>NC_080570.1:88265214-88640214 GCF_030247185.1 Malaya genurostris
TATACATCAATATGATTTCAGAATTACACGCCTGCATTTACCTGTTGGCACTAAATGGATATATGTAGGTACTGAGAAAGGAAATACTCACATAGTGCATGCAGATTCTTTCACGCTCAGTGGATATGTCATAAATTGGAATAAAGCAATTGACCCGTAAGTATATGTTCATTAAAAATCACTTTAGAATCTGAAATAAATTCCATTTTCAATAATAAATGCATAATATACATTAACATTTCGTTCACAGAACATTTATGGGGTGTTTTTATGAGGCTTGTTTTGTCTTTCTCATATAGAAAGGCTATACAAATAATGCGAAAAACAACTTTTAAACAGTGGCCCGGAAGGCCGAATGTTATATACTATTCGATTCAGCTCAACGAACTGAGCTCTCTCTCTCTCTCTCTCTCTCTCTCTCTCTCTCTCTGTGTATGTGTGTGTGTTGGCGTTTGTACATGTGGGTGATATGCACTAAATATTTGAAAATAAGGTCACTCACTTTTCTTCGAGATGGTTAAGCTGATTTTCAATAACTTAGAATCAAATCAAAGGATTTGTGGTCCCATACGAAGTTTCTGAATTTCATTTCAATCCGACTTCCGGTTCCGTAAATACAGGGTGAGATGCAACACAAATGTGAAAATAATGCAGCGAAACTGTGAAAATAATGTCACTCACTTTTCTCGCAGTAGGCTGAATCGATTTTCACAAACTTAGATTCAAATGAAGGTCTAATGGTCCCATACAAATTTTCTCAATTTCATTTGGATCTGACTTTCGATTCCGAAATTACGGAGTGATATGCACCAAATATGTGAAAATAATGTCTCCCACTTTCCTCGGTAATCTCTGAACCGATTTTGAAAAACTTACTCAAATCAATGGTTTTAGGATGCCATAAGAATATCTCAATTTTATTTGGATCCAACCGCACGTTTCAGATGTAGGGTGCTTAGTGTAACGATGTCACTTAAAAATATTTTTCCCTTAATTACCAATTATTTTAATTGGTCAGTAAATTTATCTAGTTTCCAGGTCATGATAGTATGTAACCAAATAAAGGACTAATAGTCTCATAATTGATTTATTGAAGACCGATTTCGGTACATTATTTTTTTCCAAAACTCAAATCGTCGTAGGGAATCGTCGTCGTCATATTAGTTTATAGTTGAATGAACCGAATATCACTATGCCGATATTCTGTTTTCGGTTTCAAAAGTACCGGCAATAGTAATCGAATGTGATGAAATGGGGCTCACTTCACTTTCACACATATGATTGAATAGATTTTCACTACCTTAATTTCAAATGTAGTATATCAGTACAGTAGTATGATGTTATAGAAATCATCAAAACTCTTTTCAAAAACTTTTTAAATTGTAGTATTTCGGGGAATTTCTACTGATCACTACAATCACTGATATGTGAAAGACAGTATTGCACCACTAGGTGGATTAAAACAAGCATTTTCAATATTGATTACTCTACTGCTCTAACATCATTTTGACAGTGTAAAGTGACTTCGTGAATTTTATGGTGCATATAATCATCTTTATTTGGAGCAAAGATAATACACACGCTGTTCAAGAATTACCGATGCATCCCGATAAATTTACTTTTTGGTGCAGTCTTTGGGCTGGTGGAATCATCGGTCCTTATTTATTTAAAAATTAGGAAGGATGACGCGTTACCATGAATGGAAATCGATACATAACCATGATCGATGAATTCTTGTTCCCAAATCTTCAAGATATGGATGTGGACGAAATGTGGTTTCAACAGGATGGTACCACTTGTCATACTTGTCATCGACAACATTAATTCGAGAATTGGACCGGTGAATTGGCCTTCGCGTTCGTGTGATTGATGCCACTCGAACATTTTTTGTAGGGATACGTGAAGGCTTTGGTTTATCAATGTTGAACATGTCATTGTTTCCTCAAATGCTTGATAAAGTGGTCGAAAATTGGACCTCCAGAATGACATTTGAGTAATTTCATGCGAAATCAGCTGGCTGCTGGCACGACCCCCTTCGATTTTCATGAAATTTTGCATATGGGATCGGCATGGCAAATAAAGTATTTTTCACTGGTCTAGAGATTTTTTCACTCAAGACTAATTTCATCATGAAGACTCTCCTTTTGTTTCCGGAGATATGATTATATAAATGACGTAACCGACAAAACGCGTTGTATTTCGATTTTAACAAACGTAGGCTCGTTTGAAAGGTACTGTCGAGCCATTGATCAAGTTCGAAGATCAAATGACTGGGACATACCACTCGATCCATCCATTCCTGCGGTAAAACCGTGTTCTGTCTTTTCCGCGCCTGTCTGTATCGTTCCTCGTTCGCTCTCGTGCGATGTTGCAGCATCCTCGCCCTTGCTGCATTCTTCTCTTCGATCAACTGCTGACATTCGCCGTCAAACTAGTCATTTCCTCGATTCGATAACATCGTACCTAGTATGGTTGCATCAGTGCTACTCACGGCGGACCTTATGTTCCTCCAGTCATCTTCAAGAGTCGCCGCGCTAAGCTGCTTTTCCGTTGGTAGCATTAGCTCCAGTTGTTGCGCATATTCATCTGCAGTATAAACGCTACGTAGCTGCTCGAGATTGAGTCCCGGCGTTCCTGTGCGACGAGTGTTGTGCACCGTCGATAGTTTTGAGCGCATACAAACCGCGACAAGGTAGTGGTCAGAATCAATGTTGGCACTGCGGTAAGAGCGGACATTGAATGATGTCGGAGAAGAATCGCCCATCGATGAGAACGTGGTCGATTTGATTTTCCGTATGTTTATCTGGTGATCTCCAGGTGAATTGTGGATATCTTTGCGGGGGAAGAAGGTGCTTCGAACTACCATTCCTCGGGAGGCTGCAATGTTTACTCATCGTTGACCGTTGTCGTTTGTTACCGCGTACAAGCTCTCCAGTCCTATCACAGGCCTGTGTTAGTTCTTTTTTGTTCGTTAATTAAAGAAACATCTGAAGGTGTACCACCTTCGTCTTCGATTGTTTTTCCAAGATTGCTTTTATTGAAAAGTTCTAAACTTAAACTAGTCTGCTGTCTGTTCTACGTACATAAATGTGGGAGGAGCCAGTTACAATACTTTCGTTCAATAACTTGTTAGCGGGAGAGAGGAAAAAGAGAGAGAACATCGATTGGTGCATCAATGCAAAAGAAGGCGACTGTACCTATGGTGCATTACGCAAGGGAAAGAAATGTCGCATCGGCGGATAGTGTGGGAAGTTGGCTTAGCTCGCCATATGCAGCATATGTTGCAACACGGCCGGCTAGCATGGGAACTTAATGTGAACCATATTGCTGGCTCATGGGAAATGTAACGATCGTCAAGTATTTTTACGACCTGTTACTAATTTGGATGCATGGTATTTGAAGGATGTAAGGATTGGTGTTTGGGATTTTAGTGCATATTCGGCTTTAGTTTATGATCTGTGATCAGAGAAGGATTGGTTAGAGATCGTGTGAATGCTGGAATGTAGGAAAGTATTTCGTTTGGGTTAGTCGGGTCAATATTATCATGCTACATCACCCTCCTTTCGGTTGAATGATGTAACGTAGTGTAATCATTCAAATGTAATCGAACTGGCTCCCTAACATTATTAATGGATAGTGAGTGTTGAAGTGTGTTGTGTGTCTTCTGTATATAACAAACCAGTATGTGTGGTTTAATTGGGGTTGTATGTGTGTCATTAAAATGTATATAAAAATTTGGATTTTTTTTATTTAACCTTTTACAAGTCTGTTTTTATGTACTATTCCAGTTCGTTACTTTGTTATGTTGTTTTCGATTTCGCAAATTACATCTAGAATTTTAATTATGGTGTACGGTCCGATATAAAATGAATCGATTTTCGTTTTGTAAAAACACTATTTCGCCTGTTTGTACTTCTAGTGGGTTTATATGGATATTTGAGTTTTTACACCTGGAGTTTTTACTTTCATTTAATCTTTGTTTTGCTATTACGTTAGATTTTTCCAATTTGTATTTGAGTTCGTTGCTGTAAAGATCAAAATTGTAAACCTGGTTCGTTATCTTTGGGTAATATTTTTGTGGTAATTTTGCTTTAATTCCAAAGACTAATTCGTATGGTGTAAATTGATGTTCCGAATGTGGTGTGGTGTTGTAAGTAAATGCGTAATATGGTAACCAGTCATCCCAGTCTGAATGGTGTTCGTTGACGAAGGATCGCAGATACTCGTTTTGGCATCTGTGATTTCTTTCCAATGACCCAATAGTTTGCGGATGATAGGCAGTTGCAAAGTTTTGTTTAATTTGTAAATATTTGCATACTTTCTCGAGTACTTCATTTTTGTACTTGGTTCCTTGATCGGATTTTAATTCCACAAATTTTCCGTATATTAGTATGAATTTTTCTACTAAATTTTTAGCTATTGTGTTTGCTTCTTTGTTTTGGATGGGTATTATTGCGGTTGTTATTGTTGGATTTAGGTAATAGACCTATTGTATCTATTGATATTATTTCGAATGGTTTTGACGGTGTGTTAGTTAATATTTGTTTTTCTTTAGTGTGTTTAAAAATTTTATTCCTCTTACACGAATCACAGGCCTTAATGGATCGTGAAATAGTTCCTTTCATATCTTAAAAATTGTAATATTCTCTTATTTTGAGGTACAGACGATGCTGTCCTACATGTCCTCCCGTAGGGGTTTCATGGTAATTTTAAAAAAAAATTCTGTATCTTGCCAGGTTAACTGATGAACTTGGGTGGATGATACATTATTATTTGTATGTTTTTATTCGTTTGTTGTACTAATGTTTTGAATATATTCATGGACCACCCTTTTAAATATTGCTTCTTCTGTCGATATTGCGACTTTATTTATTTTCATTTTTGTCATTTCTTGTTCTAATGTTGAAAGTATGAGTTCTAGAGCTCCTCTTTCATTTACATATGTTGCTATATGCTTCATTAATTTTTTCATTTGCGTGTCTTTGTATATGCTAATTATTAGGTATGTATTTTCTACAGTAATTCTTAACTTGGGTAAGGTTCTCGTTTCAGTCGGGTTTTCGGTCGTATAGATAACAAGGTGATCAGTCTCTTTATCTTTTGTCGTTGGTAACTTGTCTTTCACGGTTGTCGGTTTATTGTTAATATTGTCGTTGTTAATATTGCTGTTATTATTAATATTATTATTTAATTTTGACATGGCTCTCGTGCTGACTCTAAATACGTTGAGGGCTTTTAATTCATCGGAGGTTGTTATAATTCTGGATAAGGCATCTGCTGTAGCGTTGCTTTTTCCATTAATATATTCTATGTTGAAATCAAATTCTTCTAAATCTAATCTCATTCTTGTTAGCTTAGAAGTAGGGTTTTTCATGTTAAATAGATAAACTAGAGGTCGGTGGTCTGTCGTGACCGTAAATTTTCTTCCGTATAGGTAAGGCTTAAAATAATTTAATCCCCAGTGTATTCCTGTCAGTTCCATTAATATTGTTGTTTTTTTCTTTTCGCCCGGGGTAAAACTTTTGCTCGCAAAAGCTATAGGTAAGTCGTTTCCGTTTCTGATTTGAGAAAGTACAGCTCCGCAACCTACATCTGAAGCGTCGTTGTGAGTATAAAGGGTAGTGTGAAGTCTGGGTATTGAAGTAATTTAGGTGACATTAGGTATAGTTTTAATGTGTTGAAAGCGTTTTGGCATTCATCAGTTCAAACGAATTGTTTGTTTTTCTTGGGGTGTTGATTGAGAGGGTGTGCTATCGTTGCGAAATTTGGTACGAATTTACGGTAATAACTGCAGAAAGCTTCAAATCGTCTAGTGTCGTCGCTGTTTTTCGGTATCGGATAATTGCTGATAGCGTCATATTTTGTACTGTCAGGTAATATTCCTCTATCTGTTATTTTATGTCCTAGATATGTCACTTCGGTATTGAAAAATTTACATTTGTTTGGGTTTATTTTAGGTTGTATTTTCTAATTCTTTCGAAAACTTTTGTTAAATTTTGTAAATGGTGTTGGATGGAACATCCTATCACTATTATATCGTCAATGTAAACGAATGCGTGGTCTGGTGTAAGTCCAGCCATGGCAATCGTCATCATTCTTTGGAAACTGTTTGGACTAATATTTAGTCCGAAAGGTAAACGTGTGAAGTGGTAGTGTCCGCTTTGTGGCTGTAAATTTTCTTGAGTTATTTTCTAAAGGTATTTGGTGAAATCCTGACATTAAATCTAGTGTCGAAAAGTATTTTTCTCTACCAAGTTGATCTAAAATTGTATCAATTCTTGGTAAAGGAAATATGTCTGCTAGAATTTTTTTGTTTAGTTGCCTAAAATCTACACCAAGTCTCCATTTTCTTTTTGCGTTGTTCTATTTTGTCGTGAATACGATTTACTTTACTATGGGGTGCCTTTTCAAATTAGCCATATGGAAGAATGGGCAGAACTTAATCGTGCATATCTCGACTTGTATTAATGGCATCAACATATTTTTTTCACTAATTCATCAAAAATATGATCAGGAATTTAGGATATTATTTTGAACAGTGTGAGATAACCACAAACAACTCAAAAATGAAGTTTTCTAAAACTTTGAAAACAACGCGGAAAACTCTTCACTTTTGCTTGGCTTTTTCGCGCAAGAACGACGATGTTGAGGTAGTCAGGCACATATCTTCATTTGAATGCGTATAAAAGGGGAACCGTGGTCGAAAATCGATATTTCTTTTTGTGTGTTGGATGGAAGCAGACGTCGTGAGAATGATTTATTATTTGCTTTTCCGGTCGTCGAGGGAGCGATATCATCAACCAACAGCGGCGGAGAGTGCACCTTCTGAGTGGTTCAAACCTCAAACGCTCAGGTAGCAACTCTCATTCGCTTTCCGACCATCAAGCCGAGACTCTGAGTCTGCTCTTAGTTCTTAATTTAGTTCTTGAATTCAGGTCCAGTTCCTTATTCCAGAATTCATCTGTTCGGCTCTTTTTAGAATCATAATAATACTCCCAAAGAATTATGCGACATTTCACTGCACTATGTACAACCCATTTTGGTAGTCGTGGCGAGAAATCGTCTTCAAGTTTCAGAGCTTAGTTTCGGAATATGGGTTTAGAATTCAGAGCCTGCGGGCTGAACTGGATTCTGGAAAAAGATTCCGGAACTGATTTCAGTTTCGAAATTGTAGTCTACTAAAATTCAACAGAATTCTGAGTCTGTTCTAAGTTCTGAATATAGTTCTTGAGCTCAGGTCCAGTTCCTAATTCCAGATTTCTTCAAATCGGTTCTTTTGTCCTGAATACGGCTTACTTTACTATGGGACGCCTTTTCAAAATTTATTCTGTACAAGAATGGGCAAAACTTTACCACGAATATCTTTTGATGTACTTAACCCAACAACATATTTTTTCTACAAGCTATCGGTAATATGATTAGAAACTCATGATTAAATTTTCAACAGCGTGAAAAAACCCTAAAAATAATTGAAGAACAAAGTTCCCTAATTTTTTTTTTAAATTCATCACGCTTGCTAGCCTTTTTCGCATCCGGACGACGGTTTTGAGGTAGTCAGGCACATATCGGAATCTACTGAACAAGTAGAAAAGGAAATCTTTGAATAAACACTGTTCATTTCTTTTATTGCTACAGACGAAACTGGATGTCGAGGTGAGGTTCTCCCACCAACATCAGTAAGAACAAGCAGTCGGCAATGAAAGTAGACCTTTTGCGTGGTGTAAAGCCTCAAACGCTCAGGTCACAGAGCCAGTTTTCAGGATAATTTGATAAGCTTTGTGCAATTTTCGTAGTGTAAAATTCGCAACAGTTTTTAATATCTTAGAGAATTACACAAGTTGACCCTTCTGAATGTCAGAAATTTATCTCGTACGGCATTTTGATAACTTCATTCACTGAAATATTTAAATCCGAAACGAAATGATTGACATCGAAATTATGTATAGTTCTATTTAGAACAACAATTGTATATCCAAAGAATTATGCGAAATTTTCTTCACTATACTTTATACGGCCCATTTTTCAACCACTTGTAGTTTGTAGTAGAACTTTCTTCTGATTTGCTATATAAAATGCATAGCACCGACTTAGAAGCCATTAGTGAAAGGTTTCTTCCTGAACCACCATTATTTTATCATAAAGAACTATAAAAGTTATTTCGTAATATTTAATTGTGTGTCAGAATGTTTATTGTAACTAATCTGTACTTTAGTTTAGGAGTATCGTTTCAAATTATAGTAGTGAAAAAGAGGAAAGCTTGCACAATGCACACAATCGCTCAATTAATTGATATTCGAAAGTATAAGGAAAGAGTGTCAGATTTATTCGTATTCACGACATCCAGTTATGTCTGTGACATTACACACCCGTACTTTTTTTTGGTACTAGGAGAATGGGGCTATTGTAGGGTGATATATAAGGTTCTATAATTTTGTCGTTCAGCATTTTATTGACTTGTGTTTCTATTTCGTCGTGTTGTGCATGAATCGTTTTGTAGTTAGGAATGTAGAATGGAACGTTATCGTTTAGGTTGATATTTTGGATATAGAAGTTATTGGTCGTCAAGGGTTCTTCTGGGGTAGAGAATATATCTGTATATTTCAATATTAGATTCTTTAATTCCTTTTGTGCGTACGTTGTTCATGTCTATTTCGTTCAATAGGTTATGGTTTCTTGTATCGTTCAGGGGGGTTATTGTTAAATTTCATTATATTGTAATTCGCTAACGGTTCTATTTCAGGTGTAAATTCTAAGTTGGATATATTTACATGTGATTTTCTTGTGTTCATGATTTTTATATAAGGGTTTTGTGAGGATATGATAACGTTTCCACAGAAAACTCCTGGTTCAATTTCCTGTGAAAAGACTACCATGTCTTCGCTTCGTTGTGGAATAATATAGTTTTCATTAACTTTATGGTACAGATACATTTACATTTTTTATACTAAAATTTAATAACCAGTATTCATAATCGATCTGGCATTTGTGGGAGATGAAAAAGTTTCTACCCAATATGCCGACTGTTTGAATAGGAAAATCTGGTCCAACTAAATGAAAATGATGTCTAGTGGTTATATTATTTCCGAACATTAGTTCTGTTTCGGTTATTGCGGTAGTTTCTATCTCCCCATCTGTTATTCCAATTAGTTTTGTTCTTACATTTCTGTTCACGATTTGGTTAGGTATTATTCTATTTGTTTTAAAAATTGAAATATCTGCTCCGGAATCTATCAGTAAAGTCAAATTGAGTTAGTCATTCGTACTCCGATCTTAATGAAGTTAGAAGCGCTTAGATTAAAAGTCAACACATTTGCCCAAAAAATGATTTTGCATCGGTTGGTTCTGCTGTTGCAGTTGTTGCCGCTCGCTCGGAGCATTGACCGGCACAGCTGTTTGCATTTGCATTGGATGTGTACACCCAAACCTCCTTTTACGAACCTTATATGTGTATGTATGTATGCTTACACACTCACTCGTCTGCATGTATGTGTATATATTTATGCATATAAATGATCGCTTTTACTTCACCAATATTTATATGTATTTAGAAATACAAATATTTGCACACATGTGTTCGTATATTAATACATATATACATATATAAGTTACGTAAATGGAGGTTTGAGTGTATACGGTAATGGATCAGAGCCTGCTACAAAGACATTCTGTCGATTGTGCTGAAATCAACTTAACCCATATCGAGTTTGTTGAGGTTGGTAATGTCCACGGCCTCGGTTATTATTGTTATAGTATGAGTAATTTGAGCTGTTAGAGCGCTCAGATCTGTTTGTGTGGAATTGGTTATTGTTGTTGAAAATACTTTGTGGTTCGTTATAGCGTTGGTTTGCGCTATAATTGCTTTGGGTGGAGAAATTCCTTTTGTTTCCTCTAGAGAAACGGTTATAGTTTTTGAAATTATTGTGATTTTGTTTAGCTCGCGTGGCTAAGACGGTAGGTGAATTTTCGGTCAAGTTTTCTTGTGCTTTTTGGATAGCTTCCTTTATTGAATGGAAGTTACCTCAGGGGGTATTCTTTGTTTAATGTAGACATGTTCGAGTGAAGTAGTTAGATTTTCTACTTCCTCGCAAAATTTTGTTATCGGTCCACTCTGTCGGGTGGCTTTTAGTTTTGCAATTATGTTTATGTTACTTATATTATCAGGTAGGCCCAATCTTGCTTTACCTGATAGACGTGTTTTTATAAATTTTATTGCCATTGGCAAGTGTTCCGCTGTAGTAATTTCTAATAATAGATTTACTGAGTCTACGAAGCCATCCAATCCTAACGGCGTGCCGTCGTACATTTGTACTAACGCCGTTGCCTGGCAGATGTCAAAGACTGCTGGTGTTGTGTTTGTCATTTTGAAGTCCGTATGTCTCTTCTCGTCAGCTAATTGTTCTTGTATTTTCGAGGTTACTGTAGTACGGATGTCTGTAATTGCATTTCTTGCCGCTTCAACGAGAAATGTTAATTCTGAGTGTGATAATGAGTCTTCGTTTTCTAGCAGATTGCTTTCTATTTGAGCATATAGCGCGTTGGCATAGTTTAATTTTGTCGTTAGAGTTTCTGTTTTAAATTTTTTGTTAATCGATTTTCTTAAGTTGTTGTTTATAGTTACAAGTATTTTTATTTCTTTGTGTAATTGCTCTATTGTCATAGGCATTTAGTCAGTTAATGATGATAAAACTATTATATTATTGTATATATTTTTATTCATATTTTATTCGTGGGGTTTTTAAGCGATTATATACATATATATACATATATAAGTTACGTAAATGGAGGTTTGAGTGTATACGGTAATGGATCAGAGCCTGCTACAAAGACATTCTGTCGATTGTGCTGAAATCAACTTAACCCATATCGAGTTTGTTGAGGTTGGTAATGTCCACGGCCTCGGTTATTATTGTTATAGTATGAGTAATTTGAGCTGTTAGAGCGCTCAGATCTGTTTGTGTGGAATTGGTTATTGTTGTTGAAAATACTTTGTGGTTCGTTATAGCGTTGGTTTGCGCTATAATTGCTTTGGGTGGAGAAATTCCTTTTGTTTCCTCTAGAGAAACGGTTATAGTTTTTGAAATTATTGTGATTTTGTTTAGCTCGCGTGGCTAAGACGGTAATTGAATTTTCGGTCAAGTTTTCTTGTGCTTTTTGGATAGCTTCCTTTATTGAATGGAAGTTACCTCAGGGGGTATTCTTTGTTTAATGTAGACATGTTCGAGTGAAGTAGTTAGATTTTCTACTTCCTCGCAAAATTTTGTTATCGGTCCACTCTGTCGGGTGGCTTTTAGTTTTGCAATTATGTTTATGTTACTTATATTATCAGGTAGGCCCAATCTTGCTTTACCTGATAGACGTGTTTTTATAAATTTTATTGCCATTGGCAAGTGTTCCGCTGTAGTAATTTCTAATAATAGATTTACTGAGTCTACGAAGCCATCCAATCCTAACGGCGTGCCGTCGTACATTTGTACTAACGCCGTTGCCTGGCAGATGTCAAAGACTGCTGGTGTTGTGTTTGTCATTTTGAAGTCCGTATCTCTCTTCTCGTCAGCTAATTCTTCTTGTATTTTCGAGGTTACTGTAGTACGGATGTCTGTAATTGCATTTCTTGCCGCTTCAACGAGAAATGTTAATTCTGAGTGTGATAATGAGTCTTCGTTTTCTAGCAGATTGCTTTCTATTTGAGCATATAGCGCGTTGGCATAGTTTAATTTTGTCGTTAGAGTTTCTGTTTTAAATTTTTTGTTAATCGATTTTTTTAAGTTGTTGTTTATAGTTACAAGTATTTTTATTTCTTTGTGTAATTGCTCTATTGTCATAGGCATTTAGTCAGTTAATGATGATAAAACTATTATATTATTGTATATATTTTTATTCATATTTTATTCGTGGGGTTTTTAAGCGATTGAATTTATGCTTTGTGCTGTTTTAAATCCTTTCTTGGTTCAGCGTTTTTTCATTATTTTATGTATTTTTAATAGAAGTAAGATCGACAAAATTGCGATAATAATCCACAATTTGAGCTCGTGATCTTGGTGACTTGTCATAGACTGTTCAATATGTTCATTAATTTGGATATTGATGTCACCAGACTGGTTTGTTTCTTTTGATTGCCCTTTCCCCATGGTATTTGATTTTTACTATAACGAACTGAAATATTTTTTTTTAACAAGTAGATATATCTACGGCGCTAGCCGCGTCTTCGACTGTTAAAAACTTCTTGCAGGAAATCGTCAATTGATTCCCACAACTCTATATTGTCCCAAAAGGGGTCTTTCATTTATAATGAAGCAAGAGCAAAAATAAAAATAAATAAAAGAACTTTTACTATTTATTACTTTTACTATTTACTCTCATTGATTTGGTTTTTCTTCCTCTTCTTCTACATAATTTACCCAGGTTAGTGGATCGTCTCCTGGTAAATCTTTAATTCTTTCAACTAGTTCGTTCCACTTAGGGCACGAATTTTTCTCAAGGGGGGCAAAAATTCTACAAATTCTTTCAGTTCCTGTTTGTCCATTACGATTTCTTTTACTAGCTACTTATCTCTAGGGATCTTACTAATTATTTACCTGATGGAGTGTGGATATGGAGTGTATACATACATTCGAGTTCACGGTTGCGGTTGGTTGACTGCTAACGTTGAATTTATTCAGGCTAATGTTGCTGCTTCCACTATCATCGGTATTGATTCCACTCGAAGCAAGTAATTATTTGCGTTGGATTTATTCAGGCAAATGTTGCTGGTACTTAGAACGGGACCACTGTTGCATTGCTGGAACTACTGGCACTTTTGGTTGATTGTTAATAATGTTTTTAGAGCGGGACCACTGTTTGCATTACTGGAACTACTGGCACTTCTGGTTGATTGTTAATATTGTTTTTAGAGCGGGACCACTGTTTGCATTGCTGAGCGATCTTCTGAAATGTTCTTTACTGGTAACACATACACTTTTTGGTTGTTGTTTGTTCTTCAATGGAAACATCACAATTTACTGAATACGGATTATCACTGTCGCGGTCCAATGGGAACATCAATGGAAACATCACATTTACTGGATACAGATTACACTGTCTGTGTCCAATGGGAACATCAATGGAAACATCACATTTACTGGGTACAGATTACAATGTCACTGTCCAATGGGAACGTCAATGGAAACATCACATTTACTGGGTACAGATTACACTGTCACGGTCGCCATGTTAGTTCTTTTTTGTTCGTTAATTAAAGAAACATCTGAAGGTTTACCACCTTCGTCTTCGATTGTTTTTCCAAGATTGCTTTTATTGAAAAGTTCTAAACTTAAACTAGCTTATTGTCTGTTCTACGTACATAAAGGTGGGGGGAGCCAGTTACAATACATTCGTTCAATAACTTGTTAGCGGGAGAGAGGAAAAAGGGAGAGAATATCGATTGGTGCATCAATGCAAAAGAAGGCGATTGAACCTATGGTGCATTACGCAAGGGAAAGAAATGTCGCATCGGCGGATAGTGTGGGAAGTTGGCGGCCCTTGATCTTCAATACGCACATCATACCACTGACTTGGCTGCCACCTAATCATGCCGGTGAAGCGCCAGCCTGACGTAATTTTCGAGTCAGATTTTTCTCCTAAAAAAGTAGGAGTGAATGGGGTAAAACGCATCCCCTAACGAAATATAGCTATATCTTAACTATAGAGAACAACACGGAAGAGTTTCGTGCATGACTATCTTCCGTAATCATTATTTCTCAAAATTACATACAAATACTCGTTGAATGCATTGAAAAAAACATGAAATATCTTATTTTTCAAAACCATTAAAAATTGTCTATTGAAATATATGCGGGGCATGACGCCCGATCTTGGAAAACATGGAAAATATACATTTTAAATTACGCGAAGTGACGATTATCTGAACATTCCACGCTGTCGAGAGCGTCATGTGATACTTTCATGCTTTTTTTTTTTTTATTGATGCTGACATGGGTCATGGGACATGGGACAGGTTTTTCAATAGTGTACTCATCCCATAACTCAAACATTCTTAATCATATTATAACTACATATTGAAATATGTATAAACTTTTCTACTTTCAGAACCAGAAAAACTCATCCGGGCTCAGTTGTTCACTTGTCTGATAATCCAATAGATGCCAATAAGGTAAATATGTTTTACAATATTAACACAATGCGCTGTTCTGTTGACAAATACTTTTTGTTTACTGTGTTAAATTTACATGATGACGAAGTTTTAATGTAACATAGTTAAATTCTATCAAATAGTGAAACTCGACAAAAACTGTGATCTATTATATATTTTATCTAGGTAAATATTTAAATTTATTTTGCACTCTCTACAATAACAATAAAACAACAATAAGTAGTATAATAATTGCAATAAAAAGAGCATAAAAAGTGCCAAGAAAAAAAATTGATTTCGATGAACAATTTAAAGAAATTGTATTAATAGTTAACTCTTTAGTTTAGTAACCATATCATTTTGCTCATTACAATCAATGAATTGTGTTGTAATCGGTCGATGTGGAGCTAAATTTTGATGTCAATTGCACTATTTTTTTGTGTTTCTTTTGGGTCATGAAAAATTTTAGCTCGTGAAACTGTAGATTCGCCATTCAAGAGTTAGCCTAATTTTGTGCTTAGGGCACATAACCGTTTTGTTTGCGTTTCGTCTTAGACTCATCAATGCATAGCAGTTCAAATTGAACTGCTTAATGCAAAGCTCGGCAGTTCATTTTAAACCGATAAGCAGATGTAAAGTTTCTACTTTTTGCAGAACACTTTTTGTTTAGTACCAAAGTTCCATGTCTAAACTGACGACGTACCGAACGAGATGTTGTAATAAAACCTGTTTTAATCCACCTAGTGGTGCAATGATGCCTTTCTCATGTATATTTCCGGTACTCCCGGAACCGGAGACTAGGAACCAGGATAGCCGGTACTGGTTTGTTTAGTAGTATACTGATAATAATCATCGATTTGTGTAGTTTTGAGACTAGTTTAGATTTTTTTTACGTTTTTTGTTTCGCCGGTTTAAGTGACGGTGTACAATATTGAACTCATTTTACCTTATAACTCTGGAACCGGAAGTCGCATCTGGATGAAATTCAGGAATTCCGTATGGGCCCGGAAGACCTTTCATTTGAATCTAAGTTTGTGGAAATCGGTCAAACCATCGCTGAGAAAAGTGAGTGAGATCTATTTTGGTATATATGACCACTATGTCCGGTACTTTCGGAACCGGATACCGGGAACCAGGATAGCCGGAATCGGTTTGTTTAGTTACCTACTGATAATGACTATCGATTTGTGTAGTTTTGAGACCAGTTTAGAAATATTTTTACGTTTTTTGTTTCGCCGGTTTAAGTGACGGTGTACAATATTGAACACACTTTACCCTATAACACCGGAAGTCGCATCCGGATTAAATTCAGGAATTTTGTATGGGACCCCGAGACCTTTCATTAGAATCTAAGTTTGTCAAAATCGGTTAAGCCATCTCCGAGAAAACCTAGTGTGATTATTTGACACATACACACACACGTGCACACACACACACACACAGACATTGCTCAGCTCGATGAACTGAGTCGAATGATATATGACACTTGGCCCGGGCCAATTTTCACCGGTCGGTTTTTCAAGTGATTGCATAACCTTTCTATATGTGAAAGGCAAAAAATAAACCGTTTGCAAACTCAACAAGTCATCTTTCCTGCCACGCACATCGAAGCCGGTAGTACTCATAAACATTCACATTCTGACGTTTGATTGCATTCATCACAATTACGATAAACAAATGCGACGCTGAAGTTTGTTTTGGTTTACAAATAGTATCTGTCACTGTAAACTTCAAAACTATTTTCTTCGTAGGATCCCCTATGCTAGAACCAATTATGGGTAAAACTAGCCTTTTTTTTAGTAGTTTTATGCCTGTTGGAGAGCGAATTTGACAGAAACTAACTTTCTTGCTTCAAATAAACTAATAAAAATTAATAATAAGACCGTTTATTTAAACATTAGTTTGTGAAAATCGGTCACGAACGAACAGCTTGATGTCAGAAACTCAGTTTGGCTTCCGTAGAAATAAAAGCACGAATGATTGCCTTGCATTGCTTTCGTCTGATATCCAAACTTCGTCTCGTTGTTTAAGAATTGCTGTAAGCTGCACGCAATCGACACATACAATGAGTCTTGAAATTTTGGCGGGAGTTCTTCCATTACGCCAGCTAATAAGATGTGAGGTACTGAATCCTTATTATCGTTATTAATAACTTCGAAAAACTAGTCGATCTTCAATCTCAAACAAGATTCATGACAGTATATTTTAACCATAGAGCAATTCCATGCGGAATCTGCTGATTGCTGGCTCGACTCTCTTTGATTTCCATGAAACTTTGCATATGTGTTCGTTATAGCTGAATAACTATAACTTTTTTCGTGCAGCTGTTTAATGAAAATTTTTTCGTGCAGCTGTTTAATGATGAACGCTGAAATACATTTAAATCATAATTTGAAATCAATTTGAACTGATGTTCGAGGAAGTCATGGCGTCATGAAACTTTATTGTCAGATTGAAAAGTTGTATGACCTGACTTGACGTTGCGTATTGGGCGTTTGAATTCCATGTTTGAATTCCAAGTCATCATTTTCAAACAAAAAAAGTATATGGATTTACAATTCAATTGTGGTTGATAACAAAAACAATTAAATTTCGTCGTTGAATGTTCTTGTCAGTGCGGGAAGGACTTACGATATAAAGGAATGCTCCTTGCATCTGCCATTCTATAACAATAATCTAATGGAATAACATCTTTAAACATCATTTTATTTTCGAAATTTCCTTTCATTAGTGAATACAGATAAATATACAGATACAGATTTTTTATACAAAGCAATACAGATTTTCTATGAAAATATCTGGCATCTCTGCTCCCACATTTACAGCTTCTTATGTCAGAATAATGCTTTTTCAGATCTCGGCTAAACTTCTCTAATCCCATTCTAATCCAGCGAGATCCCTGCTAAACTTTTTTACTCCCGGTAAAACTTGTTTGAGTTCAGACAAAGTTTAGAGTGATTTGCCCCTTGTATACGGATATACTTGATATCTGATGATATCATGTGCGATATCACTTGATATCCCATACAATTTGATGTCAACGCGTATCACCATTTTGGCATGATATACGGGATATCATGTACGATATCATTTTGAGATGTCAAAAATCGCAACTAGCAACACGGATAATGGCATTGAACGCACTCATTTATGAACGTCACTTTGAGAGTGACAATAAACAATCATTATAATTTCGAATTTTTCAACGAATACTGGCGTTCGGAGACCATTGAATGTAAGACTTCAATTATTGATTGAATTGTAGGAGAGAAAAGCAATATTATTGATCTTACTCCTAATGGGAACATTCAATATGACAACTTGATTGTCAAACGATATCATTTCGATCATATGTGAACACTTCCACGTGATATGCGTATCATCTCGGTATATCAAGTGATATAAGCGCTAATGTGAACATGGTATTAAACTTTTATTTACTTCTGTTTCTTCGCAATTAACAACACAGTTCTGTTTTCATGCCCTTACACAAGGGTAGCAAGCTCTTAAAAAAAACTTTCTCCCGAAGTTCTACCAAAATTGCCGAGAGCCACGAACCGAAACCACTATCACTATGTCAATGACAGTGACCGGTGCCCGTGAAAAGATATTTTTGTGTTGCTGCTCGTCGCGGTTACGCTGACGTGAAGGCTTGCCTGAAAGGTGACGTGGTTTTTGTTTCACGGTTGGGTTGCTATTCTTGCAATGCTGCAAGTTCAATGAGATTCAATGAAAGACTTTTGTGAGGGCGCTGCATGTACTTACGGAGCTTGATGTTACCAGAAGGTTTATCCTCGAGTCGACTGCGTTGGTTTACATTAATCGGTTCGTGGTTGGATCACAAAATTGTTGTCTTCATAATTACGGATGCCTAACTTGTTTAAAAGAAACTTTCCCTTTTTTTCATTTTTCTAACTACGTGAATTACTTTTCCTAACCTTACGCTGATCCTTGTGTGTGTTCTCCTTTGACGCTATTCTGTTCCATGGTATACTTCTATTGTTGCTTTATCTGTGGGGTGATCGAACGGTTGCTAGTCTCGGACTCTGGGTACCGTGTCGTTTTCATTCCTAATGGCTCGTTCTTCTGTGTTGGTGATTCGTATTAGAGCTTTTCGATGATTAGTCATTCGCTTCATTGGGTATAGTTAAGAATTGATCATTGTCTCATTTGCGTTTTTTGGGCATCATTGGGATTACTGCTGGTAGTAATAATAGTTCCGCAAAAAAAGTGGTGAAGCTTCTTCGTTGATTAGCCATGTATTGGTATTGCTTCTCATCAAGGCTTCTCGTTTATTTGTCGCTCGCTTCGTTGAGTATAGTTTAGAATTAATCGTTGTCTCAGTTGAGTTTTGGGCATCATCGCAGCTTTTGTCGTGAATACGACTTACTTTACTATGGGGTGCCTTTTCAAAATTAGCCATATGGAAGAATGGGCAGAACTTAATCGTGAATATCTCGACTTGTATTAAAGGCAGCAACATAATTCTTTCACCATTTCATCAAAAATATGATCAGGAATTTAGGATAATATTTTGAACAGTGTGAGATAACCACAAACAACTCAAATATTAAGTTTTCTCAAACTTTGAAAACAACGCGGAAAACTTTTTATTTTTGCTTGGCTTTTTCGCGCAAGGACGACGATTTTGAGGTAGTCAGGCACATATCTTCAACTGACTGCGTATAAAAGAGGAAACGTGGTCGAAATTCGGTCATTTCTTCTTGTGCGTTGGATGCAAGCAGACGCCGTGGGACCAGCAGCTTCGGAGAGCAGACCTTTTGCGTGGTGCCAAACCTCAAACGCTCAGGTCGTGCTCTCATTTGGACTTCAGCCGTCAGGTGGAGCAGTCGGCAATGAAAGCAGACCTTTTGCGTGGTATAAAGCCTCAAACGCTTAGGTCGTGCTTTCATTTGGACTTCAATCGTCGGGAGCAGCGGTCATCGATAATGAGAGCAGGCCTTTTGCGTGGTGCCAAACCTCAAACGCTCAGGTCATGCTCTCATTTGGACTTCAGTCGTCAGGTGGAGCAGTCGTCAATGAAAGCAGACCTTTTGCGTGGTATAAAACCTCAAACGCTTAGGTCGTGCTTTCATTTGGACTTCAATCGTCGGGAGCAGCGGTCATCGATAATGAGAGCAGGCCTTTTGCGTGGTGCCAAACCTCAAACGCTCAGGTTCGTGCTCTCATTTGGACTTCAGCCGTCAGGTGGAGCAGTCGGCAATGAAAGCAGATCTTTTGCGTGGTATAAAGCCTCAAACGCTTAGGTCGTGCTTTCATTTGGACTTCAATTGTCGAGAGAAACGGTCATCGATAATGAGAGCAGACCTTTTGCGTGGTGCCAAACCTCAAACGCTCAGGTCGTGCTCTCATTTGGACTTCAGCCGTCAGGTGGAGCAGTCGGCAATGAAAGCAGACCTTTTGCGTGGTATAAAGCCTCAAACGCTTAGGTCGTGCTTTCATTTGGACTTCAATCGTTGGGAGCAGCGGTCATCGATAATGAGAGCAGACCTTTTGCGAGGTGCCAAACCTCAAACGCTTAGGTCAAGCACTCATTAGGACTTCAGCCGTCAGGTGGAGCAGTCGGCAATGAAAGCAGACCTTTTCTGAATTTAATTCTTGAACTCAGATCCAGTTCCTAATTTCAGAATTCTTCAAATCGGTTCTTTTTAGAACCATAATAATACTCCCAAAGAATTATGCGAAATTTTACTTTTCTGTACTCTATACAACCCATTTTTAAATTGGTTGCAGTTTGTAGAACTTCCTTCTGATTTGCTATATAAAATGCATAGCACCGACTCAGAAGCCATTCATTTCGAATTTGGCTGTCGTTGTCAACGTATCGATTATGGCGCGATCGAGGCATCTCCAGGCGAAATACAAAGCTTGCTACCGCAAGCGGAAGAAGCAGGAGGCTTCAACAGAACTCGCAGAAGGAGAGCCGATTCGGCTGTTGAGACGCGTTGAGCAGACAGTAGCAGAGCCGAGTGATGGAGGTGGTTCGTTGAGTTCGCAACCGAGTGGAGTACAAGATGAGCACTCGAATGGAATCCGATCAGGTATGTTATTATCACTTATTCTGAATAGTGACGTATTGATTTTCCGATCGGATCCAAGCTACCCTGGATTTCGACAGCGTTTTTAGAAATATCAATAATATTCGTTCGAAGTTCTAGTGATAATATTACGGATAGCAGAATAACGGTTCTTGATATTTTCCAATAATCTTACATCCTGTTGATTAACCTTAATGCGCGCTGAATAATCGATATTTCATATGATTGATTTTATTACTTCAAAACTTTTAATGTCATTTAGTAATTTGTTCATTACGATTAGTATGATTATTATTATTATTATAATTATTATTATTATTATTTATTATTATTATTATTATTATATTATTATTATTATTATTATTATTATTATTATTATTATTATTATTATTATTATTTTATTATCAAAATTATAATTGCACAACGGAAGTACACATTTCAAAACGGACCATTGCAATTGTCTCTTAATGAAATCTTCGTACTTGAAAGTTTTCATTGAAATTACTTCAGAAATTTGTTGTACCCAGCCTATATTAGTATATTAAAAATGAATTGTTTTACGCTTAGAATATATAGTTTTGCATTCCATTACCAGCTGCCGAGAATGAAATGTATGAATGGTTTTTTATTTTTTCATAGATATGATGTGTGTTTATGAAAGGGCTGATCGCGAGTTCAAAAAGCGGTTTACTGATAATGAGTTTGGTGTAGTGTGTAGCGTTTGCGATCGATTATGGTTTCAAAATGATTTGAAAACGATTAACAGAGAAGAGGAAAATTTGCTTATTACATTAGCTTCTTTTGAATCCACAGATAACTTTAGAGCATGTCAAACATGCCGAAGCAGTTTGAGACGTGGGGTTGTACCTAAGCTAGCAAAAACGAATGGTTTTGTATATCCCAATCGTCCGCTAGGTCTACCTCCACTTGATCCCATAAGTGAGAGACTCATCTCACCAAGAATACCTTTTATGCAGATTCGCCGTTTGCGTCATGCTGCAGGTAGTCATTCAATTATGGGACAAATTATTAATGTACCAGTAGATGTTTCTGAGATGGTTCGCGTGCTTCCTAGAAACATTGATGATGATTATTCATTCAATGTTAGCATTAAGAAGCATTCGATTCACAAATCATCCTATTTGAATGGATTCGTTAAAAAAGCTACTGTGAAAAAGTGGCTTATGTACCTTGTTGATACTCCATTATACCGTCGTTATAATATAGTCATCAATCAAGATCAACTAAACCAGTTTGACCACTCATCGTCAACATTACTTGATCCTGACAACGAGCCGGAATGTATTGATTCTGAGAGTGATTTTGAGCTTTTAATTGGACAACAACAAACGCTCCTTTGGAATGAAGACCAGTGTTTGGAAATTGCGCCCGCTCAGAATAGAATTCCTCTGTCAATAATATATGACGAATTTGCGGAAGAACTCTCATTTCCAGATATTTATTTCGGGCATCCACGCACTTATAGAACTGATGTTCATGTTACACCATTTATGATGGCTACAAGTGAGCTCAGGCGCCAGGATAGGCGAGGTGCCAAACCGAAACACCTGTTGTATATGGCAGCAAAAATAATGCGACTTCGTGTTTCAGAAGGTTTGCACAGCACTTTTAAGTGTATGGGAACTGCGAATATAACTCGCGAAATGTTAAAGAACCGAGAGTTCTTGGAGACTTGCATTGAGCGTAATTTATCGTTTCTCAAATCTATCCCAAATTCAGTTCAATATTGGCAACAACGTAAGCATGATATTTTCGCTATGATTAGACAACTTGGAAGACCAACAATATTCATGACTTTGAGTGCCAATGAAACTCGATGGCCCGAATTGTTAAAAATTTTATATAGACTTTCTGATGAACATATCGCTAATTTAGCAAACCCAGTAGATCAACTGACTGCTTTGCAGCGAGCTACACTCGTTAGTGAGGATCCAGTCACTTGTTGCATTTATTTCAATAAACTCGTGGATACCTTGCTCAACATATTATCTTCGTCAAGATTTAGTCCCTTTGGTGAATATTATGTGGTCGATTATTTCAAAAGAATAGAGTTTCAGCATCGTGGCAGTCCACATGCACACATTTTGCTGTGGTTAAACAATGATCCTAAAGAAACAATTTCAGAGGACATGCCCGCTACAATTGAACTTATTAATAGACTTTGTTCCATCAATTCTAACAGTAATCAGGTACATAAGCATACATTTACCTGTTACAAACGGAACGAAAAGCGATGTCGGTTTAATATCCCATATTGGCCCATGGATCAAACAAGAATTATTTTGCCAATGCCATCGAATGACTCCCGTCGTAATCGGTTGATGAAAAAAGGTGAAGAAATGCGCGAAAATTTGAATATAAAAATTTATGCGACATTAGATGAATACCTTTGCGATTGTAATTGTTCATACGATGACTACTTGGATGTAATTCGTGCCTCCACACCAAGACCTATAATTCTTTTGAAACGTTCCATGGAAGAACTTTGGACCAACCCGTATAATAAATGGGTTGCAAACAAATTACTGTCAAACATGGATCTTCAATTTATTCTAGATGAATATTCATGTGCTGCGTATGTTGTTGAATATGTTAATAAAACGAACAGAGGTATTAGTAACTTACATCTCGAATTAGTTAAGTTACAAGAAGAATACCCTGATCAAGATTATGCTTCATTACTGAAAAAAGTTAGTATTAAAATGCTAAATTCAGTAGAAATGTGTGCCCAAGAAGCTGCTTGGTACTTACTACGTCAACCAATGTCAGAAGCCAGCCGGAAAGTACAATTTATACCCACCATGTGGCCACATGAACGTATAAAGTCTAGAAAGCATACTAAACAAATGGACGAGGAAGGAATTGATGATGATTCTACCGATGTTTGGACGCTGAACATAGTACAAAAATATGAAAAGCGTGCAGATCTCGATGACATTTGTTTAGCTGACTTCGTAGCGTGTTACACGAAGGATAACAGTAACACGAATTCGTATAAGAAGCGAAATGCACCTCGCATAGTGCGATGGTTGAAATATAAAATGTCTGAATTAAACGATTACAAGCGTGAAATGGTTCTTCTGTTTCTACCATTTCGAAATGAAGCTTGTGATATTCTTGATCGTAACAAGTTCATAGATTTGTATGATCAAAATAAAACTATCATATTCGACAAGTTAAAAGAATATGATTGTGATATTAAGTTGGAACAGATCGTCGAAGAATATCTTCGTGTTGCAGAAGAAAATGAAAGTGATGATCAACAAAAATCCAACGATAAACACAATGAGTACGTACGGGCCATAACTATGGAGCCCAACGATGATGATATAGAACAGTTGCCTACTGGTGCTCTGTCAGCTGTCATCAAAAAACGTACCAATGTCATGAGCAAACAGGATTATTGTGCTATGGTCAGGGCCACAAATGTAGATCAAAGAAAATTGATTTTACATTTGATTGATATTTTGCATGCGTTCGACGGTATGAACACGCCTTTGCAGATATTCTTCACTGGCCCCGCAGGATGTGGTAAAACGTTTACTCTGAAAATATTGATGGAGACTTATAATCGTTTTAGTCAAGCACACAATTTACTTAAAAACGCATATGTCGCCTGTGCATCAACAGGGAAAGCAGCGGTAGCTATTGGAGGCACTACAGTTCATTCTGCTTTTCGAATTTCAATGGCACGTAGAAGTAGTTCAAAACTTGGGTTCGAAGCACTTCAACTGTATCGCAATGCTTTTGCAGGCGTTAAAGCGATTATTATCGACGAAGTAAGCATGATTGGCGCAGATATGCTTAATATTATTCACACTCGGTTGCAAGACATCACTGGGAACTATGATGATCCTTTTGGCGGAATTCATATAATATTCTGTGGTGATCTTCGCCAACTGCCACCTGTGAACGCACGGCCAGTTTTCAAGCCATGTAAAAACTCTATTCTTGGACCTGTACTCTGGCAATCACTTAATTTCTTCCCATTAGTTCAAGTTATGCGACAAGCTGACATTGAATTTTCTTCCATACTTACTAAAATAGGTAATGGTATGCCACTTACTGATTCTGAAAATGAGCGTATTGAAAGCCGCTTTCGAACAGCTGAGTGGTGTAAACAAAATGTTCCGAATGCTATACGTCTCTTCCATCGCAATATGGATGTTGAAAGATATAATACGGAAGCATTGCGTGAACGAGAGGGCTATGATTTTATTGTCAACGATGTTTTCACAGGTTATCGAAATGCGGAACAACTAGCTAGTGCTAGATTAAAGATGCATAAGATGAGCGTAGTGGAAACAGGCGGTCTACCTTATCTATTACGGTTGACGCTTGGAATGCCCTATATGATCTCAACTAACATTGATGTCGAAGATGGGCTAGTTAACGGGGCCATAGGAGAGCTTAAATTTATCGAACATGATGATGATAATCCCGAAGAGCGCATTATTCGATTATGGCTAAAATTTGAGAGTAATATTATCGGTGCCAGCTTAAAGGTCAAATCTAGACCTTTAGTGTATTCTAACCCAGGTCAACTGCAATTTGATTGGGTACCTATATTAAAACGATCAGCCAATATTAAGCTTGGTAGCATCAACTGTAAAAGAATTCAATTTCCGATAGTTAGTGCATGTGCACTCACGGTCCATAAATCGCAGGGAGGTACATTTTCTGAAATTGTACTTGACTACGATAAATCTTTGGAACAACAACTAGTATATGTTGGATTGTCACGGGTGACAACAATGGATGGGCTTTACTTAACTAACCAAAAGAACTTCTTCAAATTTTGGCACTCAAAGGGTAGTGATTCGCCCAGAATGACGGAACTGAGAACAGAGTTAAACCGACTATTCAGTCATAAACTATCCACAATCAGTGACGCACTGTTGGATTTTATCGCTATGACAAATCAAGGTTTAAGCTTAATCAGTTTCAATGTTCAAAGCTTAAATGCTCATGCTTCAGATATTTTCACTGACAATATACTAACCAAAGTTGATATTTTAGCATTTAGTGAAACTTGGTTGGACAATTGTTCTGCAGTGAGTATAACAGGCTATAATTGCATCGCTGAATATAAACGTTCTAATTGTAGAGCTGGTGGTGTTGCAATTTACCTAAAGGACACTGCGTCTTTGATTGCTACTGTTCATAAACTCGAACAACTTAGTGAGCAATATGATGAAAATTTGTTGTTGGCTGACAATTTCGGCGACATATGTGCAATCGATATTATGCTAAATGGTATAAAAACACTGTTAGCTGTTCTATATATTTCGCCAGATACAACTTACAAAGAGAAGCAATTTTTCATCACGCGTAATTTATTTTTATATTCTCGTAAAATTACACCGATGATCGTTGTGGGGGATTTCAATATAGATGCCTCAAAACAAGATAATATTAAATTCATTGATTTCATGAGCAAGTATATGAAGCTGGATATGGAATCTGATCCTTCACAAGCTACTACGATTGGAGGCACATGTATCGATCTTGTTTTTGCTAGGAACATCAATGTAGAAAGCCGTAGATATATTTCATACTTTTCATATCACAGGCCTATTGTATCATTGATCAATCCAGCAACTTGAAGTTTCCTTTACTGAAAGATTGTAATCGATTGTGAACGCTATACCTACACAAACCATATCAGTATCGCACCCACGGACAACAGCCTGGTCAGCCTGGAAACAGATGAAGGAAGTCAGCGGTATCCATCGAAAGTCAACGGTATCCATCGGAATTCGAACTCAACTCGTCACTCTCCATCACGAACGCTTTCATAAAAGGTTCTTTTCAGAGCCACCATTATTTTATTATAAAGAACTATACTGCTTATTTCATAATATTTAATTGCGTTTCAGAATGAATAATGTAACTAATCTGTAATCTAGTCTAGGCGCATCGTTTAAAATTCTAGTAATGAAAGAGGGGGAAGTTGCACAATTCAAACAATCGATCAACTACCAATTCGAATTCGGAAGTATAAATAAAGCGTGTCATATTCGTATTCACGACATCCAGTTATGTCTCTGACATTACACACCCGTACTTTTTATGTAGTTAATGTAGTTAATGACGTATCTGTTACCCCATTCTGACTCAGGTGATACTACTATGTCCATATACAATTTCTCGAATGGTTCGGACGATGTCGTAGTAATTTTCATCGGAATTTTTTTTTATCGACCGATTTTATTTTTCTGGCACGAGTTACATTGTTTAACATAATGTTCAATATCTTTTCGCATATTAGTCCAATGCAATAGCGGACTCATTCTCTTCAACGTTCGTTTGCTTCCAACATGTCCACCTAGAGGGGAAATTCTTTCAATATAGCTTCTGGCACCAACATCCTGTCTTTTTCCGGTGCGTATAGTGTGAAAATTTTATCAAATTGTCATTATTATTCATACTTATTTCGTATTCTTCGAAACACGAGAGTGCTCCCAAATCTTCCTTTTCGGCCCCTCCAAAGTCTATGTTTTCTAATCCGTCGATGTGCGGATTTCAATCTGATTTTTCTTTGTGTTTAAATAGCGTAAATCGTCCAGACTCATTTGTGAGCTGTCTGCAAGTTCATTTTTTCTGTTTGCTGCTGTTGATGCTTTTATTGTCTAGTGACTACTGATACAGGGTGTAAGGCCTTGGCCTGTTCGGGCAGTCTAGATAAAAAATCTGCCACAACATTGCCTTTGCATTGTTTATAGCGAATGTCCATTGCCAACCCTTGTAGTTTCAGACGTAGACGCGTTAGCGTAGGCGAAGTTTCTTTTAAATGCCATATTGAAATCAACGGTCTATGATCAGTGTATACAATAAATTTCTGATTATAAATAAAATGTTTAAAACAGTTAACTGCCCATACGATGTCTAACAACTTATTTTCAATCGTACACTCTAAAAAAATTTGAATTTTACCGGTGACTTAATTCTTCATACGATGTAATTCATAAAGACCTAATTTGTCAAATGACGGAAAATTTTATTTGTAATGACTTAATGTTAGAATAGATTGAATTTTACTGGTTTTGACTGTAATTTGCATTCTGCTAGAAGGTGCGACTGTATGAATTTAAATTTAAATTGGCTCAGTCGATTAACAGACGTACTTGCGATCCAATTATTCTCGGTTCAAGTCGCGGCGGTCGCTATCAGTATTCAGTTCGACTCCTCTGGTAGAAGGTAAAAGTTTAGATACGAGAAGCCTTCTGCTTACTTAAATGACCCTTGTCACGTCTCACTTTTCCGCACTTTATTCTTCACATCCTTGCTCTTCCTTGAGTACTATGGCTCTATGATTTCATATTCTTTCTCCTCTTATAATCTCTAGTTATTTGATATCGTTAAAATACCGAAAAAAGTAAAAATTACTAACTGACCAGAAGTCATAAATAAAAAAAGTTAAAAATTTGATGGGATTCCATCACACAAAGCGATGAATGGAGCGCTGTCCGTGCGCCGTTTGCACCCTGGGACGCATAGCCATACGCTACAACTCCAGGCACTCAAGCAATAGTTTCGGACAAATCTTCCATTCCCGTGTTATAACTAACTGTATAGAAATGAGAAAATATCAACACAATGAAACACATTGTGTGAGAAACCGTCGTGGGCAGAATGTGACTACTTCTCGTAACTTTACTTTTACTGGTTCGGACAGTAAATGGCAAACCTTTGCCTTTACTTTCTGACATATCAGAGACTCGGATGACTCGTATCTTTAAGATGCCTAAGTTCGACTCCTCTGGTAGAAGGTAAAAGTTTAGATACGAGAAGCCTTCTGCTTACTTAAACAACCCTTGTCACGTCTCACTTTTCCGCACTTTATTCTTCACATCCTTGCTCTTCCTTGAGTACTATGGCTCTATGATTTCATATTCTTTCTCCTCTTATAATCTCTAGTTAGTTTGATATCGTTAAAATACCGAAAAAAAATATTTTTTTCGTAAGGCCTATTTGTTGCAGCAACTTTTACAAATAACTGATTGTTTTTAGCACAATCTATTTTTAACATTTCGTGAGGCGGCATACCTTCTTGCTATTGCCCCGTATAATTTTTTATCGTTTCTGTACACAGCCTACTCTGTGGGCTATGCTTGGTTTGATCATCCGCTTGGTATTTTTCATGTATTTTGACATTGTTATCTGCCTCGTATTTTGAGACTCTGTTCTCCTGTTTCTGATGAGCTTCATATGATTCTGTTTTTGGTTCAAAGGTGAGAGGTATTTTCCGTAGGCATATCCAACCTTGTGTCATTGTGTATGCTAGTCACATACTTATTCATAAATGTCATTCCCAAAATACCCCCTGGAGTCAAATTACCCACTGCGTCAAACTTCGTTTGGAAAATACTTCCTGCGATGATGAAGTTTAGTTCCACGGTACCATTGTTTTTCTAACAGTACCTGTTACCCCGGAATATTCTATGACTTCGTTTTCAATAATTGTATATGCTTCCATGTACTCTGCGTTTCGTCTACTTATCAAGTTGCCCGGCGCTCCAGTGTCTACCAGCAACTGCATCTCGTTATATGGTTCGTCTGCCGATCTCAATAACATCATAAATTTGTTGTCTTTTGTCTTACTTAATTTGACCCATATCCCTTCTTTGAGTTTTTTGTTATCTTTTTCTTCAAAGTGATTAATCGCATCACTATTCATTGGTTTCCTATTACCGTATCGATCCCAATTTTGCATTCGACATGTTTGCTTGACTAAATTTGCATTCGGGATTCTAGATGCTCCATATCTCATTTGATCAGAGATATTTCTAGTCCTGATATTATGATCATATCTTCGAAATATTTTTTTTTGTTACTGTATGTCATACAGTTTACCCATAGTTGTTTCGCATTGTGTTTGATATGTTTATTATCAAAATTGTTATCTTCGATTAAACACCCGTCGTTGCGATAATATCCGTTCCGTAAGCTTTGGTTGTGTTTATGAGAATTTTCGATTTGTCCCTCTGGATAACATTTATATTTATTGTTTCTCCAGAGATTTGGTTTATCAAGTGCATGGTAGGATAACTTCTCTTTAAAAATCTTATTAATTCTTGAAACCTAAACTGCCTGTGATTTTTTGCTAAATGTTTTAAGCTTTCATTCGATAATCCTGCTATAAAATGAATCGTTAATCCTCTTTCTGCGAAGGATTTCTGTACTTTTTCTTGGCCTTGATTCTCTTGCTGAGTGTCAATATATTCTATTATTCGTAGCGCTCTTTCAGCGTAGTGTTCAAAAGGTTCTCCATATTGTTGTTCGAGAGTTTCGATCCTCAATCTCTTTTACTGTGATTTTCAAACCGAATATGTCTCCTAAATTCCTGAACATATCCTTTACTTTGTCGGCTCTTATTCTATTAAAAAAGATGCTGCTTTACCTTTTAATTCTATTAGTATTACATTTAGTAGTGGTTTCTGGTTTTCCCCTTCCGGGATGTCTTCTGCAAAATATTCTATTTGCGCAATAAATGGCTCTAATTCGTCTACTGACCCGTGGAATTCCGGGATACATTGTATTTCATCTAGCATTGGAAATTGGTACACACCGTTATTTCTAGCCATCCTGACTTCGTTTCCCTTTCTAATTTCGGTTTAGATTTGCCCTACTTTTTCTTGTTTCCTTTGGTTGGCGTAGTTTTCAGTCGCCCTTTTACCGACTTGTTAATCGTTGTGTTATGCTTCCTATATTACTTTCTAATGGGCTTCTATTATCGCAGGATATGATTTTAGATTTGTTTGATATTTTTCTAGGTGCTTGGTATTTAGCCCTAACTATAATGTATATGTCCGTCAGTTCATCGCATGTGTATACAAACTCTTCCAATTCTTCTTTGGGAGTTTTTCTTTAACACGTCTTGTAGCGATCTAGCCCGTGTTTGTTCAAATATACTGGTTTTTCCCAGGCAGCTTCCAAATCAGTTTAATTTTTTGTTTCATAAATGAGCCCTTAAAATTATAAAACAAATCCCCTGGATGGTGCCACATATAATTTTTAGCTGTAAATAATTACGATCTTGAGCGTGGTTATGGTCGACATTCATTAACGCAAATAAACTTGACCTAGTCTCACATTACTGGTCATTGTATAGTACAAAGCTTCAACTGCTACGAGCCATGTGTGGTCGAATTTCGTCCGCATTGCCAAACTGTCTTGGTAATTCCGCTATAAGGGTCGCCGGCATAGGCTGCAACAACACATCGTACCATACTCGTGGTTTAACCACAGACTAACAGACAGGACACTCAAATTAGATTCTACAATCATTTTAACGGTCATTTCGAATATTTCTTCAGTTAGAACAGTACTCGCATATGGCATGATGGCGCCACGTTACCGTATCAAAAACATCCTGTCTGTCATCTAGACTGTGTTTATTTTTTCATTTACCAACAGAGTTACCATTCATACAGAATTTCCTGTAATGTATTGATTTGTATACGTCCATGCGTATTTTATGCAGAATACAGATTTAATACATATTGCCAAAAATTACTTACTTCTGGTCTGTCGCCACTTAATTTCGGGTGAAAATTACCAACACAATTAAAAATAGTCAACGTTGAGAAAAATAAATGGTTACCTCCTAAGATCGCTAAAAAGTTAAATATATTATCAACATAATCCAATAATTTATTGTGACGATTCATTTCCAAATATTATGATGAAATCAGGCATCCCTGCAAGCAGCTGATCGGTGTGACAAACGAGGGGGAACCAACTAGTAAAAAAACTTTTACAAAACACAAGGGGTGTACCGATAGTAAATAGTTCGCGCACTACAATATAGATGGAACTAGTGTATCACGAAAAATTAATTTTACAAGAATTTACTCATACTGTCATGTCTGTTAGTTTGTGATTTAACGTTATTGTTTACCGTACGCGACTCAAAGTCAACGTCAGTTTATTATTATTATTGTCATATACCGCTTCTTTTCCCCGTACTCTATTCTTATTTTGGTTGCTAGACTTCTAGCTGCAAATATGGCTGCGATCGTTTTGGTGTGTTGCCTAGCAACGCAGTTTTCCGTAGGCTCCGTCCATACGCACTGGTTTTCCACCTTTTTGAAATATATACTTCGTGGCATGCACTCCTGTTGCCGAATTCGCTGACTTGCTTTGCTATGTCAGTCCAAGAACGGCTGCCACTGATTACTCGAAAAATGATGCGTCAAAATACCGATTCCCTCGCTCATACGCATAAGCTTCGGTTGGCCGCCCCTTGCAGTCACCTTGATTTTATAAACATGTTACCAATGCCAACTATATTAGCTGGTCGTGGTTTTCTTATCTCTTTAAAGAAGACACAAACAAAAAAAAATTCTTAAGCCTTCATATCAGTATGGCCACCTCAATAGTTTACCCGCGGCTTTCTTTTTTCTTAACACATGTGCCCCCAGTACATGTGCTTTGTATTGACCGTGGTCAAAACGTAAACAAATCAAATGCAAACATAATCTATACGTTTGTTGTCTTTAATGAAACTTGAAACTCAATCGAGCTCATGCCAGCTCCAATCTGATCAAGTAAGGGTAACCAATTATACGCTAGCGCCGAGCCAATATGCTGGGTTGATTATAACGATTTTTATGATAAGAATGTTACGACTCACCCTATTGTTACTAATCCGTTGATCATCATTCTTGCCTCCAATTTTTTTTTTTTAATTACTATTTATTGGAGTATGAGTTAAAATTAAATTATTAAGATTTAAATTGGGTGTTCAGCCACAAGTGGTGACTTTTCAGCCCTGTTGTATATATATGATTTGGTTATTACCATGAAGACATCATTTGCTTCCACAATTCTGAGATTTTTGTGTAGGGAAAATTCTAAACCTACTTGTATTGTGTAATGGGGAAAAGGAACTTATATACTAACTTACTAACTAATACAGAGAGCGAATCGATTCAATTGAAGATTGCATCGATTTTTGTCGGAATTTGCTTATAATATTATGTGACATTACATCTAATGGTTCTATATTTGTGAGTCTGTGTAACTCATTTGTACTAAACCAGGGAGGACGCTTCAGAATCATTTTCAGAATTTGTTCTGAATCCTTTGAAGCGTTTTCTTCCTGGTGGAACAACAGCTTGACCAAATTGGTACCGCATAAAGCATGGCTGGTCTGACAATTTGTTTATAAATTAACAATTTGTTTTTTAGACAGAGCTTAGAATTTCTGTTTATAAGAGGATATAAACATTTAATATATTTATTACACTTTGCCTGGATTCCTTCAATGTGATCCTTGAAAGTGAGTTTTTTGTCATACGTTAAACCTAAGTATTTAGCTTGATCAGACCATGTCAATTCCAAGCCATTCAATTTGAGAATGTGATTATTGTTTGGTTTAAGAAAAGAAGCTCTTGGCTTGTGAGGAAAGATAATTAATTGCGTTTTTGCTGCATTTGGTTTAATTTTCCATTTTGACAGATAATCACTGAAAATATTTAAAGAAGATGATGACGAGGTCGATCTACCTGTCAATAAATTATTTTCGTTAGAAGACGAATTGGCAGGCGTACCTGTTTTTTGTTTCGAAGAAATCAGTGCCTTAGAAGAATTAGGCGTGGCATTTGTAACGGTTTTTTGATTTTCAAGTATGTTCTGTAAATTTAAGGTCGTTGATTTGACTTGTTGTCGAAGCGAACGAGCGTTTAAAATTTTTTCCCTGACAGGACATTTCAAAAAATTGGATTTATGATTTCCATTGCAATTTGAACATGAAAATTTATCAGTGGTTTCATTCATTGGACAAACGTCTTTCGAATGCGATTTACCACAATTCAAACACCGTATATCCATATGACAATTTTTGGTTCCATGACCGAAGCCTTGGCAACGACGACATTGCGTTAAATTTGCAATACGATTATGCCGTTTATAATGTTCCCAATGAATTTTAATGTGGGAAATGAAACGTACTTTTTCTAAAGTTTTCAAATTGTTTACATCACTTCGATTAAAGTGTATTAGGTAAAGTTCATGGGAAATTCCAGAGCGTGGTTTAGAAGTACCATTCGCTCTTTTTTTCATAAGTATTACTTGGGAAGGGGCAAAACCAAGCAATTCTTTTAGTTCATTTTTAATTTCATCAATACTTTGATCATTTGATAATCCTTTCAAGACAGCCTTGAAGAGTCTGTCTGATTTTATATCATATGAATAAAATTTATGAAGTTTTTCGGACAAATATCGAATAAGACGTTCGTAATCTTCCAATCCATCCACCAAGACTCGACATTCTCCTCTTCGTCCGATTTGAAATGAGACTTTTACTTCCGGGAGAAAAGTAGAAAGCTCTGTACGGAATGCTTTGAAGTCGGAAATCATCACCGTCACTGGTGGCATAGATTGATGTTTCTTCCCAGAACGACAAGCGTCCATTTTGGGAATTTTTGAAGAATTTTCTTCTATGTCGCTACAATCGGATTCAGGAAGAATCTTGTAAATATTGTTAGACGGCATAGGATCAACGGAAGGGAAATCCGTCCGTTGTCTTTTATTTTTACATTCAGATTCTATAAGATCGTGAATGTTATTAGAAAAATGTTGAATAACGGATTGTGATTTATTCCGTATAGAATTTTTTTTAGCCTTAGGCTTGTTGCCTTTCCGGTTGGACGCAGGCATTTTTGAAATTAATGAAATTTCAAATTAAATTAACTAGGCTAAATTAGTCTTCGATTAGACTCCTAGCTAGCCTTAAAAAAGGCTGAATAATTTCATAGTCACTCTTTGTATCACTTAGTCACTCTAATATCACTTAGTTAGTGATTCAGGTAGCCTTAAAAAAGACTGAAGCCTTGAATCAATGAAACTCTAGGTAGCCAGAAAAAAATTCCAGGAGCTAAGAGCTATACGCGTGCGGTGCGAACGACTGTTCAACACCGACTGATTCTTGCCTCCAATTTTTTTTTCCTCTAGCACTATTGGCATTTCCTTACCGATTCCGGCAGGTCCCGCTGTCACCAGATGAATAGCCTATATATCCGAATAGCCTATATGCGCGGCGTGCGTCGAGGATTGGAGGGGTGTTTCTTTTTCACAATTAGAAAATAATAAATTTGTTTTTTCTGTTCCTTTTCAAACTTTTATTTATTTCTGTTTCTTCACAATTAATAACACGGTTCTGTTTTTATGCCCTTACACAAGGGCAGCAAACTCTTCTAAAAAAAAATTATAGGGTTATATGCAAGACACGACCGATCACGTTTACATTAAAAATGAAACAATTCTAAGGTACCCATAATAAATAAAAAAATAAAGATGATAATGGATGCACTGAAAGTCACAAATTACAAACTTGTGGTGTTTTTATGCATGACGCAAAGCCTCCTATGCCGAACAAGAAAATAACGTCAATTTGGTCAACTGGGATTGGTGAATGAAAACATAGGTCAATTCTAACCATTTTTTCAATAGTATGTTATTGAAATGCTGAAACAACGTTGCCATATATGTTTAAATAAAAAGATTCCGAATCGATTGGTTTTTAAAGTATATCAATCCATCAACAAATGACTGAGTTATTAACGTTCAAAATTATGACGAAAAAAGGTTACGCGGTTATTTTTGAAACTTTTAATTGACGCCCCGTATAGCGAAGAGTAGGCATTTTTAATGCCAAAAAACGTTATTATTCATTATCTTTTTTCGGTAACACTAAAGTGGAACTACGCTTCCTGTGTTGTATGTTTTGTTCACGGAAAATAGCTATTATCCCTCAGTGACTGTTTTTTCTTCCACTTGCTACCATTAGGCCATGTGTTGACAAATCCGATATTTACTTTTATTTATCACTATTCAAAAACTACTTTCATGTTTTTCTATCAGTCACATTTAGCAGATTCTGTTCTTATCACAATTCAAAACTGTTTTTCGTGCTTTCTAACAGTCACATTTAGCAGATTCTCTTCTTATCCCGATATTGTACTCGAAATGGTACTATTGAAAAATGATTATTAACACGTGAATGACGTTTTACTTTTAGCGTTACTCGCACAATGCGTAATATTTTGTTTACTTCGTCCTAAATGTTCACCCGACTATACTCTAAACTAGGACGACCGTGAAATGCGGCTGCTCTCCGCGAACTTTTTGAAACTGACTGACTTAATCTATACGTTTGTTGTCTTTAATGAAACTTGAAACTCAATCGAGCTCATGCCAGCTCCAATCTGATCAAGTAAGGGTAACCAATTATACGCTAGCGCCGAGCCAATATGCTGGGTTGATTATAACGATTTTTATGATAAGAATGTTACGACTCACCCTATTGTTACTAATCCGTTGATCATCATTCTTGCCTCCAATTTTTTTTAATTACTATTTATTGGAGTATGAGTTAAAATTAAATTATTAAGATTTAAATTGGGTGTTCAGCCACAAGTGGTGACTTTTCAGCCCTGTTGTATATATATGATTTGGTTATTACCATGAAGACATCATTTGCTTCCGCAATTCTGAGATTTTTGTGTAGGGAAAATTCTAAACCTACTTGTATTGTGTAATGGGGAAAAGGAACTTATATACTAACTTACTAACTAATACAGAGAGCGAATCGATTCAATTGAAGATTGCATCGATTTTTGTCGGAATTTGCTTATAATATTATGTGACATTACATCTAATGGTTCTTATATTTGTGAGTCTGTGTAACTCATTTGTACTAAACCAGGGAGGACGCTTCAGAATCATTTTCAGAATTTGTTCTGAATCCTTTGAAGCGTTTTCTTCCTGGTGGAACAACAGCTTGACCAAATTGGTACCGCATAAAGCATGGCTGGTCTGACAATTTGTTTATAAATTAACAATTTGTTTTTTAGACAGAGCTTAGAATTTCTGTTTATAAGAGGATATAAACATTTAATATATTTATTACACTTTGCCTGGATTCCTTCAATGTGATCCTTGAAAGTGAGTTTTTTGTCATACGTTAAACCTAAGTATTTAGCTTGATCAGACCATGTCAATTCCAAGCCATTCAATTTGAGAATGTGATTATTGTTTGGTTTAAGAAAAGAAGCTCTTGGCTTGTGAGGAAAGATAATTAATTGCGTTTTTGCTGCATTTGGTTTAATTTTCCATTTTGACAGATAATCACTGAAAATATTTAAACTTTTTTGTAGGCGACTGCAGATCACTCTTAGATTTCTACATATGGCTAACAGACCTGTGTCGTCACAGAATAGCGATTTCTGACAACCAACGGGTAGATTTGGAAGATCAGAAGTGAAAATATTATACAAGATTGGAGCTACGCTCGAACCCTGCGGAACACCGGCTCGTACGGGTAGCAATTCAGATTTACAATTCTGATAGTTAACCTAAAGAGTACGATCGGTTAAATTATTTTGAATCATTTTGATCAAATAAATAGGAAACTGGAAATCAGACATTTTTGCTATTAAACCTTTGTGCCAAACACTGTCGAATGCTCTTTCTATGTCTAGAAGAGCAACTCCAGTGGATAACCCAGAAGATTTATTTGATTTTATCATGTTCGTTACTCTGACAAGTTGATGAGTAGTTGAATGTTCATGACGAAATCCAAACTGCTCTGGTAAAAAAATTGAATTCTCATTTATATGAGTCATCATTCTCAACAAGATAATTTTTTCAAAAAGTTTACTGATAGAAGAAAGTAAGCTAATTGGGCGATAACTTGATGTTTCTGTTGAGTTTTTATCAGGTTTGAGGATAGGAATTACTTTAGCGTTTTTCCATCTTTTTGGGAAGTAAGCTAATGAAAAACACTTGTTGAAAATTTTAACCAGGAGTCTCAAGGCAACATCGGGAAGATTTTTAATAAGAATATTAAAAATTCCATCATTACCAGGAGCCTTCATGTTTTTGAGTTTCCTAATAATTGATTTAATTTCATCAAAATTCGTCTCAATAATGTCATCGTGTGATAACACTTGGGTTGAAATATGATCATATTTCAGTGAGACTTCATTTTCAATAGGACTCACAACGTTTAAATTAAAATTGTGGACACTCTCGAACTGCTGAGCAAGTTTTTGAGCTTTTTCACCATTTGTAAGAAGTATTTGATTTCCTTCCTTGAGAGCAGGAATTGGTTTCTGAGGTTTCTTAAGAACCTTAGAAAGTTTCCAGAAAGGTTTAGAATATGGTTTAATTTGTTCAACTTCTTTAGCGAAATTTTCATTTCGCAAAAGAGTAAATCAATGTTTAATTTCTTTTTGTAAATCCTTAACTATGTTTTTCATAGCAGGTTCACGAGAACGTTGATATTGTCGTCGACGAACATTCTTCAACCGAATGAGCAGTTGAAGATTGTCATCGATGATAGGAGAATTTAATTTAGTTTGAGCTTTGGGAACTGAAAGATTTCTAGCATCGATAATATAATGATTCAAATTATCAATTGCTGTGTCGATGTCCGCAGAATTTTCTAAAATAGTTTCATGATCCACATGATTTTCAATGTGAGATCTGTAATCCAACCAATTAGCTCTATGATAGTTGAAAATATAACTAATTGGATTAATTATAGCTTCGTTGGAAAGTCTGAATGTTACAGGAAGATGATCTGAGTCAAAGTCAGCATGTGTAATCGGTTCACTACAAATGTGACTTTGATCTGTTAGAACCAGATCAATTGTAGACGGGTTTTTCACGGAAGAGAAACAAGTAGGATTACTGGGATGAAGAACTGTGAAGTAACCAGCTGAGAGTTGATTATGAAGTATTTTACCATTACTGTTATTTTGCCTACAATTCCACTGGACATGCTTAGCATTTAAGTTCCCTATTACGAAAAATTTTGGTCGATATCTTGTGAGTTTTTGCAAATCGCCTTTAAAGACATTTAATTGTTCGCCGGTGCATTGGAATGGCAAATATGCTCCAGCGATGAAATAAATTCCATGAATGGTTTCAACTTCGATTCCCAAGCTTTCAATAACTTTAGTATTGAAAGAAGGTAAAATTCGATGTTTAATTTGCCGTTGGACAAAAATGGCAACTCCACCACCCATTCCAGTAAACCTGTCAAATCGATGAACCACATAATGTGGATTACTTTTCAATTTTACATTTGGTTTAAGAACAGTTTCTGTCACAATGGCAATATGAATTTTGTGAACTTTGAGAAAATTATAAAATTCATCTTCACTCGATTTCAAAGATCGAGCATTCCAATTTAAAATATTCAAATAATTATTTAACAACACTGTTAAATTTTAAATTCATTATAATATTATTTGCAAATTTCCATCCGATTTGAAATGCTTCAAAAAGTGATGAAGTCGAATTCATTTGGATGATCATTTGAAAAAGTTGATCTTGTAGGTAGATCATTTTATTTTCAGTTATATTGCCTAAATCGACTTCATTTAAAGAAGCGAATGGCATTGAAGGAATATTTGTAGGTAGACTGCCATTAGAAGAAGATGATTTGGCCGGTCTACCTATTAATAAATTGTTTTCGTTAGAAGAAGAACTGCAAGGCGGTCCTGTGTTTTGATTATTTACATTAGAAGAAATAGGTGATAGATTTCTACCTAATATACCAGCATAACTGACATTAGAAGAAGATGATGACGAGGTCGATCTACCTGTCAATAAATAATTTTCGTTAGAAGACGAATTGGCAGGCGTACCTGTTTTTTGTTTCGAAGAAATCAGTGCCTTAGAAGAATTAGGCGTGGCATTTGTAACGGTTTTTTGATTTTCAAGTATGTTCTGTAAATTTAAGGTCGTTGATTTGACTTGTTGTCGAAGCGAACGAGCGTTTAAAATTTTTTCCCTGACAGGACATTTCAAATAATTGGATTTATGATTTCCATTGCAATTTGAACATGAAAATTTATCAGTGGTTTCATTCATTGGACAAACGTCTTTCGAATGCGATTTACCACAATTCAAACACCGTATATCCATATGACAATTTTTGGTTCCATGACCGAAGCCTTGGCAACGACGACATTGCGTTAAGTTTGCAATACGATTATGCCGTTTATAATGTTCCCAATGAATTTTAATGTTAGAAATGAAACGTACTTTTTCTAAAGTTTTCAAATTGTTTACATCACTTCGATTGAAGTGTATTAGGTAAAGTTCATGGGAAATTCCAGAGCGTGGTTTAGAAGTACCATTCGCTCTTTTTTTCATAAGTATTACTTGGGAAGGGGCAAAACCAAGCAATTCTTTTAGTTCATTTTTAATTTCATCAATACTTTGATCATTTGATAATCCTTTCAAGACAGCCTTGAAGGGTCTGTCTGATTTTATATCATATGAATAAAATTTATGAAGTTTTTCGGACAAATATCGAATAAGACGTTCGTAATCTTCCAATCCATCCACCAAGACTCGACATTCTCCTCTTCGTCCGATTTGAAATGAGACTTTTACTTCCGGGAGAAAAGTAGAAAGCTCTGTACGGAATGCTTTGAAGTCGGAAATCATCACCGTCACTGGTGGCATAGATTGATGTTTCTTCCCAGAACGACAAGCGTCCATTTTGGGAATTTTTGAAGAATTTTCTTCTATGTCGCTACAATCGGATTCAGGAAGAATCTTGTAAATATTGTTAGACGGCATAGGATCAACGGAAGGGAAATCCGTCCGTTGTCTTTTATTTTTACATTCAGATTCTATAAGATCGTGAATGTTATTAGAAAAATGTTGAATAACGGATTGTGATTTATTCCGTATAGAATTATTTTTAGCCTTAGGCTTGTTGCCTTTCCGGTTGGACGCAGGCATTTTTGGAATTAATGAAATTTCAAATTAAATTAACTAGGCTAAATTAGTCTTCGATTAGACTCCTAGCTAGCCTTAAAAAAGGCTGAATAATTTCTTAGTCACTCTTTGTATCACTTAGTCACTCTAATATCACTCTTTGTATCACTTAGTTAGTGATTCAGGTAGCCTTAAAAAGACTGAAGCCTTGAATCAATGAAACTCTAGGTAGCCAGAAAAAAATTCCAGGAGCTAAGAGCTATACGCGTGCGGTGCGAACGACTGTTCAACACCGACTGATTCTTGCCTCCATTTTTTTTTTCCTCTAGCACTATTGGCATTTCCTTACCGATTCCGGCAGGTCCCGCTGTCACCAGATGAATAGCCTATATATCCGAATAGCCTATATGCGCGGCGTGCGTCGAGGATTGGAGGGGTGTTTCTTTTTCACAATTAGAAAATAATAAATTTGTTTTTTCTGTTCCTCTTCAAACTTTTATTTATTTCTGTTTCTTCACAATTAATAACAAAGCAAACTCTTCTAAAAAAAAAATTATAGGGTTATATGCAAGACACGACCGATCACGTTTACATTAAAAATGAAACAATTCTAAGGTACCCATAATAAATAAAAAAATAAAGATGATAATGGATGCACTGAAAGTCACAAATTACAAACTTGCGGTGTTTTTATGCATGCCGCAAAGCCTCCTATGCCGAACAAGAAAATAACGTCAATTTGGTCAACTGGGATTGGTGAATGAAAACATAGGTCAATTCTAACCATTTTTTCAATAGTATGTTATTGAAATGCTGAAACAACGTTGCCATATATGTTTAAATAAAAAGATTCCGAATCGATTGGTTGTTAAAGTATATCAATCCATCAACAAATGACTGAGTTATTAACGTTCAAAATTATGACGAAAAAAGGTTACGCGGTTATTTTTGAAACTTTTAATTGACGCCCCGTATAGCGAAGAGTAGGCATTTTTAATGCCAAAAAACGTCATTATTCATTATCTTTTTTCGGTAACACTAAAGTGGAACTACGCTTCCTATGTTGTATGTTTTGTTCACGGAAAATAGCTATTATCCCTCAGTGACTGTTTTTTCTTCCACTTGCTACCATTAGGCCATGTGTTGACAAATCCGATATTTACTTTTATTTATCACTATTCAAAAACTACTTTCATGTTTTTCTATCAGTCACATTTAGCAGATTCTCTTCTTATCACAATTCAAAACTGTTTTTCGTGCTTTCTAACAGTCACATTTAGCAGATTCTCTTCTTATCCCGATATTGTACTCGAAATGGTACTATTGAAAAATGATTATTAACACGTGAATGACGTTTTACTTTTAGCGTTACTCGCACAATGCGTAATATTTTGTTTACTTCGTCCTAAATGTTCACCCGACTATACTCTAAACTAGGACGACCGTGACTTGCGGCTGCTTTCCGCGAACTTTTTGAAACTGACTGACTTATCTACGGGCCGACACCCGAGACTAATGGATATTTTTTTCGCGAACTCTCTGAGACTGACTAGCCTCTAACTCTTCCCAGCTATGGGATTTTAAGCTCCTAACATTTACTTTCGGGTGAAGCCCGAAGATTTTAGTACAAGCAGAGCTTGCGAACTTAAGTAGAAACTTCATCCGACTTTCTCCCGAAGTTCTACCAAAATTGCCGAGAGCCTCGAACCGAAACCACTGTCACTATTTCAATGACAGTGACCAGTGCCCGTGAAAATATATATTTTTTTGTGTTGCTGTTCGTCGCGGTTACGTTTGCCTGAAAGGTGACGAGTTTTACCTTTTTTTATATATATAAAAAATAGGTATAGAATTCGCTCAAACTTTCGAAAAAATTTTCGAGGCCCGGAAGGCCGAATGTCATATACCAATCGATTCAGCTCGACGAACTGAGCAAATGTCCGTGTATGTGTATGTGTGTGTGTCTGTATGTGTGTTGTCAACTGAGAGGTCGAGATCTCAGAGATGGCTGAACCGATTTAGATCACACTTAGTCGCAAATGAAAGGTCTCCCCGTCACCCAGAACGCTATTGAATGGTTTTGAGATCGGATGTATACTTTTTGAGTTATACGAAGTTTTATGTCAAAATTTTCAGTTTTTTGACAGTATCTGTCACAATTGACCTTGAAAACAGAATATGTTTTCAGGCTTAGATTCCGCACGGTAATAGTTATCCAACAAGCCACAGATTGCTAAAATCCGTCCATTTTTAACGGAGATATCGAATTTTTTGTGTAAACGACTTTTGAGCGCTGTATGACAAAGAAATGCTTGGGAGCAATGGAAAACACGATTTTTTATACTGTTACATACAATTGTTTCTAAGTACCAAAAAGACTGTGTACAGAATCCTTTTTCATGCCTCGGACCGATTTTAGCACGGCTCGTTTTTGGCAACATAATCGTTCGAATATGACATATATAAACCAGATGATGGCAGATTTTTTTTTAATTATATTGTTTTAAATTATTTACAGCAATAAACGTTGGAAGAACATAACATCCATATACCATTCGAATCAGTTCGTCGTCTTTTCTACAAATTCAGATTCATACGAAAAGTCGTATGCTCCCAAACAAAGTTCCTGAATCATGTTTGGTTCCGACCTGGTTCTGGAACTACAGGATGATATGTGAAACGAAATCAAAATTGTGCAACTCATTCTTCTCGTAGGTGGCTGAACCGATCTAAGATTCAAATGAAATCTAAGAATCATCTAAGATTCAAATGAAAAGTTTCAAGACTCTATAAAACATCTTGCTCTTCAGTCAGATCCAACTCACGGTTTCGGGGATACAGGGTGTTTGGTATAAAAATGTCTATTCCACATAAATTAATCAGGTTTATCAGGTTAGCAGATTTGGATAGTCGATAAAAAAATTAACTTTTTCAGTTTTAGTGGTATTCAGTTTTCGATTCAGAAGGCACCCAAAAATTTAATTCGTGCTATGATTTCTCAAAGATGTCTTCACTGATTTTCAAATATTTTCAAACAAATGTAAACTATACAGCTACTCAGGTGAATTTATCTGACTTCGGCCATACCGATTTTAGAATTCCGGTTCCAGTATAAAATCGTTTCTCAAAGCTCAATCGTTTTCTCAAAAAAAGCCTGATCAAATTTCAAAAACAAAAATTCAATTCATATAAACTTATATACAAAATTAATTAATTTTATCTAATTATGACTTCCGGTTCTCGAATTACATGATGATGAATTTTTAAAATTCAAATCGATATAGAAGATGACAATCCCGAAAAGCTTCAAAGTTGAACTCAAAACTGTTGTAATTTATTCGTCATATGGCCATACGAATCTCTTTGGGTTATGCTCAGTGCCGTAGTTGTTCAAATTTCCTTGGTTAGTCGCTGACTTTGATGATGGGGCGCCTTGATTTCCGTGGTACAGGGGCGCATTGCAATTGACTGAAGTTAGATTTTTATAACGGGGTTTGTTGTTTCTTCATCTTCGTATTTTTGTATACAACAGTTGTATACTAGAACTATACAACTGTTGTATACAAAAATACGAAGATGAAGAAACTTATTTGTTGCGAGCGGGGCGCCGTATTTTCCCCAACACATTTTTAACTCTTTTGTAAGTTTCCTGAAGCTCTATAATTGCCACACAAATCAACCATGAAGACTCATTTGCAATAGCCATAATGTGAATGTTTCTAAGTACCCAGGTGTCAATATTTTCGCTTTCTGTATTTATTATTCTTTCAAATAATAGTTCCGATTGTGTGATTTTGAGATAGAGTTCAAAATCTACTTCTTCAAAATTGCACAGAAAGAAATTATGAATTTTACAGAGGACATAATTTTACAAACGATAAATTCATAACTACTTAACTTCTCAAATGACGCAATATTCCATTCGTACAGAAATTTGCTGGTTCCGAGAGCAATGTGCTGCGCAAGTTGCGAAATTTCTATTGATGATTTCCATATAGAAGAGAAAAAGTATCTGGTCACGATCAGTTTCAGTTTGCGTCATGTGTGCCATACACCGTGTGTTTGAGATATTCATGTTATTTCAATGTAGCTTAACGCGTGTTTTCCGCCAATCATCAAAAACCAGTTGAAATTGCATATTGCACCAAATGCATGATACTTGAAAATATTAGATCATGCTTAACGTGCAACCTAAACTGATGTAGAACATGAAATAATCGATAACGTAAAAGGAGTGTGTAGTGGAGGATGTACTGAAACCAATCCCTGCAAAGAAGATCGATTGCGTTATCCTGCTGCTGGTCGTTTGTATTGGAACAAAATAAATGGAAAACGATGGGGAACATTACGCAAAATCAGCCATTCTAATGGAGTAAAGAAGGGGAAAGCTTGCACAATTCACATAATCGATTCCCTAACTGATATTCGGAAGTGTATCAGTTTAATTCCTATTCAAGTCATCCAGTTATGTCTCTGACACTCTTCTTTTTGTACTGGATTGTAATAATAATGTTAATTCCCTATGATGTTTTGCCCATTCAGTTTTAGCCTTTGTTCGCGGTGTTTTCAGTAATGTCAGAGCAGATCAATAACTGATTATGGTTTTCAATTTTGTTTTCGTTATTTGGCAGTAAAATCAAACTGAGAATAAGTTTTGTTATCAACTAGAGAAACTCCATATCTCTTTTCGATTTCAGTATGCTATTCGATATTATAGGAATATTTATCTACTTCCGATTTTGATTTTTTAACTTTTAAGGCGACCAATAAGCAAATTGAGTAACCGATAAACACGAATATGACATCAATTTCAGAAAAAAAAAGGTTTCTTTTAGCGCTTAGTGTAGCTTTTTAATAAAATAAATTCCATTTATTTCCACAATATTAAAAATTTCTTAACTATTTCCCAGTAATGTCACGAAATAGTAACAGACACAGATACTAAAAGTGGGAGGAAAGTGCGGTGCAGGTGAATCATTTTACATCTTACAGATAACTCATTTTGCTAGTTACATTTAAATAAATGGTAACTTGGAATGTTTATATTTACACATATTCATAAACTTTCAGCTACCTTTAGTTTCCATCGGTTAGATGTTTAACATAAAATTTTAATGTGATTCGTTGTAAGCTCATAATTTTCTAAGCATGTTCAGCTATTTTTGACTTGGAATGACAACCTAATCTAATTCCTCTCTGCGCTTCGTTTATATGGTCCGGATTTTTTCAAAGTATCTCTATGGTCTTATGTAGATCCTAGTATTATTCTTACAAAATACCAAATCCAGACCAAAACTTTTTAGTTTTGTTTTGGGCAGATGTGTAATATCATGACTGAAATCTATTAAAACTATTTTCAAATTATCTGATGGTTGGGTTGAAGTAGTAAGTTTTTTTCTTTTTATCAAAAATTGTTTGAATTGATAGCTTTCCAATATGAGCGCCCTTTTCAATTCTCCTACCGTGATTCTGTGCCCTTAAAACATTCCTAAGGCATCCTTCCAAATTAAGCGTACGAGATTTTTTTTTTACTTGAAAATAGATAGTGATTTGCGCCATCAGTTGGATCATTTGAAGTATTTTAAAATATTTCCACTCTGCGCCCTGGAATCATTCCAAAAGCGTCCTTCCAAATTATCCTCACAAGATGTTATTTATTTAGCTTGAAAACAAATAAAAATTTGCGCCCTCACTAGGTTTATTTAATGTATTCAATAATACTTTCATCCTTCACTCCTTTATTTCCCTATCGTGATTCTGCGCCCTGGAATCATTCCTGAGGTGTCCTTCCAAATTATCCTTGCAAGATGTTATGTATTAAGCTTGAAAATAAGTAATAAGTTGCGCCCTCAGTTGGATCAATTAATGTATTTAAAAATACATTCATTCTGCGCCCTAAAATCTATTATATGGGCCGTCCTTTTCCATTTTCCTCTCGTGATTTCTAGAACTATTTCTAAGGCGCCCTTCGAAATTATCCTTACAAGATGTTATTTTTGTAGCTTGAAAATAAGTGATGATTTGATTTCCCAGGAGGTATTATTGCTTCTGCACCCTTCTTGTTTAATTGAATCAGTCATTAACAAAATTTTCGGAAAAAAATTTCTTGGTTTCTGAGAAGTTGCAGTTTCATGAGCTGGTTAGTCACTGACTAACTGTGACTAACCGCAACTACAGCACTGGTTATGCTGGTTCCTGAATACCGGCTCTGGAAGTACCTTAAATTACCCTAAACTCTCAAGTGAAACTTACTTCGACATATCATGGAATGTTTAATCGATTGTTACACTTTTAGAATCAAATTCGATCCGATTTGCAATTTCGACATTACAGAGTAATGAGTGATTAAAATCTCAAATTGTCGCTTAAAACGACGGGCATTAAAATAATGTCATGAAAACTTAAACATCGAAGAATATTCATGCAAAAAACACATGCGGATTGATAAAAAAAAGGTATCATCTCACTGCTAGGTGGATTAAACACGTTTTTCTTTCACGGTTGGGTTGCTAATCTTGCAATGTTGCAAGTTCAATTAAAGACTTTTGTGAGGGCGCTGCATAGCAAATGATGTATTTTTCACTGGTCTAGAGAAATTTTTTTTATTCAAGACCAATTTTTACAAGGGTGTATGTGTTTTCAGCCATACTATTTGCAAACAATTATAACTAGAAATATATAGCTTCTACAAAAAATCTGTCTGAACAGAAGTAGGTAATCAATCGAACTAATTACACTAAAAAAAAATCTTCAGATTTTTTGTGAAATCGAAAATAAAATTTATTTTTCAAAATTCTCAGTTATTTCACCATACGATTTTTAAAAGTTTCATTTGACAAAAAATGTCAAGTTACTAATGAATGTTTAAAAAAGTTAGAGAGATGATAAAGAAAAAGTTTCCCGAAAAAAAACTTTTGAACAACTTTCAAAAAATAATGTTTTCATGGGAATAAGTGTATCTGAGCAATGAAATATTGTTCTACAGACTACGTAAAGTGAAAAAGCTCATAGGATGCTACTTCCTAAATGCAGTCATTTTCGAGATATATGAGGAACTAAATTCGAGATGTATGAAAACTAAAATTTATTATTTTGTAATCCTCATGAAATATTGAAGAAATTGTTCTTTGACATCAAGACGATGCGAGCAGCTGTTTTCGAGATATTTTGAAAACAAAATGGAAGAAAAATCGCTGGTTTTTAAAAATCGCAGGGGGTAACCGCCATACTGGAAAAAATACCTACTTTTTTTTATTTATTTATTTATTTATTTATTCGTCAAACAAATGTAGACTACAGACAAAAAAAAAGTTACAATGGTTTCTTATTTCTACGATTAGGTTTCATTTTTTCTTTGATTTGTTTCCTCGACATAGTTAGATCGATTTTTTGGCAGTTTAAGGTATGTCTACCTATGATATAAAAAATTACCTACACCCAACTATACAAGCACATTTTTGAAATAGAAAGCGTCAGTTTGAGAACAAGAAACTATAGTATTCAGTTTGTGTGATTTAATGATAGAAAAATATGATTGTTGTAGACCTTTTCGTAATAATGGAATACCTTGTTCGTATAGGCGTAGTAAAATAACAGATAGTATTATTGAACACTTTGATTTCAAGCAGTGCGCAATTAATGTGAATACTACAATACATATTGTCTTTCTCAAATAGCAAGGCTATTCAATCACTTGAAAAACCGACTAGGGTCATGTATCATATACCATTCGACTCAGTTCATCGAGCTGAGCAATGTCTCTATGTGTATGTGTCAAATAATCTCACTAGGTTTTCTCGGAGATGGCTGAACCGATTGTGACAAACTTAGATTCAAATGAAAGGTCTCACGGTCCCATATGGAATTCCTGAATTTCATCCGAATCCGACTTCCGGTTCCGGAGTTAAAGGATAAAGTGTGTTAAATAGTGTACACCGTCACATGAACCGGTGAAACAGAAACCGTAAAAAAATTTCTACACTTTTCTCAAAATTACACAAATTGATTGCCATTATCAAAAGGCAACTAAACAAACTGATTCCGGTTATCCTGGTTCCCGGTCTCTGGTTCCAAAAGCACCGGAAGTAGTTGTCATGTATTCCAAAATGTATCTCACTCACTTTTCTCAGCAACGGTTTGACCGGTTTCCACAAACTACGATTCAAATGAAAGGTATTATGGTCCCATACGGAGTTCCTAAAATTCATTTAAATCCGACTTACGGTTCCGGAGTTATATGGTAAAGTGTGTTAAATATTTTACACCGTAACTTAAACTGGCAGAACAAAAACCGTAAAAATATTTCTAAACTGGTCTCAAAACTACACAAATCGATAGCCATTATCAGTAGGTAACTAAACAAACCGATTCCGGCTATCCTGGTTCTCGGTCTCCGGTTCCGGAAGCACCGAAAATAGTGATCATATATTCCAAAATGGATCTAACTTTGAAATTTTTGATGAGGTCCGTAGCTGGGACCGTTCTGGTAAGGTCCAATCGCTGCAAGTGTGTCTGCTTTTTCGTTGCCTGGGATGCCCGTTGTGTCCGGGATCCAACATATTACTGTCTGGTTGGTGTAGTGTTTCTCTATTGCTTGAAAAGTAGGGTGAAGGGAGTTACCTGCTTCCAGGGCGGTGAGGACTAACAGGGAATCAGACAGGATTATCGTTGGGGTGTCAGAAGGTTTAGATTTGATGGTGTCTCCACACCATCAAATCTAAACCTTCTGACACCCCAACGATTGCTGCGGCTTCGACCGAGAAAACTGAGCAGGTTAAATGTAGCCGAAAGTTGTTGTTTGATGATACGCTGTGGATACCAGCTCTGACTCGTTCGTTCAGTTTGGATCCATCGGTGAATATTTGTGAACCATTCATGATGACGCACCTGGTGTAACTTAGCAAGTTTTGGCATCCTGGTGTATTATACATTAGGTGATTGCATAACCTATGTGTTTGGCAATGGTGAGTAATGCCCGGTTGTTGCCTTTTGTTCTTTGCAGAAAACCAAGGGCTCTCTCATAAATGATGATATCAGCGTGCCATTGAAAGGGTAATATCCCAGTTTCTACGCAGGCAGCGAACGCCTGCGTTATAGAGAGGAGCTAGTGTCCTTAGCATCACGTCCCGGTTCAGACACGTGTTTTCGATGCCTTTTGTTGTTGATTAAGGCTTTACTTGTATTGCCTTTTGGCTGTTGATTAAGGCTTTACTTGTATTGACGGCTGTTATCCGGTTCCATCTTGGGTGCTTGCATTTATTGTTTTGAGGTTCTTGAGTCCTTTTTGAGGTTCTTAAGGTGATCTTTCAAGGTGAGTTTTCTATCGATCGTGATTCCAAGTATTTTGGGAAAGTGTTTGAGAGGTATATTGATGCAGTCAACTTGAACTGAGTTTTCTGCAGCGATATGGTGAGAGTTACAATAGCGCATTTTTGGGGTGCAATGGAGAATTCACCCATGCCGATTTTATTGACTGTTTGTACTTTTCTACGGATAAACTTGAGTTTTTTTTCCAATTGATGATGTCGTCGGCGAAGACTAGTATGCGGAGGTAGCTTTTTATGCATTGGAATATTGGATTCATTGCAATTAAAAAAACCTGTTTTAATCCACCTAGTGGTGTAATGATGCCTTTCTCATGTACATATAATATTGTGATGTTCTATTCAAAATTTTTCTCTTCGAATTTTGAAAAAAAAACAAGAGATTGTTTATGCAAAACATACAGAATAAAACAGTGTTTTGATTGCGTAAGCCATCCTTAAGAAAACGAAATGGGTTCACTATTATATGCACTTCCGGCACCGGAACCGGAGAACCGGTATAATCATAGTCGGTTCGTACGGCCACCAACTAACATGACACACAAACTTTTCTAGTACGCACTCTAAATTACGATTTAAATGTATGTTGCATCCGAAAATATTTTAAGTGACGGTGTACAATATTGAACACATTTTACCCTATAACTCCGGAACCGAAAGTCGGATCCGGATGAAATTCTGGAATTCCGTATGGGTCCGGAAGACCTTTCATTTTAATCTAAGTTTGTGGAAATCGGTCTAACCATCGCCGAGAAAAGTGAGTGAGATCCATTTTGGTATATATGACCACTATTTCCGGTACTTCCGGAACTTCGGAAATCAAGATAGCCGGAATCGGTTTGTGTAGTTGCCTACTGATAATGACTATCGATTTGTATAGTTTTGAGACCAGTTTAGAAATTTTTTTACGTTTTTTGTTTCGCCGGTTTAAGTGACGGTGTACAATATTGAACACACTTTACCCTATAACTCCGGAACCGGAAGTCGAATCCAGATGAAATTCAGGAATTCCGTATGGGACCGCGAGACCTTTCATTTGAATCTAAGATTGTACAAATCGGTCAAACCATCGCTGAGAAAAGTGAGTGAGATCTATTTTGGTATATATGACCACTATTTCCGGTACTTCCGGAACCGGATACTGGGAACCAGGTTAGCCGGAATCGGTTTGTTTTGTTGCCTACTGATAATGACTATCGATTTGTGTAGTTTTAGACCACTTTAGAAATTTTTTTACGTTTTTTGTTTCGCCGGTTTAAGTGACAGTGTACAATATTGAACACACTTTACCCTATAATTCCGGAACCGGAAGTCGGATCCGGATGAAATTCAGGAATTTCGTATGGGACCATGAGACCTTTGATTTGAGTCCTAGTTTGTCAAAATCGGTTCAGCCATCTCCGAGAAAACCTTGTGAGATTATTTGACACATACACACACACATACACACACACACAGACATTGCTCAGCTCGATGAACTGAGTCGAATGGTACATGACACTTGGCCTTCCGGGCCAATTTTCACTGGTCGGTTTTTCAAGTGATTGCATAACCTTTCTATATGAGAAATGCAAAAAGTGTAACTGCTAATGCTGAACATTGTGGCACTCCGTTGTCTTCGTTGTGGCCAATTGGCTCGTTCAGTGATCCATCGTGGTCGTCGGATCGTTCCAGGTGGGCGTTGGTTGTTTGAGATAGTGTTGGGAAAATGGTATTGTGTTGTAACATTTCAGTAATGCCTTTTTTGCGTCCGGTGGAAGATGCTGAATGAGTGGGTAGTGGATTCCGTCGCTCCAGGCTGATTGACCTTATATCGATGTTAGGGCATGCTTGATTTCATGGCCTGCTAAAGGTAGGTTGAACTGTTGTCCGGTGTAGGAGGAAACGTTGTTTTGTTATATTTTGTTAAGACTAAAATCCTGCAAAATTCCTTCCAGAAATCGAAACCAGCTGGCCTTTTTTCCTTCCATGACAGCTTTCCTGACTTCATTTCTTTTTGTTCTAAATGTCTGCTCCTTGCCTTGTCTGGCAGGTTGCTTTGCTTTGTTTTTTTTGTAGTGCTCACAGTGCCTTACGCCTGGTTTTGGGTATTGATTTTACAGCGGCTTCGTGCATTATTAAACCGAGCTATTCGGCGGTGTACTCCCGTTCTGAATCTGAGTGGATGTATACGAGACGTTTATATTCTGGCCATTCGTTCGGTGATCCAACGTGGTTCCAGGTGGGCGTTGGTTGTTTGAGATTATGATGGAAAAATGGTTTCTGCTCTGTTTTTTCGTTAGTGGTGACTGGGTCGGTGAGTTGGTTCTTCCGGTGTCTGGTCTTTGTTTGTGTTTTTTGTTTATCTTGGTGATGGGGGTAATCCCGGATATCAGATGAGAAGGGTTCGTTTTTCGTGCTGTGCTTTTTAGTATTTCCAGTTCGTTGAGGACCTGGACGTTCATTTGTCGGCTTTCTAGTAGTTCGAGTTTTAGTTTTTTAATTTCAGCATCTTTGTTATTGACTATTTTGTACCATTCTTGTACGAAATTGAGTCCTGAGTTCAGCTATATCGTTTTTCAGTTCGTTTGACTTTTCGCGCCATTCGGTATCCTAGTTGCTCGTAATATTGGCGTATGCTTGTTGTTTCGGATTGTGAAGCTTTATGGCTTCTGCGTAGGTCAGCTTTCTGTCGATCTTTGTTTCGATTATGTTTTCTTCGGGAATGAAGAATTGGCATTTTCTAATTCGAGCTGGGTGATTCTCTTTACAATTTATGTATTTGCTGCTGCAGAGGTTTTCACGGGAGGTTCCGTGGTCCTCACTGCAGTTCAGTCAGATTTTTTTTGATTACATATCTTGCTGCCGTGGCCGAATTGGCCACATCGGTAGCATTGTAGAGGTGCGGGATAGTATTGCCTAACATCGACACGGATTAGTTCTATGTTAGCGAGGTGTTGATGGGTGTGTTATTGACCAGTTTAGTTGTCCTTCGTACATCGGTTACATTTTGCCTTGTTAGTTCTTTTAGTATCTCTTCTGGTAACAGGTGCGTTCTATCGAATCGCAGATTCTGGTACACATGCCTTGATGTTGTCTTCAGGATATACTAGGTTCCACGTCCGTTTTCGCGGCGCTTAAGAATTTGGTGTAGTTGCTGAATTATTCTTTGTATTAAGAAGGGGTTTTAAGGAAGAGTAGCGTTGGTCTGGTTTTCGTTGTTAACTGGTCGTAACAGTAGGACGTGTGTGTCGATTTCATCCCCATTCTACATGAACGAGAGGGTGGAACTGCTGGGGGGTAATGTAGGAAAGTCATCGGGGGGTGGGGGCTCTAGGCCTCTCATTTTTAACTGTGGGTTACTTTGAGGTAGGTCTGTGGGTGGTTAGTATTGTCGCACCTTGTTGAGTCGGCACGGCCGCCGACCCGCAATTTGGCAGAGATTTTCGTTCACTCTTTGTTACTCCGGTTTCACGTCACTATTACTGAGTACCTCAAGTTAGACACTATATGGCAAGATGCTCTCTGTCTGAACCGCACGGGATCGAATAGGTCCTTCGACCTGGGGCCACTTCAACACGAAACGCGAGGAAATGTGAAGAGATCGAAACGCACGCGTCCGATCGCCAAGAGTGTTCGTCGGTACTGAGTTTTAGTTTAGTTTTTTATTTCCTTTTATGTATGCCTCCTTCCTTTTCCATGAGTTCAACCTATATCTTTCTTTGAATAAAAGTGATATACTTTTACAAACAAACCAGAAATAGTTATAAGATCATGTGTAGTATACACAAAAATAAACGTTTTTTTGAGCAGATAATCGTTTGATAAAAACAGTGTTTTTGAGGAGTAATATGTTTTATCACATACTAGCCGTTGTAAATGTATTCGAAGTATAGCAGTTTTTAAGAACTTTGGTGGATACCACGGCCGAAAAAACAAATATATATTACCTAACGAAATAAACGTATGTATTAAAACCTGTTTTGATCCACCTAGTGGTGTAATGATGTCTTTCTCATATCAATCATACTATCATATATAATACTGTGGTATTCCTCAAAATAATTTTCTTCGATTCTCAGAAGAATAACCGAAATCGGTTTGCTTGACCGTCTACTGATCAAAATTAATGATGGAGAAGATTTGAGGTCGATTTAGAATTTTTGTTACGGTTTTTCGCCCTTTTCAGTGATGGTATAAATTTTTGTACACACTTTATCCTATATATCATATCCACATACGCACATACACACACATTCACACACACATACACACACACACACAAAGACATTTTGCGTTCCCGACGAATTGCATCGAATGGTATATGACACTCGGTCCTCCGGGTATCGGTTCAAAAGTCGGTTTTCACAGTGATTACATAACATTTCTATATGAGAAAGGCAAAAATGATTATTATTTCTATTATTATTATTATTATTATTATTATTATTATTATTATTATTATTATTATTATTATTATTATTATTATTATTTTTATTATTATTATTATTATTATTATTATTATTATTATTATTATTATTATTATTATTATTATTATTATTATTATTATTATTATTATTATTATTATTATTATTATTATTATTATTATTATTATTATTATTATTATTATTATTATTATTATTATTATTATTATTATTATTATTATTATTATTATTATTATTATTATTATTATTATTATTATTATTATTATTATTATTATTATTATTATTATTATTATTATTATTATTATTATTATTATTATTATTATTATTATTATTATTATTATTATTATTATTATTATTATTATTATTATTATTATTATTATTATTATTATTATTATTATTATTATTATTATTATTATTATTATTATTATTATTATTATTATTATTATTATTATTATTATTATTATTATTATTATTATTATTATTATTATTATTATTATTATTATTATTATTATTATTATTATTATTATTATTATTATTGTTATTATTATTATTATTATTATTATTATTATTATTATTATTATTATTATTATTATTATTATTATTGTTATTATTATTATTATTATTATTATTATTATTATTATTATTATTATTGTTATTATTATTATTATTATTATTATTATTATTATTATTATTATTATTATTATTATTATTATTATTATTATTATTATTATTATTATTATTATTATTATTATTATTATTATTATTATTATTATTATTATTATTATTATTATTATTATTATTATTATTATTATTATTAGTATTATTATTATTATTATTATTATTATTATTATTAGTATTATTATTATTATTATTATTATTATTATTATTATTATTATTATTATTATTATTATTATTATTATTATTATTATTATTATTATTATTATTATTATTATTATTATTATTATTATTATTATTATTATTATTATTATTATTATTATTATTATTATTATTATTATTATTATTATTATTATTATTATTATTATTATTATTATTACTATTATTATTATTTTTATTTAAATTGTTATTTGGATTATCATTATTAACGATTTGTTTTAGTCTTTGTTAAGACGTGAACACAATGATGTAATGAAAACCGCGAAAATGTTACCGCAGAGACGGGACTCGAACCCGTAACTAACTCCTAACCGGGGAAATTGTTTTACCAATTAAACTACCCTGCATAGGGGCTGTCCATAAAAGACGTCACGCCGCAAGGGGGAGGGGGGTGTTTCATAAAACGTGACCTTTTGTGACAGGGGGGAGGGGGGTAGGTTTTTGGAATGTGACGTCCAATATTTTCAATGAGCGCATTTTTGAAATACCTAATTATATTACTGCTTTGCCCTATTTCCTGAAAAAATCTCCACAATAAACGTTCACATTCTATAGGAAAACGTGTATTTGTTGATGTAAAAGCTTCTTCTTGTAAATTCGGAAAAGAGTGATGCAGGAAATCATTTCTGTTGTGATTAGCAAAAGTGCACAGAGGAGCGAGTAAATAAGCGAAATTAATAAATTTTGCCTAATATGAGTAAAAAAGAAAAAGATGCCTTCAAACGGTTTAACTTAAGTTATGCACTGACAATTTTTTCAGTAATTTGATTTTCTAGCATTGATAATAGTATATCATAAGAATTTCTCTTATCTGATTCTGATGCAGTTTATTCAATTGTATTCCATTTGAAAAAGGGCGGGAGATCAACGATTTCAGACGTAGCTCATGTCATGTCTTATCTTGATCATATGTGATTTTCCTCCACCAACATCAAAGCTTATCGAATCATCCAATGATTGAACTTACATAAATCAAAAATCATTTTAGTTAAAAATCACTAACCATTGTGTGACAGAAGATCAGTACCGATATTGATCTATGTGATTTAAATTTCACTGATCAACTGATCATGAAAAGATTCTCCGGCAGTGATCTCGTTTTGATGAGGTTTTGGTCTTTATTTCCTCAGCCCTGTATGCTACACTAAGAAAATATTATTCTTTACCTAAAACAATAATATATCTATATCGATTTTTCCCTCATATTTGTATGGTTTGTCATACATATTGAGAATGTATTGAGATGAATTTTATTTATTTTGAATTCGTGACATGTGACATAGAGGGGGTGGAGGGTCTTTGCTTCTGTGACAATTTGTGACAAAGGGGGGAGGGGGAGTAAAAAATCGTCAAAAAAAGTGTGACGTCTTTTATGGACAGCCCCATATGAAAACACATGAAAAGAAAGTCCAATTGATTGTACGAAAACTAAGCATGCTTCACTGTACTTAGCCACCACGGTATTCACTTACAGTCCCGTATCGACGGAAACAAATTCAACAGAAACACATACAATGATTACGAGTCTACTTCTACCCATCTGTACTTGCCGCACGATACTAATTCGAGACTTTTGTTTTTGTCTAGTTCGCTACCTACGAGGTAACACACGATAGTTTCATCCATCGATTTAATGCAGGGTAGTTTAATTGGTAAAACAATTTCCCCGGTTAGGGATTAGCTACGGGTTCGAGTCCCGTCTCTGCGGTAACATTTTCGCGGTTTTCATTACATCATTGTGTTCACATGTCAGTTTTCCAATCTGTTTTCCCGTCAGATACTGATCATATTAAAACTAGCTCAAGACGGCTCTACGTCTTAACAAAGACTAAAACAAATCGTTAATAATGATAATCCAAATAACAATTTAAATAAAAATAATAATAATAGTAATAATAATAATAATAATAATAATAGAAATAATAATCATTTTTGCCTTTCTCATATAGAAATGTTATGTAATCATATAGAAATGTTATGTAATCATAAACGACGGTTTTGAAGGAGTAAGCGATATATCAAAGGGAAAACATCGCTTTGATTAGTCAATCGATGCAAAAGCGAAGCTGTTGGAAGCACGCGAATCTATTAATAGAAGCGAAATTATAGCTAACGTTTCAGTCCTATGCGTAGCATGCTAGAGGTAGGTTGGTGCTAGACAGCAAGACAAAAAGTGCCATAAAACGATTTGAAGCTATAATTGGTATGCTCTGATCTTGTGTCATGCTAGTTTGGATGAAAGTCCATGTTATGTCGGTTCGCCTGAGGAATTGACAACTACCCAAGGGTAAATTTGGAGTGCTTAAGATTAATTTCTAATTTATATAAGACGAACTCGATTGATAATGAGAAAAAGTTAATTACTTCAACCGAAATCGCAGAACGGTAGAGAAACTTAACGCTTTAAAAATAACTACTTGCATATAAAACTTGAACACAAATTTGGCGAAGAGAAGCATAAATATCGAAATCGCAATTATGTACAAAGATATAATTGCATACATTTGGGATATGTAATTCTTTTGGCTATAGAACAAATACATATTAAGACAAACGATGTTCGATGTTGGTTCCTAATCAAGATCAATCTAAGCAGACTCTCGTGCAATTGCGGATTCAAAAGTGTGACGATTGAATGAACTTCTTGATTGATTTGATTGATTCCACATCAATGGCTCGAACAACCCTTGTAGTTTTTTGGTTTGGTGTGTACCGAAAGCAATGTCTTGGCATTACATTCCTTTGGTGGAATTTAGCCTTTCTGTTTCAACAGACTTCGCAGCCGATTCTTAGTGTACAGAATCATTGCATGGCTAGTACTATGGATCCTACTGACACTAAGAATCCTTCCAGGTCGGGGCTCGAACATACGACAACTGGCTTGTAAGACCAGCGTCCTATGCGTTGAACCGCCAACCCGGGACGCCGAGTTATTATATAGTTTTATTGCGCCCACCTTAGCCAACGAGTCTGCTTTTTCATTGGGCGGAATGGAACAATGCGATTGGACCCAGACTAAGGATATTAAATAAAACCGTTCAGATAAAACTCTCAAATGTCGGAAAATATGAAGAATGCTTTCATCGGCCGGATTGCTTCTATTGAGCTTAGACTGTCCGTGACAATGAAGTAATGGTCTTTGGGCAAGGTTTCAATGATCTCAAGGGTGTACTGAATAACAGCTTCAGTCCATTTGAGCCAATTTGTTCTGAATAGCAGCTAATTCTGCGACGTAAACTGAAGCCGGATCACTGAGTTTGTACGAAGCAGTGATGTTCTGATTGAAGATGCAGAAGCCTGTGGACTCATAGATGTTTGATCCGTTAGTTTAAAACATCTTTTCACAGTTGACAGTTCTAGATTTATTATAATATTATTATTAGTCACTTGAGGGCGCACATGATCCGGAATTCCACGAATCTCTTCTCTCATGGATGTTTCGAAAAACACAGTAAAACTAAAAGTATCCAAGAAAGGCACACAGTTGGAAACAAACGTAAATGGATTAATATTCTAAACCATGTAATCAAAATACAAATACATAAAACAATGACAATCACCATCGGATTTAAGATATCGCATCGGATTAGCAATCGATATGATCCCGAATCGATTTTTCAACGGTAATACACCCGCTAGCACCCGCCTCATTGCATGAGTCGTCTGCATGCAACCTAAGGCAATTTTTTCAAGCAATCCGGATAACAATCGGCCGATACAAATTGTGATCGGAAGCTGATTTATCTGGTTTTTGAATGGCGATCACTCTCACTTGTCTCCAGTCGTGTGGGACAATATTACCCTCAAGGAACTCGTTGAATAATTTCAGCAAGCGCCTTTTGGCGATGTCAGGCTGATTATCCAATAAGTTGAATTTGATTCTGTCTTGCCCCGAGACTTTATTGTTACATGACAAGAGCGCAAGTGAGAACTCTATCACTGAAAACGGTGTTTCGTTTCTGTTTGATGACTCGATGCGAATGATCTTCTGTTTCGGAACAGAGTCAGAACATACTTTTTTAGTGAAATCCAGCGGTTAGAATATTCCTCACTTTCGTTTGTGGTGTTACGGTTGGGCATTCTTCGGGCCGTATTCCAAAGATTATTTTCTAATTTATATAAGACGAACTCGATTGATAATGAGAAAAAGTTAATTGCTTCAACCGAAATCGCAGAATGGTAGAGAAACTTAACGCTTTAAAAATAACCACTTGCATATAAAAGTTGAACACAAGTTTGGCGAAGAGAAGCTAAAATATCGAAATCGCAATTATGTACAAAGATATAATTGCATACATTTGGGATGTTTGATGTTTCTCTTGATAAGACGTCTTCAAATCGACTCCAATAACCAAATGTCTATGCTTTAATCAAGGTTTTCAACGTCTGTAACGTCTAATGCCGTGTAGTTTCTTGAGTTATGAAGCGTTCCGTTTCTTCTAAACTTGATAACTGATGAAGCTTTTTCCGCGTTTAACTCTGAGCACTCTTTGTCCCACCACGGGTTGGGAGGACGGGTGCTAGTTTTGACGCTGGTTACACGTTTCGTCTGAACTTGAGTCGCGGAGTCGAGAACCAAACCAGCCAAAAACGTGTACTTTTCCTGCGTAGGAAATTCTTGTGTTTTTTCTAGTTTCTCAGTTATCGAGTTTGCGTAGTTTTTCCAATCAATATTTCGTGTGAGGTCATACGAAACATCATAATCCGCTACCTTAGAAATCAGGGATCACCTAACAATTGAATTAACTGAAAAGAATAACACTTTTTGATTCCTTAAAGTACTTCTCCGTAGGGACTGTCCCTATCCTGGCGAATAATGTTAAAATCGTCTAAGTTTAAAGGTATTTCAGAAGTTAGCCAAGTTAGCATAATGCGAAACATTTCAGATTATTTACTAAAAAATTAAAAGGATCTATTTTTGGTATGATATTTCTACAATTCCACTGTATAACAGTGATTGTATCCGTGACCTCGGTTGGTGACTTAGTCATCGAAGGAAACGATAGCTGAAAGAAGGGACCATTTTGCAGTCAACTACTTCAAAAATATCTTAAAAGCCATTAGCAGGCTTTTAAGAGGTTCAGAAATATTGAAGGTAGACATGATCCAGTCCACAATATCAGAGAATTTAACAAACCCAGTATTTGATAAATTTTCTGATTGATCTTTAGAAACTTTCGGGGGTTTTGAAGTCCTTTTTTAAGGCTAACTATTCAAAGAATTATTCTTCGAACTAATCAGTCTTTATTAAGACTACCACAAAATCAGTCTTTATCAAGACTTTTCCAAACTAGGAGTCCAATCGAAAACTAATTTAGCCTAGTTAGTTAAATTACATTCATTTCAAAAATGCCTGCGTCCAACCTTACAAGCCTAAGGCTAACAATAACTCAACACGGAATAAATCACAATCCGTTATTCAACATTTTTCTAATAACATCCACGATCTTATAGAATCTTAATGTAAAAATAAAAGATAACGGACGGATTTTCCTTCCATTGATTCTATGCCGTCCAACAATATTTACGAGATTCTTCCTGAATCCGATGGTAGCGACATAGAAGAATATTCTTCAAAAATTCCCAAAATATACGCTTGTCGTTCTGGGAAGAAACAACAATCTATGCCACCAATGACAGTGATGATTTCCAACTTCAAAGCATTCCGTACTGCGCTTTCTACTTTTCTCCCGAAAGTAAAAGTCTCATTTCAAATCGGACGAAGAGGAGAATGTCGAGTCTCCAATGAATGAAACCACTGAGTTTGTCCAATGAATGAAACCACTGATCTATTTTCATGTTAAAATTGCGATGGAAATCATAAATCCAATTATTTGAAATGTCCTGTCAGGGAAAAAAATTAAACGCTCGTTCGCTTAGACAACAAGTCAAATCAACGACCTTAAATTTACAGAACATACCTGAAAATCAAAAAACCGATACACATGCCACACCTAATTCATCTAAAATACTTATTTCTTCGAATTTAAAACAAAAAACAGGTACGCCTTCCAATTCGTCTTCTAACGAAAACAATTTATTGACAGGTAGATCGACCTCGTCATCATTTTCTTCTAATGACAGTTACGCTAGTGTAACAGGTAGAAACTACCACTTAATTCTTCTAATGTAAATAATAAAAACACAGGAACGCCTTGCAGTTCATCTTCTAACGAAAACAATTTATTAATAGGTAGATCGACCAAATCAACTTCTTCTAATGGCAGTCTACCTTCAATGCCGTTCACTTCTTTAAACGAAGTCGATTTAGGCGATATAACCACAGACTAACAGACATGACAGTATGAGTAAATTCTTGTAAAATTAATTTTTCGTGATACACTAGTTCCATCTATATTGTAGTGCGCGAACTATTTACTATCGGTACACCCCTTGTGTTTTGTAAAAGTTTTTTTACTAGTTGGTTCCCCCTCGTTTGTCAACACCGATCAGCGGCTTGCAGGGATGCCTAATTTCATCATAATATTTGGAAATGAATCGTCACAATAAATTATTGGATTATGTTGATAATATATTTAACTTTTTAGCGATCTTGGGAGGTAACCATTTATTTTTCTCAACGTTGACTATTTTTAATTGTGTTGGTAATTTTCACCCGAAATTAAGTGGCGACAGACCAGAAGTAAGTAATTTTTGGCAATATGTATTAAATCTGTATTCTGCATAAAATTCGCATGGACGTATACAAATCAATACATTACAGGAAATTCTGTATGAATGGCAACTCTGTTGATAAATGAAAAAATAAACACAGTCTAGATGACAGACAGGATGTTTTTGATAGGGTAACGTTGCGCCATCATGCCGTATGCGAGTATTGTTCCAACTGAAGAAATATTCGAAATGACCGTTAAAATGATTGAAGAATCTAATTTAAGTGTCCTGTCTGTTAGTCTGTGATGTAACGGAAAATAAAATGATCTACCTACAAGATCAACTTTTTCAAATGATCATTCGAATGAATGAATTATTTGCAAATTGTCATCACTTTTTGAAGCATTTCAAATCGGATGGCAATTTGGAAATTATATTATAATGAATTTAAAATTTAACAGTGATGTTAAATAATTATTTGAATATTTTAAATTGGAATGCTCGATCTTTAAAATCGAGTGAAGATGAATTTTATAATTTTCTCAAAGTTCACAAAATTCATATTGCCATTATGAAAGAAACTTTTCTTAAACCAAATGTCAAATTGAAAAGCAATCCACATTATGTGGTTCATCGTTTTGACAGGTTTACTGGAATGAGTGGTGGAGTTGCCATTTACGTCCAACGGTAAATTGAACATAGAATTTTAACTTCTTTCAATACTAAAGTTATTGAAAGCTTCGGAATCGAAGTTGAAACCATTCATGGAATTTATTTCATCGCTGGAGCATATTTGCCATTCCAATGCACCTGCGAACAATTAAATATCTTTAAAGGCGAATTAAAACTCACAGGATATCGACCAACATTTTTCGAAATAGGAGACTTAAATACTAAGCATGTCCAGTGGAATTGTAGGCAAAATAACAGTAATGGTAAAATACTTCATAATCAACTCTCAGCTGGTTACTTCCCAGTTCTTCATCCCAGTAATCCGACTTGTTACTCTTCCGTGAAAAACCCGTCTACAATTGATCTGGTTCTAACAGATCAAAGTCACATTTGTAGTGAACCGATTACACATGCTGACTTTGACTCAGATCATCTTCCTGTAACATTCAGACTTTCCAACGAAGCTATAATTAATCCAATTAGTTCTATATCCAACTATCATAGAGCTAATTGGTTGGATACAGATCTCACAACATGTAAATCATGAAACTATTTTAGAAAATTATGCGAATATCGACACAGCAATTGATAATTCGAATCATTACATTATCGAAGCCAGAAATCTTTCAGTTCCCAAAGCTCAAACTAAATTAAATTCTCTTATCATTGATGTCAATCTTCAACTGCTCATTCGGTTGAAGAATGTTCGTCGATGACAATATCAACGTTCTCGTGATCCTGCTATGAAAAACATAGTTAAGGATTTACAAAAAGAAATTTAACATAGATTTGCTCTTTTGCGAAATGGAAATTTCGCTAAAGAAGTTGAACAAATTAAACCTTATTCTAAACCTTTCTGGAAACTTTCTAAGGTTGTTTAGAAACCTCAGAAACCAATTCCTGATCTCACGGAAGGAAATCAAATACTTCTTACAAATGGTGAAAAAGCTCAAAAACTTACTCAGCAGTTCGAGAGTGTGCACAATTTTAATTTGAACGTTGTGAATCCTATTGAAAATCATTGAAAATTGAAAATCATAAATGATCATATTTCAACTCAAATGTTATTACAAGATGACATTGTTGAGACGAATTTGGATGAAATTAAGTCAATTATTAGGAAACTCAAAAACATGAAGACTCTTGGTTAAAATTTTCAACAACAGCTTCCCAAAAAGATGAGAAAACGCTAAAGTAATTCCTATCCTGAAACCTGATAAAAATCCAGCAGAAAGATCAAGTTATCGACCAACTAGCTTACTTTCTTTTATCAGTAAACTTTTAGAAAAAATATCTTGTTTAGAATGATATCTCACATAGATGAGAATTAAATTTTTTCAACAGAGTAGTTTGGATTTCGTCATTAAAAAATTCATCATCAACTTGTCAGAGTTGATAAAACATGATAACATGATAAAAGCAAATATATCTTCTGGGTTATGCACTGGAGTTCCTCTTCTAGACATAGAAAAAGTAATCGACAGTGTTTGATATCCAGTTTCCTATTTATTCGATCAAAATGATTCAAAATTTTTTTAATTGATCGTACTCTTCAGGTTAGCTATCAGAATTGTAAATCTGAATTACAATATTAATTTATAATATTATAATATTTTTACTTCTGATCTTCCAAATCTACCCGTTGGTTGTCAGAAATCGCTATTCTGTTAGCCACAGGTAGAAATCGAAGAGTGATCTGCAGTCGCCTTTTCATTCCACAATTAACTCCCGAACTGTGTAGACTCTTATTTCAAAAGAATTACCGGTTCATGAAAGTGTAACTTCGATAAGCATTCCTCTTTTTAAGCTCTTGATCACTGCTTCCGACTCGGATATATAAATGATTCAATCAAATTTTTCAAATTTGTTAGATTTCACTCTTTTTGTGTAGTAATTCAAATGAGTATTTTTCAACCTACTACACTTAACAATCCGTAATTCTGCAACCGGGACTCCAGATCCGAATGATATTCTGGCTGGCTGTTGAATCATATCACCTTCCATTTGACTCTACGTTTGTGAAAATCGATTAAGTCTCTCTGACACACAAGCAGACATTCTCTGATCTCATCTCCCGGTCATACACATTTATGTTAATATCAATAACAAACAATGTAAGAATTTTTTCCGTTTCAAAGCATAATTTTTAAAAATGATTTATTCTTTTTTGCACCAATAGAATATTTTGAGGTTATATTTTTGTGAAAGCCTAGACCAGAAAATAAAACTTGGCAAAAAGCTTATTTAGGGATAACCGGGGTTTCATAATAATGTGATTCCTGGTATGCGTGCTTCCTTCAGTTATATCTGTGACAGTACCCACCTGCCCTTTTCATGCCATTGTTCAGTGACAAAGTAGCGTGTCTTCCAGAAAGTCTACCTAGGTTCGATTTCTAGCCCTGCATACAGTCAGAATTTTTCTTTTGCCTGAGAGTTGAATGAAAATTAAAGCTTCAAAACTTAAATTAATTTTTATTTCTCAAATTACGTGTCTTGCAATCAGTACAAATATATTCAATTTGTTGTTTCAGTTACTAATAGGATTCGAAACAGGTCAATTAGTTCTGTGGGATATGAGAGGAAGAACCGCAGAACTGCGATGGATTTCCCAAGAACCTCTATTATCATGTTCCTGGCACCACGAAGGAAAGCACTTTGTATCATCTCACGTTGATGGATCTCTATGTACGTGGCCTTTAAAACTTTCAACTAAACCTATGGCGCATGGCTTTCCACACGGTACGTATTTTATTATTCAATTTTACTTTCATCAATATATAAAGTAATCAATGTGTTCGCCCATACCCGGTAACATAAGGCTGAATTTTAATAACTGTTATACAAATAGTTTCTCATATAAATAAATATAAATGTATTTTGAGTCAATGGAAGCTGCAATTTTTCGCAGCAATAATATTGACCAGCAAATAGTGTTCAATCACCGTAAACTTAAACTTTATTTGTCGTGCTAACTGAATTAACGCCCATTTCGCATAAAAGATCTATGTTAACTGTAACGACGAGTCGTGAGTCCCCTCTTTCAAACATCTACGATGATTCAGTTAACCTTACTCGTTATCAGAAGAGTAGATAAAACAGACAGATAAATGTCAGAAAAGAAGGAGAGACATGAATAATCATCTCACATGTGCGGCTAGTAGATCCTGGAATTTATATTTCTTAAAAATTAATACGTTGCAGTGATCTGCTGATAAAATTTCTTTAAACATCTATTCAAGTTCAATACATAAGTTAGAACAGAGATAATTTTATACTAATTTATATAAGTACATTGAATTACAGTGAAATATCATCCAATATAACCTCTAAAAGTGGTAATTCGAAGCACAACGATATCTAAATTTGTTACAGAATTTGTAAGTTTCTCGATTGTATTTATTTGGAATACCATACATAAATAAAAATATATCCTTCAGCTTAAAGCTATACGTAACAGTTAAAGGTCGGCGTTTGCTATTTGGAAGCGGTATCACAACATTAACCGTACTGCTAAAATATAGTACGTTCTTGTTAAAGGTTGGTTGAGGTCTAACATTTTCGAAAAATTATTAAAAAACCTATTTTAATCCACCTAGTGGTGTAATGATGCCTTTCTCATATTACTCATTACATCATAAATTTAACCGTGAAATTCGCAAAAACAACTGCTTAGTGAATAGGAATAGGATAATTTGTTCGGATCTAATCTCACAAACACTATAAATCCTTTTTAACCTGTAGTTCCGGAACCGAAAGTAGTATCCACAACAAATTAAGGAATTCCGTATGAAACTGTAAGACTTTTCCTTTGAACCTATAAGTTTGTGAAAATCTATTCGGCCATCTCCAAGAAAAGTGGGTGAGATCCTTTTTGCAGTTTCTAATCACTATTTCTAATTCTCCCGAAACCGGATTCAGATGAACGGAATAGCCGAAGTTGGTTCGTTTGCTACCAACAAATATGACCTACAAATTGGAACAGTTTTGAACGTAGTTAAACTTATACTTACTATCTCATGCTCTATTTCGTTTAAACCAATTAAACTAAATCTAACGAAACGAACCTGCGTTTCTGTTACTACTGCGTGCTAAACAGCATGAATCAGCAGCATGAAACATGTAGTAGGATTGTTATTATTATTATTGACATCACTACACAACGTGTACGAAATAGAACAAAGCACGCCTTGTTCGTTTTGCGTTTTCTTCTTGTTTCAGTGTTGTACATATTGTCACTCTATATGGCGATTTGAAAACTTTGACACTCTTCGCCCTGTAACTGCGGAACCGGAAGTCGGATCCGGGTGAAATTTCACAGTAGGTTTAAAGACAGTATGAAGTTTAATTCAATTCAAGATTTGTGAAAATCGGTTCAAGCATCGCAGAGAAATCGAAGTGAATTTAGTTTTAGGCGTTTTTCTTCTCTACTTTCGGTGCTCTTGGAACAGAAAAAGAGGGGACCAGTAGTGCCGAATTAAGTTTTTTTGCCCACAAACTAACAAGCTCTGCAAACTAGAAGAATTTATCAGACAGTTTTATGGGATTTGTACCTGTTTTTAACCATCGTTCGTGGAAAAATACTTATAAAATTGGTAATTTTCCACTTATCACGCTTTAGTTCCGGAACCGAAAGTCGGATCCAGATAAAATGTTCCACAAATTTTTAGGATATTATAAGACCTTTTATTTGAATCTAAGTTTGCGAAAATCGGTTGAGTTGTTCCAGAGATAATTGAGTGTAAACTTTTTCTCAAATTTTCACATATTATCATATAACTCCGGAACCGGAAGTCACATTCAAACGAAATTCAATAGCAAGCTATGGGACCATAATACCTTTTATTTGAATCTTAGTTTGTGAAAATCGGTTCAGCCATCTCTGAAAAAAAGTGAGTGCATAATTATTACGATTAAGATTACATAGCTAGTAACACGAAGAAGAATAACAATATAACCACTTTCTACTTATTCGAAGACGACAATGAAAGTAAATTATAATGGAATATATTTTCAGTAATTCCAGTCCAGTAATTTATTTTAACAGTGTTTTATTCGATAAAGAAATTCGACCGCGCTCTATCATGCGTGTGAAGTGAGTACTTTCACATAAATTTCATCTTATCGGCGTGAAGTGTATGGTAACCTACTGTCAAAGATACCGAAAATACTTGAATATTTTCTTGTCTTCAATCGTTCTTTTGAAGGGAGAACCCATGCTTGCTACTAAACTCAGGCATGTACATGGTAAGCAAGTTAGTCAATACATATGCATATAACCCAAGGGGAGGACGCTTAGAACAATGTGCCAATCACACATTAACACAATGCGTTGGCGCATTTATCACTATTCGCACTTTCGTTGTCATACAGTTGCACAGTTGCGGCACACAAAGGGCTCAGTTTTGACAAGTAGCTGTTTCATGGGGAACAGCGTGGCACACTTCGACTCACAATATATCACGTGTTTTTTTTAGAGGCACAATATAGTTTGTGTTAAGCGACTCTCCCCTTGATATAACCTCATGTTAGTCAATCATAATTACTCATGATTCATAGTTCTAGTGTAACAGTAATCACAAACAATAACGATTGAATTAGCATATATTCAAAGTGTGAAAGATTCAAAAATCCATTACGAATCAATGAGTCATTTTTACTAGCCAACAAAACGAGTGATAAGCCCACTGCGCTCAATGACTGAAAATATTGCGACGATTTGGTCAACTCAATCGGTTAAAATTTTGCGCGCCTTTTTTCAGACTACATTTCACCTTAAGATCTTAATTTGACTGCGCTGAAGCCTAAATTTGTGCGTTCATGCACAGTGCCGCCAAACAGGGACTGCGTATTCAATAACGGGGTAGATGATTTGTTTGTAGACAGCCATCTGATTCTTCAGGCACAGTTTATATGTTCTACAAATCAGCGGATACAGAGACCTAATGAGTATGAGTGAGATGTCTGATGTAATAATGTTGTATTGGATGGGAACCTAGGATACTTTCTTGGGGTACACCAGCAGGAATAGTAAATCATTCTGAAAGTGCATTATTCAGAGAAACCTGGAATGCTCTATCTGTAATTTTTGATAATTTTAATAAGATACATCGGAAAATTATACCAATGCAGTTTAAACACCAGGCCATCGTGCCACACATAGTTTCACTTTTTTGGTACATATCATCCTATATCTCCGGAACCGGAAGTCGGATCGGAATGAAATTCAATAGCAGGCTATGGGACTATGAGACCTTTCATTTGAATCTTTGTTTTTGAAAATCGGTTTGGCCATCTCTGAGAAAAGTGAGTGCATATTTTTGTTATATACACACACATACACACACACACACGGACGGACACATACACACACAGACATTTGCTCAGTTCGTCGAGCTGAGTTGATCCAATATTGCCATGACAGTCGTTTTGGACACTGATTTGTTTTTTTGGACGACGTTGTTAGCCCTTGTGAGTGGGTGGATGGTGGAGCTTATCAACAGTGTAGTCTTTCCAACCGAGCACCCATCACATGGTGGCTGATAAAAATTTAGTACGTGTCGGTTGGTATCTTAATTCAGGAGCAACAGATCATATGATCTGCGATTCAAGTTATTTTTCTACAATGAGGAAACTGGAACGACCGATCGAGATTATTGTTGCAAACGGACAAAAGGTTTTGGCGGAATATAGTGGCGTTGTTGTGATGTATTCAGCTGTTGATGGAGATATGAAAAAGTGTGTAGCAAAGGACATACTGTACATACCGTCATTGAGTTGTAACCTATTTTCCGTTAAAAGAATCACCAACGCAGGACTCAAGGTGTGTTTTTATGATAGCAAAGCAGAAATAGCAAACGGCAATGTAGTGGTTGCTATTGGTCGACTGAAAGGTAAACTGTACGAGTTAGATATTTTCAGTAAACGCAATAATAAAGATGTAGCTATGATATCGGGAAAAGTGTCTCGCAATGCCGTATTATGGCATCAGAGATTTGGCCACGTTAGCTGTGAACATTTACGTGAACTGGTAAATTATAAAATGGTTCATGGTTTATCTCTGAAAGATTTTGATTCGGAAACCGTAGTGTGTGAGCCATGTTTGGCTGGGAAGATCGTTAAGTTGCCATTCTCTCCCTCAGAAGAAAGGCGTTCGATGCGACCACTGGAACTTATACATAGTGATGTATGTGGACCAATTACACCACTGACGTGGGACGGTAGGAAGTATTTTGTTTCGTTTATTGACGATTTCTCGCATTTTGTGGTCGTATATTTACTAACATCCAAGGATGAAGTACTAAATCGTTTTCGTGAATATGAAGCTCTTGTCACGGCGCATTTCGGTACCAAAATTGCAAGATTTCGCACGAATAACGGAGGTGAATACATTAGTGAAGACATGCGCAGGTTCTGTCGTAATAAAGGGATTTGTATGGAACTAACTGTACCGTATACGCCACAACAGAATGGCGTGTCGGAAAGAATGAACCGTACGCTAATGGAAAGGGCTAAAGCTTTGTTGGCAGAAAGTGGTTTTGGAAAACAGATGTGGGGCGAAGCGATATACACTTCCGCGTATTTGTTGAATCGGTGTCCTACATCATCGCTGGAACAACGAAAAACTCCATTCGAGCTATGGAACAACAGAAAACCAGATGTGACAAAACTGAAGATATTCGGTAGTACTGCTTATTTACACGTACCAAAAGAATTGCGCTCCAAGCTGGACCCGAAGTGTCGTAAATTATTCCTAGTAGGATACACTGTAAATGGTTTTAGACTATGAGATAATAAAATGAACAAGATAGTGATTGGAAGAGATATCGTTTTCGATGAATCATCTCTGTTCGATAAGAAATCGGTGAAAAAGGAAGTCCACCGAAGACTGTTGAACTGATTGGCGATTGTAAGAGCAATCATGTAAGTGAATCTCTATGAGAGGAATATACGTCAGATGAAGAAGCTCAACAACAAACTGATGTTCGAAAAAGTAATCGAGTTAGGCGTCAACCTGTCTGGTTTGACTGCTACGAGCTAAGTGAAATCGCGATGTGTGCTGAAAGCTACGTAAATAATATTCCAAATACAGTGAGTGAAGAGTGAGGAACGAGACGACTGGCCGAAATGGCAAGCAGCTATTGCAGATGAGATGAATTCACTAAAATGCAACGAAACGTGGGTAAAAATTTGATCGATAGTAAATGGATTTTCAAAGTTAAATATAATGATACAACTGGTACGGAGCGTTATAAAGCTAGGTTAGTAGCGAGAGGTTTTTCTCAACGAAAGGGTTTTGATTTTGAGAATACCTATGCTCCAGCAGCCAACTTAACAACATTGAGAATGTTGTTGGTTATTGCAAATCAAGATGAAATGTATGTACATCAACTCGATGTTAAAACTGCGTTTTTAAACGGCACTCTGGAACAGGAAATTTACATGCGCCTACCTGCAGAGTTCGCTAAGGGTAATCTTGTAGCCAAATTACAAAAATCTATTTACGGACTAAAGCAAGCCCCGCGGGCGTGGAATTCTAGATTTCACCAGTTTATAGTGAATATGGGATTTAGTCAAAGTGCGATTGATAACTGTCTTTATACTGCAAAAATATCAAACGAGTTAATTTATCTGATTATTTATGTGGATGACATATTGATTGCCTGCCATTCCTTGGATATGATTTCGAAGCTGAAGAAAAAAAATTACAACAGGAATTCGACATGACCTGCGACATTATGAGGACTGCGTCCATCTTCAAGAACTGCTAGATGAATTTGTCGCATGGTGTCGACGAAACCATCTTGTGATCAGCATTGCCAAATGTCAAGTAATTACATTTCACCGAATACTTCGTCCATTAATCTTCGACTACAAAATTGATGGACAAACACTTACAAGAGTTGACCGTGTTAACGACCTTGGTGTTGTATTGGATGCAAAACTCACATTTAATCAGCATCGTTCTGCTTTAATATCTAAGGCAACGAAACAACTCGGATTCGTAGCTAAAATCAGCAGAGATTTTAAGGATCCACATTGTTTGAAGGCGTTATACTGTTCCTTAGTGCGACAATTGCTGGAAAATGCCAGTTTGGTATGGAGTCCATATCAACTCGTTTGGAACTTGCGGATTGAGCGTGTTCAGAAAAGATTTATTCGGCTTGCGCTAAGAGACCTTCCCTGGCGAAATCCCTTGGATCTGCCACCGTACCCTGATCGATGTCGCCTGTTAGGTCTTGACACTCTGGAACGACGAAGGAAGATTCAACAAGCTGCGTTTGTGGCGAAGATTATCAACGGCGAAATCGACTCTCCAAAAATCCTGTCTCTCATCGACTTCCGGGTTTCACAACGAACTCTACGATCAACAGGTTTGCTACAACGAAGATTCCATCGGACATCGTTTGGAGCCAACGAACCTATTGCAGCGTGTGTTCGAACTTTCTCCCAAGTTGAAAATTTATTCGATTTTTGTGAATCATCGCATAAGTTTGTTCAGAAAGTGTCGCAATCCTCGATTTTATAACTTAACTTTATATTCATTAAGACTTTTATTGTCAGATGGAACAAGCAAACAAATAAACAAATAAACAAATAAACAAATGACCGATTTAGGAATTTAGGAAGTTGGAACATTCTTAGGTTTGACGATCGAAAGGTGTAAAGATGAAGGAACTCTTGCTATTTGTCAGAAGAAATACTTGAAAAATCTATTAAACCGATTCGAGATGAACAACTGTAAACCCAAAAGTACACCTTTAGCAGCAGGAATCAAACTTGACAAATGTAATGACCCGTCCAAATACACAATGAAACCATATCGTGAATTGATCGGCTGTTTAACCTACATCACTGTGACTTCAAGACCAGATTTGAGTGCCGCAGTTAACTTCTTCAGTGCATTTCAAAGCTGCGCCAGTGACGAGCACTGGAATCATGCTAAACGTATTTTGCGATACATTCAAGGTTCACTAGATATTAAAATAATATACAGACGTACGGAAAATCACAAATTGATTGAGGGGTATGCCGATTCAGACTAGGCTGGAAATATATCTGACCGTAAATCTACGTCAGGTTATGTTTTCCAACTATATGATGCTACTATATCCTGGACAACGCAAAAGCAAAAGTCTGTGGCGCTATCGTCTACTGAGGCGGAATATATTTCGCTGAGTGTAGCGGCGAAAGAAGCCATATGGTTAAGGATGCTATTAAAGGACAACAAGAACTTCAATGAGCCCATTGTTATTTATGAAGACAATCAATCATGTATTAGTATTGCTACGGAGGAGAAACCATCGAAACGGTTAAAGCATGTCGATGTACGTTTTAATTTCGTCCGTGATGAAATCCAGAACGGAACAATTCGTTTGGAATACGTCGCTTCTGAATATCAAACGGCAGACATTATGACCAAAGGTCTTCCAAAAGTGCAATTCGAGAAATTACGAAACTTACTAGGGTTGGCGGCTTGAGGGAGAATATTAACAGTGTAGTCTTTCCAACCGAGCACCCATCACATATATAATACTTGGTTTCATTATCTGTCAAGGAACAGTTCCCACCTTTTTCTTTTATTTCATTCTAACTATAACCTGAGTAAACTCACTTGTTATTTGATTTCCAACCTGAACGCTAGTCTTTTTGGTTGTCTGTCTGAAAGCCCTCGGATCGTGTTCGTCCTCGTGCTGCCTTTTCAGAACTTCCTTTCCGGAACCATAAAATGTTCTTCCAGTAATATATCCTGTTCATCTGCGAACGCAAGAATTCGCCTTTGTATTGACTTTTCAAACAGCTTGGATAGGGCAGAAAGTAAGTTGATGGGCCGGTAGCTCTTGGAAAAGGAAGGATTTTTCCCCCTGGGATAACTTTAGCTAACTTCCACTTTGAAGGGAAGTAACCAAGCTCCCAGACCTGTGAAAAATTTTAGCTAAGAAAACAAATGAGCGAATACCCAAATGTTTCAGCTCAATTTTGAATGTGTTGTTAAAACCGGGGGCCTTCATATTTTTGGATTTTTTCACAATAGCCATCAGCTCAGTGCGTCCCAGTGTTATGCATTCAGTTATTTGCTGAACGGCTACGTCCGTTACTTCCGTTAATGTAGGCGTTGGAGACGAAATCGCAGGAGTAAAGTTCCGAAAATTTTGAGTAGGCTTTTCCTCGAATTCTCGAAAATATATAGCTTATGGCCATGTTCCAAAGCAGTTTCGAGGCCAACTTTTAACGATATAAACATCATGTTGCTAATGTCAGAACCTTTGGCAACCAGCTTAACACTCCTAATACCAAGCCTAAAAAAGTTACGCGAAGCACCAAGCCTCAAAAAAAGTTTTAACGGTAACTTTGAGCTCAGTTGTTACTCGACCAATTTCGATAAATTTTTCACCCTCGAATTTTGTGTAGTTTGTAGATTATTTTAAGTATATCATTATTGATGATCTTTTAGGAAAAACTAATGAAAATCTGCGGCACCTGCATCGCGAATCGGATGTTAAGACCTTCAACTTTACCAAGTCATAACTTTGTTGTTAGTCAACCGATCTTCAAAATTTGTTCACCATTGGAAAGGTAATACTCCCAGAAATAAAATGCACTGAAAAAAAACGAAAAATATGGTTGTCTACCCAAAGTTATAATGAAAACTGTAGATAGATAACCTAAGAAAAGGTGAGACTTTTTACAATGATCGTAAATATCTCAAAATTCAAAGCGATGACTTAAATATTTTTACACATCATTCGATTGCTAGCGATACCAGCTACAATTTTCGCTCAACTGCCATTCCTGCACAATCAAAAGAAAACTTTAAATAATCGATGAATTTATAAATATATATATGAATTCTTCATTTTTTTACATGTTTGTTTATAACTCAAAAATTAAAGCGATGACATGTACATTTTTTTATTCAAAATATGGGAATCATTATCAGAAACAATGTATTGATGACCAAAATTATATATCCGTTCAAAGAATTTCAAGAAATTTGGTACAAATACAGAGAATTTGTATTATTGGGAAAATTTTGCCAAACAACCTGAAATCAAAACTTTTAAATTTTATGACATATATTTTTTTATTATTTTAGATGGAAGTTTATTATGAACAAAATTTACAAAAAAAAAGTTAAACTTGGATTTCACTGAAAATTTTAAAAATTTTAGTAAATAACCTAAAACTCTAAAAATAGTTATATTTTTGTATTGGACAAACGATCTAAACAATTTTTATGCACAACCCAAACGCAATTGATAACTACTAAAATTCTGATTTTGTTGTAGGTTTGCCGTAGAATCTCAAAAAATCGGTAAAAGATCAGAAATTTTAAAATTTCCGAGCTAAATTGCATTAAAACCAATTTTTTAATGACTGGCGTAGCGTTTTCTGAACCGAAGTTATGAGCAAAACTAGTTCAAAAACAGGTTATTTTTAAACTGCTATATCTAACATTGAGGCAAACGAAAAAAAATCTGTTTCTTGTATTTGACAGAAAATATTTTCGAGCATGTTTATAAAAAAAGGCGGAAAAGATATTTTTAAAAAAAAATTTTAAATTATGTTCATATATTGGGTTTTTTTTATTGAAAAATATACGTATCATGTAAGTCATTTATTAGCTATATATGAAAATAAGGTATTTTTGTCTTCTAGAGTGTCAAATTAATTCAAGTGCATATTCGGGAAGAAATCGTTATGCATTGTTCGGGGAATGCAGTATGGTGTCGCTTTAGTAAAATCTCTAAGGCCTCTCGGTGGTTGGAGGTTTTATTAACCGTGCATTTTGGCACCTGCAGATCGTTCAGCATCCTTTCGGGGATGCAGGATGATTTATTTCTTTATGTTTTGTGCTGTTTTCCCATCTCACCCAATTCCCAATTCCCGTCCATGTTCCTTTTATACTTTCCTTCCCATCAGGAAGTTGATGAGAAGCTACGGCAAGACACGAATCTCCAAATAACTAGGGGAACATGTCACTTGAGCCATTTAGTTCTGATAACATAGGTGCAGGGTTTCATTCAGTAAAAAGCATTCTAACGAAGATGTTGTTTTTCGAGACGAAGACAACTGTAAGCTGCAAATAGATTGGTTGGTTGGTGCTCATCGCAAAGACTGCTAATATTCGGGGCGATTCTAGTTTCATAAGTACCTGAAATAGTGGAACTCACTTCACTGACAAAGATGGCCTAACCGATTTTAGAACTGTTTCATTTTGTAGGTTACTCTAGTTCATGCACTAGCTTTCATGTTTTTCAAAAATCAAACAAAACTGTTTGAAGAATACATTTTTTATATGAGAATACGAGATATATGAGAAAGGCATCATTACACCACTAGGTGGATAAAAACAGGTTTTACTTAATTTCGTGTGATTTTTGTGCTAAATTCAGAATTCTACTTTTTCTGAATTGTTTACTAATAGAAAATTCAAATAATTTTCGAATTCTATACATTTCGAAATAATTCTAAGTTCTAAGATGTTGTTTAGGATAGCGGAAAATTTTAGATATATGTTTTTGTTCTTAATAGATTGTAAAAAAAAATCAAGCAATAATTTTTTTTTAGAATTGTAGTTGGTTTCTTTTGCCATGGGTTAGTATATGAAATTCATATAATTTTACGTTCTGTACAAAGCCATTGAAATAATTTAAAATTTTCGTGTTGTCACAAAATTTATTTTATTAATAAAAACAAATTCTACGTCTCTTTGAAACAGATGAAATCAGAACGGATTCCAATATTTTCACTTTGATTTGCAGAAACGTTGGAACGCAATATATATCAGAAATTTTGAAATTTCCGATCTTCTGCCGATTTCCCAATAATAGAAATTTTCTGTATTTGTCCCAAATTTCTTGAAATTCTTTGAACGGATATATAATTTTGATCATCAATACATTGTTTCTGGTAATGATTCCAATATTTTGAATAAAAAAAATGTACATGTCATCGCTTTAATTTTTGAGTTATATACAAACATGTGAAAAAAATGAAAAATTCATATATATTTATAAATTCATCGATTGTTTAATGTTTTCTTTTGATTGTGCAGTTGTGGTAGTTGAGCGAAAATTGTAACTGGTATCACTATCAATCGAATGATGTATAACAATATATAGGTCATCGCTTTGAATTTCAAGACATTTACGATCATTGTAAAAAGTCTCACCTTTTCTTAGGTCACCTATCTACAGTTTTCATTATAACTTTGGGTGGAAAACCCTATTGTTAGTTTTTTTCAGTGCATTTTATTTGTTGAATTAGTACCTTTCCAGTGGTGAACAAATTTTGAAAATCGGTTGACTAACAACAAAGTTATGACTAGGTAAAGTTGAAGTATTCAATATTTTCTATGCGACGTTTATGCCAAAGGGAAGAAAAATGGTAAGCAGATAGGGCATATTGGGCGCGTGAAAAAAAACTTAGAAAGGGAAAAATCAAATTTTTATTGGTTTTCCTTTACCAATCGTCTGCTACAAAGTTTTGGAATCAATCTACGAACTTCACAAAATTCGAGTGTGTAAAATTTATTGAGATTCGTTGAAAAACAGCTGAGCTATGACAGCTCAAAGTTACCGTTCCAACTATTTTTGAGGCTTGGTATTTAGAGTGTTAACTACCACTGGATCCTGAGTCATTTCCAAATTGGCACGTACCATAGCGGACATGTCATTCTTGGTGACATCCGGGCGAATGCGTGACAAATACAACCAAAATGTATTAAATGGTTGTTCGCACACTATTACACAAACGACGCTTTCCCCTATTTGTTTCGATCCGGTTTGACACGCAAAACCTTCAAGATCAGGTCCGCGAGGCCTCTTGGCTGGACGACAATATTCAGAGGATGACCAGGGTCGATTGAACGGTTTAGGTGCTTGTGGTGTTGGCTTGGATAACGATTTGATCTCGCTTTGTAGGCCTTTTATTGCTTCAGTGAGTGACATCAATGGAGACTTTTCATCAGCCGCCTTTGTATTATTCTTTCAATCTTTAGACACAATTATTTCGAATATGGAACCTGAAGTAAAGCTTCATATTTTTGGTGACTTCAATCAACGTAATGCGGACTTCATTTCTGACATTGAAAATGAATCAATCTTACTTCCAGTCGTAGGAGAAAACGAAACATTGCACTACTTTTTCGACAAAATTTCTAATTTTGGCCTACATCAAGTGTATAGCTTCCGGCCGAGCGGTGGCGGAAGAGGAATAACGAAGAGGATGTTTCTTTCAGTTCTATACGGAGTAACACCAAATATATTATATATCAATATGGATCACTTTAACGAATTCAATACAAATCGAAAAAGACATCCCAGTAACACCATCTCGTGACGGCAAAGGCTATTAGTTCAGTCATGTTTAATAGTTTGCGTTTAGCGTGCACCCAGAAGTGAAATGTCAAAAATAATTGAGCATGATGCCTACAAAGTGGTGTGAACATTTTCATATTTCAATGTGTTTTTTTTTCTGACGAAAGTAACTATCGCCTATAAATAATGTAGAATTATGCTTAGACCTGTCGTCTTCACTTTCAAGAGTTATGAAGTAGTATTTAACTTTGCTCATGAATGGTATAATAATGCCGAAAAGACGAAACCCATAGGCAGTGAAGGCAATGTTTGGCAGATCACTTCTGATATATAGAACAAAATTAAAATTAAATGAACGATGTATTACAAGTTACTTTGATCGCGATATTTTTTTCATTGCGTTCATGACATTGAATTTAAATTTGCTGCACATTATCTTTTCTCAGGTAAAGTTAGAATGTAAAAGAAAAAGGTCATTTTTATAAATTGTCTATGAATTAAAAGTGCATATACTAATCGATCTGCCCCATGCTGTGAACTGTTTTGCGATTAGTTAAAACTTTTAGCCAAAATTTGTAATATCGACATTTATTTTGTAAAAAGTAATTGAATTTAATTCCATTCCAAAATTCGACTAATAGAAAGTTGGTTTATCACTGCAAAAATGTTAATAAATAGTATGATAAGTGCAATACAGTAAGCAAAAGAACAAGTTATACTTATTATTGCTACACTGAAATGAAAATTTTATTTATATTCATTAGATTTGTCATATGAATCATATGCAGAATATAATTCATAGAAATTATATGGAAACTTATAATCTTTATTTAATGTGTACGTCAAATCTAAATGGACGTTATCATAATGAAAGTTATAAAAATATCCCATATAATTTATATGGAAATCCGATGGAAGTCGTGAATCGTACTGCTTGAAGCTGAAGAAATAGTTGTGTCTCCGATATTCATCAACTGCTCCAGACCATTTTTTTTTCAGGAAGTTCCGCATCTCAATGTAATTTTAAATCGCTGACAAGACAGCTCAACCAACTTCGTTCAAGGATATGCGTTAATGGACCATGAAATATATATCCGGTACATTTCATTACTCTATCTGTCTAGTAAGATTCATTTTTATTTTCAGTCTCGGGATCTCACATCTCTTTCGCAAATATCATGAGGTGCTCCCTTACCGAACGGAATACTAGTAAAGCTTGAATCCTCAAAGAAAAGTAGTAGTTGGCGATTATCTGCTATTCGTATGAGCTCTATTGAAAGTTATATATATATATATATATATATATATATATATATATATATATATATATATATATATATATGTATATATATATATATATATATATATATATATATATATATATATATATATATATATATATATATATATATATATATATATATATATATATATATATAAATTTTTTTAAAACTAGTCATATGGTATATATGAACCTATCTAAATAAAATCGAAGTGAATATTATATGCTAGATATTACTAGATTACTAGATATCCGCACAACATACATTGGAACAATTTATGAAGCGCATATTATATTCACTTCGAATTTATTTATATAGGTTCATATATAGTACATGACTAGTTTTATAATATATATATATATATATATATATATATATATATATATATATATATATATATATATATATATATATATATATATATATATATATATATATATATATATATATATATATATATATATATATATATATATATATATATATATATATAACTTCCAATATAGGTCATACGAATAGCAGATAATTGGCAACTACTACTTTTCTTTGAGGATTCAAGCTATACTAGTATTCAATTCGGTAAGGGAGCACCTCATGATATTTGCGAAAGAGAAGTGAGATCCCGAGACTGAAAATAAAACAATGCATCTTACTAGACAGATAGAGTAATGAAATGTACCGGATATATATTTCATGGTCCGTTAACGCATATCCTTGAACGAAGTTGGATGAGCTGTCTTGTCAGCGATTTAAAATTACATTGAGATGCGAAACTTCCTGAAAAAAATGATCTGGAGCAGTTGATGACTATCGAGGACACAACTATTCACGACTTTCATCGGATTTCCATATAAATTGTATGGGATATTTTTTTAACTTTCATTATGATAACGTCCATTTAGATTTGACGTACACATTAAATAAAGATTATAAGTTTCCATATAATTTCTATGAATTATATTCTGCATATGATTCATATGACAAATCTAATGAATATAAATAAGATTTTCATTTCAGTGTACCATATATTTGGAGTTGTTTGGTTCAGTGTACTAATTAGGAAAACTGTCATATGTGCATTAAAAAATTTATAGTGTATTAGTAACCTTTTTTACCACCGCACTTTACTGTGATGTCCCTCGTGAATCGCAAGAGTGATCCATATTGATATATAATATATTTAGTAACACTCTCCAATTCGGTTTCTTTTGTATGTCATTGTATTGATTCATCTATTCACAACACTTCATGGTGAACTCGTCGGATATATGTCTCCACATTTACTTGTTTACATTAATAAAAGAAGTTATTCTTCAACACGTACTTTTGTTGTCATATATTATCAACACTACCCTAACACGAACAATGGTTGTGTCTAACTATTTTTCTTTTGCATGTGAATATCAAACCTGCACATGAAACTGTTAAATCTTTACCCATTACAGCAATCTTTCACTCAATTCTTTAGATGCCTTCCAAAGACATTATTTCTTACTTGATTTTGAGGTCACTTGATACTCGAACCTCACAATGCACACATGTTCCTACGGCTACTGTATTACACTCCGAACTGAACTAACCCGAATACTCGAAGCAAAAACTACTTAATCTGTCTACGGGTCGACTCCCGAGACTCGCGCCTATCTACCGCACTCTGTAAAACTGAACTGCCCCCTAACTCTTCCCAACTAGGGGTTTTTAAGCTCCTAACATTTTCTTTCGGGTGAAGCCCGAAGATTTTAGTACAAGCCGAGCTTGTGATTTCAAGTAGAAAGTTCATCCGACTTTCTCCCGAAGTTCTACCTAAAGTCGAGACCACTGTCGCTAGGCCAGAGGCAGTGACCAGTGTCCGTGAAAATAACTTTGTTTTCTACAACATTACTGTGCTGACTAATGCTCGGGACTGTCTATGGTTTTATAACAGTGACCAGTGTCCGTGAAAATACATTTTTGTTATTGCTCGTCGCGTTTACGCTGACGTGAAGGCTTGACTGAAAGGTAACGAGTTTTTCCTTCACGACTAGGTTGCTGTTCTTGCAATGTCGTTATTCCTTCATGGCTCCCTATTTTATTCACAATACTAACATGTTCGAAGGAAAATTTGCTAAGGGCGCTGCACAAGTAAACTCAGTAAAAAATCAACAAAACGCATATTTAGACCTTCTTTTCACAAATTGCACAGAAGACTTTTGTGTGAATGCATCAAACCTGCCATTATGGAAAAATGAAGCATTTCACACCGCAATTGAATATTCATTATTTACACACAATGCATCCCTTTCCTACGACTTGGAATATGAGGAAGTGCCGGAATACAATAAAATTGACTTTGAAGTAGTCAAGTGTAGACTAAGTATAATAAATTGACGGAACATACTTAGTACAGAAGGAAATGTCGACGTCGAAGTAAACAAATTCTATCACATTTTAAATAAAATATTAGCCGAAACTTTGCCTATGAAAAGAAGAAGCAAAAATCATAACAGCAAATTACCTGTATGGTTCAATTCACAACTAAAACATTTGAAAAATAGGAAACAAAAAGCACACAAAACTTACAAACAAGAAAAAAGTGACGCTCATCTTCAAAATTACTTAAATCTATGCAATCAACTGAAAATAGCCATTAACACAGCACATGAAGAATATAACCGCAAAATTGGAAACGAAATAAAGACTTGCCCTAAGAACTTTTTTAACTACACAAAAACTAAACTAAAAAGCAACAATTTTCCATCTCAAATGCACCTCGACGAACATGTAGGGAAAAATAGTACAGAAATCTGCAATCACTTTGCAATTTTTTTCCAAGAAGTATAAACATCTTATTCAGAAACTGACCGTGACCGTGAATACTTCTCTTTCATACCTGCATTTTCCAACTCCATCTCTGTAAACTATCTATCAGAACATGACATTTCGACAGCACTGAAAAACTTAGACGCCTCAAAAGGGCCTGCACCTGACAGTATACCACCAATATTTTTAAAAAATCTTGCTGAAGAACTTACACTACCACTACAACTACTTTTTAATCTATCACTTAATAAATGTACTTTTCCTAAAGCATGGAAATCTTCCTTTCTTGTACCAATGTTTAAATCTGGTGAAAAATTTAACATTCGGAACTACCGTGGAATAGCCATTATCTCATGCATTCCAAATTTGAAAAAATTGTAAATGAAAAACTTTTTCATCAACTTAAAAATGTAATAACAAACAAACAACATGGCTTTTGTTAAAGGCCGCTCAACTACAACAAATCTCTTAGAATTTATGACATTCACTCTGAATGCAATGGACGCCGGAAACTACGTAGAAACTCTTTACACTGACTTTAGCAAAGCCTTCGACCGTATTCACATACCATTACTTCTACACAAACTACAAAAATATGGCATAAAACATACTCTTCTGGAATGGCTCAAATCATACTTAACGAATCGTGTACAGGTAGTCCGATTCCAAAACATTCTGTCTGAACCAATTAATGTAACTTCTGGCGTACCTCAGGGTTCTCACTTAGGGCCTCTCCTCTTCATTTTACATATAAACGACATTTCCTTCATACTCAAAAATCTGAAAGTGCTTATATATGCAGACGACATGAAACTCTTCATGGAAATTAAAAATATCAACGACGCTGTAATATTCCAGAACGAAATCAATACATTCCACATTTGGTGCTGCAAAAGTCTACTCCAACTTAATGTAAAAAAAATGTAACTCAATAACTTTCAGTAGGAAAAATGAAACTATACCCACAAACATACATCTAGGAAATCAACTTGTAGAAAAATGTAAAATTGTAAGAGATTTAGGCGTAATCTTAGACTCCAAGCTCACTTTTGTGGAACACTACAATACCATAATCAATAAAGCAAATAGCATGCTGGGCTTTATTAAACGCTTCAGTCATAACTTTCAGGACCCATACACAATTAAATTATTATACACTACATATGTCAGACCTATTTTGGAATATTGCACCCTAGTATGCAATCCATACAATATTATTCACGAAGAACGCATCGAATCTATTCAAAAACAATTTCTTTTATATGCACTTCGTAAATTAAACTGGACAGCATTTCCTCTACCATCATATGAAGCACGCTGCATGCTCATCAATATACAAACACTTAAAGAACGCCGCGACTTTGCAATGCTTTATTTTATCAGCGACATTATTTCTCAACGCATTCAATCAGCTCCATTATTATCGCAAATAAATTTTTATATACCTAGCCGTCAATTACGTTCAAGGAAATTATTTTTAGAAAAACAAACTAGAACAAATTATGCAAAATACAGTCCAGTCAATCGAATAATGCGCCATTACAATCAATACTGCGAACATCTTGACCTTACTATGTCAAAAAAATCAAATCAAATCTCAGCTTTGTCGTAGAAATAATGCGTAGTATGTAAGTGAACATTGTAAACAATTTATATGTAGTCTACATTTGCTTGACGAAATAAATAAATAAATAATAGATCGAAGATGAGAATTCTCGCATAAATTCGCACAGTCATCACACATCCAAAAGATATTTTTACGATGCGTAGTGAAATATCCCAAAAGAGCACGGAGGACACCAGAATATGCCATATGGAACATACGACAACTGAATCGATGCCGGTGATAACCTGGCAACACTTTGCACAATTCTTCTCCATGCTCATCTCAACGGCAGGAAAGAGCCTTTGACTAGGCTTCACACAAAACAGGGGTATGCGGGGAGCTTAATCGAGTCGGTTGCTTATTGTTCGAATCGCAGCACAGCGTATAGCACTAGGCACAGAACAAAAGAATGCAAAAAACTATCCAATTTACAACTGACGGCCAAGAACAACACTTTATACCGGTTCAGACAGCAAACGGTCAATCACTGATCAAAAACTTAAGCGAAACGATTACACAGAAACAACTTTGAAAAGCATAAAATGCGGACCGAAAATATAAGTTTTGCAATGTAACTACAATCCAAGCCTTTTAATTTTTTTTTCTATTTTTATGTTTTTTTACAACATTCATTCGGAGTCAAATGGAGTTAATACGTCCAACGTTGAATATTGTGCACTATGTTGATCCAAATTAACACAGATAGCTGCAATTGAGTGATTATTCAATATTTCGCTACCCTGCGTCGATTATGTCACATGTAAAGTTTCACTGGATAGCTACTGAGCTATTAAAGATATCAATCTTGCGATTGGTAAACACCACAAACGAAACCAATTGTTATGTGCTTCAAAAGAGATTATCTAATATTATGTATGCTGCACGTCTCCGAGAGCAGTTTAACAAATCCAGTGAAAGGATAACAGAGCGCATGAGAAACATCCAATCTGCCGCATGACCTGACATCAACTAAGCTAAGAAATGTGACCGAGCATCTATTTATCAACTCGGTAGATATTTTTTCTGGTTTCGTTTGGCTGGTACTTGACATTTTTAACATTTTATTTGACATTTTTAACAATATTTCAATTTTGCCTTTCTCATATAGGAAGGTTATCCAATCACTCGAAAACCCGACTAGTAAAAGTTGACCCAGATGGCCAAGTGTCATATACAATTCGACTCAGTTCATAGAGCTGAGAAATGTCTGTGTATGTGTCTATTTTTATAGCAGGTGAAATCACCGGATCATCTAGCTACCTGCACAGAAGTGATCTTGGTATATGGGAGTCGAGCCCGAACTAAAACTAGGGGGTGTTTTAGTTCGGGTTCGACTCCCACTAACGAAGTTCACTTCTGTGCAGGTAGCTAGATGATCCGGCGATTTCATCTCCTATAAAAAATAGACAGATAGAGCTTCGTTCCCCTCTCTCTGCCGGGACTACCATAGGTATTACTTCGGCAAGGGGGCAGTTCTGAAGCACCACCTCTCTCGATTCGCTGGCGCTTCGACTATCTAGGACTGGTCTTCGTCGCGAACTACTCGGCTAATCCCCGATTATGGATCTAGCCTACACCGACGGGAAAGTTCCCCGACGATGGAAGTTTTCCAAGATCGACCTTCCCGAAACCGGTGAACGCTTCGAACGGCAGGGTGCCGAGGTCGGTCCTGCAATTCCGGTTGGAGCATGGCTTCCGGTTTACTGGTACCCCGGCGACTCGACTTCGGTGCTGTGACTTCTACTCGGTTAGTCCCCGGAGAAAAATCTAACCTACACCGATGGAGAGTTCTCCGGCGAAGGAAGTTCTCCCGACCCCGATTACTCATGTTATATCTCCGAGACACTTGAATAAGTGCCAAGGTCTATCCGGTGATTTCGGTTGGAGCCTGGTTTCAGGCTCATTGGCGCCCCGACGGTTGCTTCGGTGCTTTGGCTTCTACTCGGCTAGTCCCCGACGAAGGATCTACCCTACCCCAACGATGGAAGTTCTCCTGTAACCATCGCTCCCGATGGTTCGAACGGCAGGGTGCCGAGGTGGGTCCTGCAATTCCGGTTGGAGCATGGCTTCCGGTTTACTGGTATCCCGGCGACTCGACTTCGGTGCTGTGACTTCTACTCGGTTAGTCCCCGGAGAAAAATCTAACCTACACCGATGGAGAGTTCTCCGGCGAAGGAAGTTCTCCCGACCCCGATTACTCATGTTATATCTCCGAGACACTTGAATAAGTGCCGAGGTCGATCCGGTGATTTCGGTTCGAGCCTGGTTTCAGGCTCATTGGTGCCCCGACGGTTGCTTCGGTGCTTTGGCTTCTACTCGGCTAGTCCCCGACGAAGGATCTACCCTACCCCAACGATGGAAGTTCTCCTGTAACCATCGCTCCCGATACCCGTGAACAGATCGATCGACAGGATGCCTGAGTCGCTCCAGTGATTCCTATTGGTTCACTGGTGCCCAGACGATCCATGCCAGTGCTACGTCGCAATCTACTCGTCTAATCCCCGGCGAAGGATTTAGACTACACCGACGGAGAGTTTCCCGACGACGGAAATACTCCCGAACTGACGCTTGTTCGCTGATTCTTTAGCGGCTGGTGGTCGCGGCTGCCTGATGCGCTGCGCACCAATATGTGTTGTTACGGACGACTCAGTCATGTTCCCGGCGGTGGATCATTCTTACCCTAATAACTGTCCGGCGCTCTCTGGTCTTCGCGCCACTTCCTCTGCAGCGCGCACAGCATCCCCGCTACTGCTATGACGACAACGCTCCACGTGTCTTCGTCGCAACACATCTCCTCGACAATGTTGTCGACTGTCACGATAGCGATTACGCATACAGCTTTCGACGAGATTGTTCTGTAGGCAATCGTGACTCTCATAGTAAGGTTTTACTCCATACCTAAGTATTGAGGTTGCAACGTTTGTCAAGAGGCACCTCTTGCTACTTCTTGGACCACCCATTGCGTTCCAGAGCATTGGGCCAAGTATTGGCTTCTGTGAAACACCTGCTATCACTCTAAACTATCTCTGCCCTACGTTGGTTTCGTACACAAGGACTAGTTCTTACACAGATAGTCGGGGACTCGCACTTTATGCAGGGCTGCGGCGATAGCTTCGCAACTGGAGCTATTCAACGCGTTTTTAATATCCATCGTAACCACGGGCAGTAGCGATCTCCTCTCCGATTTTGTAAGGATATTCTTTCCGCCTTCTCGACGATGGTCCGGATTTTCCCTTGCGGAAGCCGAACTGCATCGTGAACAGCGCTCACATTTTCGGTGTACTGTACGGTGCCTGTCAAGGATGATCCTCTCCAAAATTTTTCCGAGCGTATCGAACAGCTCCCAGCTGCTTTCCTGGTTTTGGTAGCAGTACTAGTTTTTGGATCTTCAATATATCCGGAAAGTTGCCTTCCTCCAGGCATTTCTGCAACACTGACCTGAACATATCTCCAGGATCGCTGCCTTCAACGCCGCGTTTGGGAATCCATCCCGACCGGTAGCCTTCTTCACCTTCAATGATTTGGCCACGGAAACGAGCTCGTCGTTAGAGACTTGTCGGGTTACGGCAAATTCCGCATTGCCCTCGCGCTACGGCGTAGTTGGCCACGTTGTTGTATCGTGTTTCGGAAATAAACCCTCCCTGATACCCTTCAGTGTGTCCCTGATACCCTTCAGCTTGCGTCATTGGGCCTTTCAGCTTAGCCATTACGATGCGGTAGGCGTTCCCCCGGGAGTTAGCGTCGGCTCTCTGGCATAACTCCTTGTAACAGTTAGGCTTGCAATGCATGATAGCTCGTTTGAAGGCAGCTCTAGCTCCACGGAACGTAACCTTGTGCTTTTCTCTGTCGGCCTCAGTTCCTACCTTCTGAACTCGTTTCCTAGATCAGAAGCAAGTTGATCGGAGGGTACTAAGCGTCGCATTCTACCAGTACTATGGGCGTCTACCATTCCTTGGTTCAATCTTCCTCGGCATTGCTGCATCGCATGCCGTTGCTAACGTTACCGTCAACCATCCTGAGTTGAAGTCTACCGCATCGCTGTTTGGCCGAAGTGCCTCGGTAAAAGTCTCCTTATCGAATTTCTTCTCTCTGGTTTATCTTGTAGAGGATTGCCTGGTAGTCGCTGTGGGAGTACTTCTCACTCACCTTCCAGTCCATGTCTTCCATCATCGATGGACTACAGAATGTAATGTCGATGATGGATTCACGACCGTCTTTGCGGAATGTGTTGACTGTTCCTACATTGCACAGCTTTACATCCAGCTTCGCCAGAGCTTCAAGTAGGCTATATCCTCTTGCATTGGTTTGCCGGCTGCCCCACTCAACGGCGCAGGCGTTGCAATCCGATGACTACTGGCCTACGTCCTACCAGCGTGTCGGTCCATCTGATTCGGTTTGTCACCGATACTTCCAAGTTGCACTGCTTGGTCAATGTGTTCCTCAACTCTTCCTCAGTGGCGAGCTTGTCCAAATCCTTGATCTCTACCACTGCCTCCTGTGAATGAGCTCTCACGGTGGCCTAACTGTCAAAGAATGAGCTCCCGGCACTCTGAGCTCTTACCCGAAGGATCCTTCTTGAGTTCGAACAGCATCTCTACTTTTTGGGTGCGCCTGGTCTTTACCACGTTTTCACCTAACTCTTTTAGCTTCAGGTTCGCTCTCATTTTCCTGAGCAGCGCTGCGTACGTTGTCTTGTCGTTTGCCTCGACAATCAGTGCATCACCCTTTATCCTCTGCCTAGGGGGCCGGTCATTTTTTTATTCTTCTGCTCCTTCCTCTTGTCTTCCTTTTTTCTTTCTTCTTTTCTTCCAAACCAGCGTTAGTCGGGAATGTTACATCCGAGCCTAGTACCCATCAAAAGTGATTGATAATGAACGTCTACCGAAGGATGCCAAAGTTTTACCGGGAGGATACAATGTAGCACGATAATATTGACCTGACTTACCCAAACGTTCTCACGATCTCTAACCAATCCTTTTCTGATCATAGATCATAAACTAAAACCGAACATGCACCAAAATCCCAAACACCAATCCTTACATCCTTTATACTTCAAGTACCATGCAACCAAATTTGTAACATATCGTAAAACACTTTACGATCGTTACATTTCCCAAGAGCCGATTGCAAAACGGTATAAGTTCCCATACTAGCCAGCCGTGTTGCAACATACGCTGCACACAGCGAGTAAGCCAACTTCTCACACTATCTGCCTAGGCGACATTTCTTTCCCTTGCGTAATGCGTTATAGGTTCAATCGCTTTCTTTGCATTGATGCACCAATCGATACTCCCGCTAACAATTTATAAAACGAAAGAATTGTAACTGGTTCCTCCCACCTTTATGTACATTATAGAACAGGCAATAGGTTAGCATAAATTCGGAAACCAATTCTAAATGAACAACCAATCTAAACGGTTGCGGGCTTGTACGTGCGTATTGTACGCAGTTGACTGAAAATTTGGATCGCAGGGCACCTATCCTTACGGATGTATTGAAAAAGTGTGATAATAAATTAGTAACAGGAATCAGAACTAATTGGCTCAAGTGGCACGTTCCCTAGTAATTTGAAGATTTGTGCCTTACCATAGCTTCTAATCAATTTCCTAGTGGGAAGGGAAGGATAAAAGAAACATGGAATGGAATTGTGCAGTGGGTGAGGTGGGAAAGCTGCACAAAACAAAAAGCAACAAATCGTTCTGCATCCCCGAAAGGATGCTGAACGATATTCAGGTGTCAAAATGCACAGTTAATAAAACCTCCAACCCTCGAGAGGATTTAAAGATTTTACAAAAGTGACACCATTCTGCATTCCCGGAAAGTGCAGAACGATTCGCAGTATGTATGAGCAGAAATAAGTTCGGCACCCCATAAAGGATGCCAAACAATTTGCTAAAACCTGCTTAAGGTCAATACAGAAAGGATTCATTCACTTCAGGAAGAACGATGAACCCTTCTGACTATAGCTCCTTACCACATTGGGTGAGAAACATTCTATCGTACCCTTTAATTTTAGTTCCACATGCATAGACTCACCCATTTATGGAGTACCAAAAACCCGGATACGTAGATGCGTCAATGCGTGACAGTTACATATCAGATGATATGAAGTACCGTAATCGCATTCACTCAAATCACACGAATAATACTCAGCACGTTGAATATTAGCCATGTGATAATTCAGTTTGCAATGACCAGTCAGAGTTCTGACCAGAATACTGTAATGATGCTTGGAAAAATGCAGTAGACACTTTGACATTTTCAGACTCAAATCTGGTAAAAATGCTTTTGTATGTGCGCAAGTTTGCGAGCTGCGCCAGTAGCTGGCATGTTTAGATGCAGCCCAAGAACGAATTTTGTGCTCTATCCTACTAGTTGAAAGTGATAAAGCTGATTCAGGACCAACGAAATGATCCGTTGCACCTGTTCTAGCCAACTCGTCAGCCCAATAATTTCCAGAAATACCAGAATGGGTACCCATAAGAGGTGAACAGTATTTGAAATGCTAAGTTCTTCAATTTTAATTTGACATGCGATCACTAGATTCAATCTTGAATCATTCAATTCGAACTGAGTGCTTTTAAAGCTGCCTGACTGTCGGAATAAAATTAAATTCGTTTACCGCAGATTCTCTGCTGAAGTGCCGATTGTATTCCACACAAAATCACGTAGTGTTCTGCTTGGAACACGGTACAGTATCTACCAAGTGATTGAGACTGCTCTAGCCTCATTTCACGACAGTAGACACCAGCACGACCATTCAACAGAGAACCGTCCGTATTACAAACTATGTGTTCATCAAGTTGTCATTCCAAATAACCAGACAACCATTTCTCACATTTAATAAACTGGAAACTGCATGTGAGAGTTAAGTCACTACGAGTGAGTAAATACTCATCCCACGTAACCATTTGAAACCACAAGCGAGTGTGGCTAGTAGCATAGTCTATAGGATTACTGTTCCAAAACCCTGTAGCCTTAAGACGGTATGCACAAGATATAGCTTTTGGTTTTAGGAACACATGTAGTGGTTTAATGCACTAATGCACAATAGCGCCTCTAGAGCAGCAGCAGGAGTTGTCGTGAATGCTCCTGTCATCGCCATTAGGACCAATTAGGAGATAATTTAGCATTGACTGAACTGTCCCATTAACTTGTTGCACACGTTGGAAAAATTTTTTGAACTTGTTGTTAAAGATCAGCTATTTTTGCAGTGATCTTGGATCTCAAACGTACTTTCGAAACAATTTCTAGACCTATACTGTACAAACACTACAACGATTTGGTATCGAAGGAGTAGCATATAAGTGGTTTGAAAGCTATTTATTGGATAGAACCCAGAGAACTATTTTCAACGATGTTGTGTCTAGTTTCCAGGGTAATTCACTTGGTGTGCCACAGAGTAGTGTTTTAGGACCGATTTTGTTTATTATGTACATAAATGACATACTGTTCTGTTCATTACAGCTTTGGATGAAGCGGTTGCACATTTGAACGAAGACCTACATTCTCTCGTTTAGTGGTTAAAACTCAAACAATTGAAACTGAATGTCGCAAGAACTAAATATATAGTTATTTCTTTTTTAAGCACTGGACATGAATCCAATATTGATATTGATGGAAGGATTATTGATCGTGTTAGAGAGTTGAAGTATCTTGGAGTCATAATTGATGAAAAGCTAACATTCAAAACTCACGTTAATAACGTCATCAAGAAGGCTGCCAAAAAGTACGGTGTGTTATGCCGCCTAAAAAATAATTTAACGACCAGTAGTATAATTATTCTAATTCCTTGCTAACAACACGCAAATATTGAGACTACAGTAATTGCAAAATATGGTCTTGCAATTGATTGCAATTGAAGAGGAAGTGACTTGTATAGGTACAATACTAGAAATGTGAAAACACCAAGCTTTTTATCAGCCAGATCGCAAAACTCGTTATTGTACAAAGCAAAGCAAAGTCTTGGCATTACATTCCTTTTGTGGAATTTTGCCTTTCTGTTTTAACAGACTTCGCAGCCGATTCTTAGTGTACAGAATCATTGCATGGCTAGTACTATGGATCCTACTGACACTAAGAACCCTTCCAGGTCGGGGTCGTTATTGTACAAAGGGATTAGTTTTTTTTTCAATTCGATGCCAGGACGAATTATGCGAGCTGCAACGTTAAGGGCTGAGGCCAGTATGTTTAGTGCGTTTTAAAGAGCTATTTTCACGCTTCAAATCTGATTTTCTCAGAAACGGTTGCGAATATCAAAAAAACTCAACTGACAATTCCTTAGAAAATTAGTTTAGATTATTCTGTGAAAAGTCAAGAAAGTCTTTTTTATGAAGGAAGAATTGCATAGCTGAAAACGGCATCTTTCAACTTTTTCATTGAATATCTCGCCTTTAAAAGCATGGATCAAAAATGACAATGTCTAGATAATTTATTTTGAAGCGATTACTGCACAAAAACATATAAATTATTTTTGTGGAAGTAAGTCGATTTCTATGTCGGTGCCATTTTAGTTCCTTGGTAACGTAACGAAACATGAGAGAGAAATAAAATCGGCTCAAAAAGGCTGCCAAACAAGCGGCAGCTTTTTTGTGATATAGTCAGGATTTTATGCGATATAGTTAAACTTGTAACCGAAAATATCAAAACTTTCTTGGCCACATCGAGAGTCATTTTGCTCATTTGCGAGAGAGCATGGAGAGAAATGTAATACGCACAGCGAGCCACGTGGTTTTACGCGACCTACTGGCCTTAGCCCTTAAGGGAGTTCAAAACATTGTGTATTTCACACGTAAAACCTATTCTGTAAAAATTAAATTAAATGAATTAGTGTAATTTGATTTTTTCGAAAATTTTGTAAAATGACAAAGATTGCATTTATTTTATTTTTGTTTTTTTTTTAAGTGAGACGCATTAGGTTGTTATGTTCTGTATGATGATGATATGAATTGATCCCGTTGTGGCAATTGATGCCGTTGTAACCCAAGCTGTCGATGGAACGGAAAGGCCAATCGCTTTCCTCTCTCGTACATTATTGTATAATGAGTTGTATAACAAATCGAAGCACTCCGTAACAAATATCTCACCACGAGAAATTAAATTTGACAAAACAAAAAACCATTCAAATCGCAAAAGATAACATAAAAGTTTCGGCCGATAATCACAATGCCAAGTTGAATATTATGCGTTCTGGTGAATTCCAAAAAATCAATCAGCCTTTTTTTTAATAACTATTTATTGAAATATGAGTTAAAGAGGTTATGATATGGTTATTACCATTAAGACATCATTTGCTTTCGCAATTCTGTGATTTTTGTATGGGGAAAATTGTAAAATTACTTGTATTGTGTAATGGGAAAAAAACTTATATACTAACTTACTAAATAATACAGAGATCGAGTTGCTTCAATAAAAGATCGATTCTTGACGGAATTTACTTAATATATTATGTGACATTACATCTGATGGTTCATTTTTGCTATTAAACCTTTATTCCAAACACTGTCGAATGTTTTTCTATGTCTAGAAGAGCAACTCCAGTGGATAACCCAGAATATTATTTGCTTTTATCATATTCGTTACTTTTACAAGTTGATTAAGAGTTGAATGTTCATGACGAAACCCATACTGCTCTGGTGAAAAAATTGAATTCACATTTATATGAGACATCATTCTCAACAAGATAATTCTTTCAAAAAGTGTACTGATACGGAAAGACTGAAGTAAACTAATTGGTCGATAACTTAATGTTTCTGCTGGGTTTTTATCAGGGTTAAGGATGGGAATTACTGCAGCGTTTTCTTCATTTTTCAGGGAAGTAAGCTAATGAAAAACACTAGTTGATAAAATTTTCCAAGAGACTCAAGGTAACATCGGGAAGATTTTTAATAAGAATATTAAAGATTCCATCATTACCAGGAGCCTTCATGTATTTAAGTTTCCTAATAATTGACTTGATTTCATCAAAATTCATCTCAATAATGTCATCTTGTAATAACACTTGAGTTGAAATATGATCATGATATATCTTTGGGGCAAAGAGGATACGAGTTCAGCACACGCATCAACAGCCGGATATCCTAAGGGGCTGTTCATACCACAAGAATAACACAGATTTGGAAACAGAACGCTGAGGACAGCTTTTATTCATAAAGAGTAGCCGTTAGAAAACACTGCCGACCAATTACAGTGAGCACCGAGCACACGCGTAGTTAGCAGTTTTACATTATAAAAGGTAGCCGAGCCTCGCGGTCGTTCTCTTTCTCTGCCGTGTGCTCGTAATAGTAAATTTATTTCCGTTACTCCGGTATCATTAATAAAGTGTTAAGTTTATATTTTTCAAAAAGCAAATATTGATGATCCGAAGTGTAATTTGATTTTTTACTTTGTAATTGTTATTAGCTTCTTCATTTCAGTAAAGTATTTAATTATCCAAAATTTTATTTGTGCTGATGATGATCGCTAGAAAACATGATAAGTTACCATTAGGAAAACAAAAGTTTACCATTAGAAGCAACGAGTTTTTTTATTTTCATATTCACCGGAATCAATTGAAAATTTTGTAGATTTCTCTATGAATTATTTTGTTATGATTCGCTGAAAATTAGATATATTAGACAAAAATAATTTACATTTCGAGTCACCAAAATCCTTCAGTATTATAAACTGATTTTCTTATGTGTGAAAGTTTAATTTGTGAAATGTAGTTACATTAAGAAGTTTATAGATCGTTTCAGTAAAACGAGAGTAAACGTAATGAAATATTTAACGATTCGAGGGGAGTTCAATACGTTCAATAAAGGAGGGAGTTGAATAGCAATACGGGAGGGAGTTTAATAAGCAATGCGTTCAATAAAAATACGTGTTAACAGATAGTAACATTGACAAAAGGTTCGAAGCGGAAATCATATTTGTTCTTGTCCTTATTTTATTAATCCAAGCCTCTATTGGGTTGTTAATACAACCTAAATATATGGTATGTATGGCTGGATTACAAAAACAGGCTTCTGTGTTGCCATTGAAGAGACCTAAAAAAGTTCTTTGAAAAATCCCTTAGAAATGCATACGTTTGAAATAAACACATAACTAGAAATAAAAATGAAAATGTGAAATTGTCCGCTTCGGAACACTTAAAATTTTTCTTAATGCGGTAACGGTACCCCCATTTATCTCAGATCCGTTGATCAATAAGATGAAATATGGTTTACTCCGAGTGAATTCGCTAAAGTTATAACGCGAGTATTGCTTGCCGTAGATAGAAAGCTTTATACAATGATCGTCGAATTCTTTTAAATAAGATGATTTTTGTATTGTTTCTTCTGGCTTCAGAGTTCTGAGAAACGTACATTCGTGTTGTACCAAGAATTCGGGATACTCGTAAATTATTCTGTTATCGTGCAGTAGTGCAAAAAGTCTCATGATTATGGAGGTGTAGTTTGAAAATTGTGGAATGTGTTAACTGTATAATAGTGTATCTTCGTTTGGTGTGACGAGTCCTCTGCAAATTCCGTACTGGTATCCTGTTTCTGAAGAGATGATTAAATGATGTGGATGTCTCGAGTTGAAAGATTCGATTTGAAATGAAAGATGATTTTAACTATGTTATAGTGTCCGTGAAATCTATCAACAGTTCCGTTAAATTCGCCTTGGTTAGCTGGAGTGACTACATACATACATACATTTCGCAGTTGAGTCTTTGAGTAAGGCCTCTTATTTAGATGGACTTCAATGCAGGCTCGTTGTCACAAACGATCATGCATGGAATTTCATATGTAGTGACAAGTTTTATGATTGCTTTATTGATCATTATTTCATTATTGCTTTTTTGATCATTTTCATGATTTATTGATCATTATTTCATCCTAATAAACATAGATAATGTTGACAACTTATCGACATCGGTCAGGAAAATAATGGGAAGGGAAATGAAAATGTCGATATGGATAGTCCTGTAGTCCAGATAGTAGAGCGATTTGTTTTGGATTGGGTGTTTCGACAAATGATATTTTGTAAGGATTTCTTTCGTATTTGTTCGTGAGGCAAATCTCACAGAGGTTAACGAACGTTTGGAGTTTCTTCTTCATGCTCGGGAAATAGAAGGGTGGTTCACGTCGATGCCTCGGTGAGCACGGTCATGCGTTTGCTCAATTGTTCTATTGTACTCCACTGTTTCTTATATATCCTGTAAAAGATTTTGTGTTAATTTTATTTTGAATGCTTCACTCCTTGCGAAATGGTTCCTTTAGGCTACTTGAACGGTGCTTAACTCTCTCTTTCTCTGGTCGTATGGCAAAGGGTACAGGGCTGTCTTTGTAATTGTTCTTCGGAATGTGCCAGGAAGTATTTCATCATATTTTTTCATTTCGTTCGCCAAATTTGAAATGAACTTGTGCTTTAAATAAATTTGAAGGTAATTCCGTCATGGGAATATAGTTTCCATCATCTGAGTCTGCAGAGTGGACAGTAATGTCGTCTGATGAAAAGCCGTCTAATTCGCTTGCGTTTATCACCGGATTTTCACCATCGATCGAAATTCTTGACTGTCCGTCGATTTCTAAGGCGATATTTTATTTGTGCGACAAATTCACGCAGATTGCCATTCTACTTAATTTTCCATTTTTGTCTTTTAAGTTTATTGCGTACATCAGATGTTTGTGAGCAGTAAAGAGAGTGAATTTTCGACCGAACGAATATGGTCTAAAATGTTCACATCCTTATTTCATGGCAAAATGCTCTTTTTCAATGGTGGAGTTTTTATCTTCTGATTTTGAGAGTGTCCGAGATGTAAATTGGACTGTCTTGTCCAACAGGTGCTTGCAACAACGCTGCTGCAATAGCGAAGTTGGAGGAATTTTGTGTAGGAAAAATTGTAAACCTACTTGTATTGTGTAATGGGAAAAATGAACTTATATACTAACTTACGAACTAATACAGAGAGCAAATCGATTCCATGGAAGATTGCATCGATTTTTGTCGGAATTGGCTTATAATATTATGTGACATTATATCTAATGGTTCTATATTCGTGAGTCTGTGTAACTCATTTGTACTAAACCAGGGCGCTTCCAAATCATTTTCAGAATTTTATTCTGAACACTTTGAAGCGTTTTCTCCAAGGAGGTGGAACAACAACTTCACCAAATTGGTACTGCATAAAGCATGACTGGTCTGAAAATTTCTGTTTATAAGAGGATATAAATATTTAATATATTTATTGCCCTTTGCCTGGATTCTTTCAATGTGATCCTTGAAAGTAAGTTTTTTGTCATACGTCAAACCTAAGTATTTAGCTTGATCAGACCATGTCAATTCCAAGCCATTCAATTTGATAATGTGATTATTGTTTGGTTTATGAAAAGAAGCTCTTTGCTTGTGAGGAAAGATAATTAATTGCGTTTTTGCTCATTTGGTTTAGTTTTCCACTTTGACATATAATCACTGAAAATATGCTGCTTTGTAGGCGACTGCAGATTACTCTTGGATTTCTACCTATGGCTAACGACTTGTGTCGTCACAGAATAGCGATTTCTGACAACCAACAGGTAGATTTGGAAGATCAGAAGGAAAAATATTATACAAGATTGGAGCTACGCTCGAACCCTGCGAAACACCTGCTCGTACGGATAGTAATTCAGATTTACAATTCTGATAGCTAACCTGAGGAGTACAATCAGTTAAATAATTTTGAATAATTTTTATCAAATAAATAGGAAACTGGAAATAAGTACTCACAACGTTCAAGTTAAAATTGTGGACAATCTCGAACTGCTGATGCAAGTTTTTGAGCATTTTCACCATTTGTAAAAAGTATTTGATTTCCTTCCTTGAGATCAGGAATTGGTTTCTAAGGTTTCTTGAGAACCTTAGAAAGTTTCCAGAAAGGTTTAAAATAAGGTTTAATTTTTAAATTTTAACTCTTCACACGATTCAATCAGTCCCATCAGAGAGTGACGGATATCATCGCAGTAACAAAAATCCGGCATGGTTCATTTAACATAGAATAGACACCAGTGCGAGAGAGAATTTCTCTCGATGATTTGTCTGAGAATCATAGGTTAGCACGCTGCTGTGGGGATTCTCTCTGAAGCAACAAACGGTCGCTTATTCTCGTTTCGCGATCCGATTTCATACGGGCATCTGATAATTGCGATAGAATTATTTTACTATTGTCGCTTATTCTAACTATGTGCATATAACTTTTGTAAAGTTGTGTCTATGAAAATGTTTGTACATTTTTTAAGGGCCGTGAAATACTCAGAGTATGAAGTGGAGAGAAGAAATGTAGAAAAATTCTCTCACGGTTCATGCATTGAGAGATACGAGTTCTTGTAGCATCTTCTACCGGTTTGAAAATGTTGTATACAACATAGATAAATATCACTAGCAGTGGTGGTAAAGCATCGATTCCGAACACGCAAAACGTGTTCGTTCCGAACCAAAAAGCGAACCACCATCGCGAGTATGAATTTGCCGATACCATCGTTCGAGCAAGCATCGCCGAACCAAGAAGCGATGCTGATGGTGAAAGAACCGATGCTTTAGTTTGTGAGCCTATCGTTACTAGTATGTTCATGAACATCCGATTCAAGTACTATAGGCTGTTGGTTCGGATGAACCGAACTTTGTCAGCTGTGGCTGGACGTTTCAGTTTTTGGGTAGCTTAGCAGAGTATGGTAACTTTGTACATTTCCAGCGAGCGTAGGGTAGCTCAATATGATAAATTGAAAATGTTTTAACATTTGCAAATTCGATATTGAATACATTGGTGAGTCAATAGCAATTAAAATTAAGTAATTTTGGGCATTTACAACGAGCGTAGGGTGCCTGTATATGGAAAATAGAAAAAATTTTGACTAATCTCATTTCGATGTTCTATTGATTAGTGAATAAATAGCAGTTCGAATTGGATAATTTTTTACATTTTCAGCGAGTGGGGGTGGCGCAATATGAAAATTTGTATTTTTTTACTTTTACTAATTTGATGTTTTATTAAATATTGATTCAAAAACAATTGAAATTTAACAATTTTGGACATTTTCAGTGACCGTAGGGTGGTTCTATTTGAAAAATCGACAAAAAATGTATCTTAGACTAATTCGATGTTTAATGTTGATTCTGGAAATAATTTTTTACATTGCATAGGGTGGTGCAATATGAAAATTTGTATATATTTAGACTTTTGCTGATTTCATGTTCCATTTGATAGTGAATCAATAGCAATGAAAATTTGATAATTTTGGACATTTTCGTGGTGCTATTTGGAAAATTTTAAAATTTTTGACTAATGTCGATTCAATGTCCTATTAATTGGTGAATCAATAGCAGTTCCAATAGGATTTCCAATTTACAGCGAGCGTAGTGTGGTTCTATTTGAAAAATGTTAGTATTTGAATTTGCAGATCCGATGCTTTATTGATTGATGAATGAGCTAAATTCGAATAGAATAATTTTATACATATCTTGTGGGCGTGGAATGGCTTAGTATAAAAAATTGGGAATACTTTACCTTTTGCTAATTCAATGTTTAATAGATAGCAATTGGAATATGAAAATTTTAAGCATTTTATTCGGTGGTAAGGCAGCTTTGTATGAGAAATTGTGAGCTATTTTTTCCAAATCGGATGCTGTATTGTTTAATATATAAATAGTAGTGGTGGTGAACCATCGGATTTAAACATGTAAATCATCAACTGAAATAGAATTTAGTTTTGATGCTGTAGGTAGGCATTTCATCGAACCGTAAATAATGAAACTACGCATCGAATAGAGCTCAATTGACCTTCGCCGATGGTCTGCCAACTGAATGGTTTGGTACATATTACTCCGCCGAACAGCAAGCGAACTTTACCATAAACCGAATGAACAGCTTTTGCATATTTTTGCTAGGAAAACATTTCTAAACAAATATGTATAAAGCATTGGTGCTCGGTTCCCGCTTTACCATTGGCATGAAATTGTAAATAGTTTAAAAATTACAATTTCTATATTAAGCCATCCAGCGCTCATTGAGAATATCCAAAATTAACAAACGTCGCTCGCTCGCTAGAAACGTCCAAAATCATCCAAAATCATCCAATTCTACCTGCTACTGATTCGCTCATCTATTGAACATTAAAATACCAAAAATCAATATATTTTCAAATTTTTATATTAAACCCCCCTACGATCGCTGAAAATGTTCTTATCATCATCATGAAAATCATCTTATCTGAACTGCTATTAATTCATCAATCAATAGAGGATCGAATTGACATTAGTCAAAAACTTTACCATTATACAGATAGAACCATCCTATGGTCCCTGAAAATCTCAAAAATGAGCAATTTGTAATTGATATTAATTCACTATTAAATGAAACATTTTATCAGTAAAAGCCAAAATACTTACAAGTTTTCATATTGCGCCATCCTACACTCACCGAAAATGCCCAAAATTATTCAATTCGAACTGATAACGATCGAATTGGTATTAGTCAAAAATTTTACAATTTTTCAAATAGAAAAACCCTATGGTGGCAGATAATTTCCAAAAATTTTTTACTATTTAATAAATCATCGAATTAGTAAAAAAATCCGAATTTTCAAATTTCGCCACTCTGTAAATGTCTCGCTCTCTGAAAATGTCTAAAATTATCCATGTTGAACTTCTATTGATTCAACAATATAGAACATCAAATTTAAATGCGCTCGTTGAAAATACCTGAAATTACTTAATTTTCTTTGCTATTGACTCACCAGTTTATTAAACATCGAATTTGCAAGAGTAAAAAAAATCCCTTTTCATATTGAGCCACTCTACGATTGCTGAAATTTTCCAAAATATTCAATTCTTATTGTTATAGATTCTATAACCAAAACCATAAAATTAGCAAAAGACCCAAAACTTACTATTTTCCATATCGAGCCACCCTACGCACACTGATAATGTCCAAAATAATACTATTTGAATTGCTAATGATCGATTTATCAATCGAACAAAACAATTTTTTTTGTGCTGATCATGTGTGCATTGATAATTTCAAAACCAGGATGCGAGAATTGAAATCAACAAACCATCGTATCGAACGCAGTTTACTCGGCCCTCACCGATGGTCCGCCAACCGAACGGTTCGAATCAGATTGCTTCGCCAAACACCGAGCACAGAACACCTTCGCATTAACCGAGGGAATAGTTTTCGAACCTATCGCATGCTTACGCTCGGTGAACATTTTTGAGTAAATTTGCAGAAGCATCGGCGTTCGGTTCGCAATTTACCACCACTTATCACTAGTTGTATAAAGACGAACGTGGCCGATCTACCTATTAACAAATTGTTTTCATTAGAAGACAAACTGGAAGCCGTTCCTGTATTTTGTTTGTTTGCATTAGAAGAATTGAGAAGAAGCTAGCGTAACTGTCATTAGAAGAAGATGATGACGTGGTCATGTCCGTACCCAGGATTTCGTTTCGGGAAGGGGCCAAAGATAAAAAGAATATTGTTACTAAAGATTGCTTATGTACCTAATTCTCGGTGTGCCTTTTACGTTCGTGTACGTGACTGGACGTGGTCAATCTACCTGTCAATAAATTGTTTTCGTATATTCTGTGAATTTTCGATAGTTGATTTGACTTGTTATCTAAGCGAACGAGCGTTTAAATTTGACAGGATATTTCGAATAATTGGATTTATGATTTCCATCACAATTAGAACATGAAAATTTATCAGTGGTTTCATTCATTGGACAGACGTCTTTCGAATGCGATTTACCACAACTCAAACACCGTATATCCATATGACAATTTTTGGTCTTGGCAACGACGACATTGCGTTAAGTTTGCAATACCATTATGCCGTTTATAATGTTCCCAATGAATTTTAATATGGAAAATGAAACGTACTTTTTCTAAAGTTTTCAACTTGTTTACATCACTTCGATTGAGGTAAAGTTCATGGGAAATTCAGAGCGTGGTTTAGAAGTACAATTCGCTTTTTTTCAAAAGTATTACTTGGGAAGGGGTAAAACCAAACAATTCTTTTAGATCATTTTTAATTTCATCAGTACTTTGCTTATTTGATAAGCCTTTCAAGACAGCCTTGGAGGGTCTGTCTGATTTTATATCATATGAATAAAATTTATGAAGTGTAGTATGTTCTTTCAAATAAGAAAAAGGATAGGTCTACGTTCGGTACTGACTTCAGAATGTCGATTTATTTTCCGGATTTTAGTTTTATTCAATATACTAATTTTATCTGTGTGTGTGTGTAAGTTCACCAAGAAGTCTTGAGACTTGACAATTATATGTATCGAAAAGGTTTTGGTAATAAGTATTTTTAGAAGGCTAATATTTAATAAACATCGCTCGACCCGCAGCGATGGCAAGAACAATTGAAGTTATTTATTTTCCTTCGCGCGAGGTGGAAAATCCACGCCAGCGACGCGCATAGTTTAAAGTGTTTATATTCATTGCGTTACTTTGCTTGTGCGCTGTAAGCAATTCAAGTGTTTAAACGAGGAAGACTGTTTTTGGTGCCGAGCATAATTTCGGTCATATCGGTCCAACTCATAAAATATTTAAAGTTTATGATTTGTAAAAGCAATACAATCAGCTCTGGCTGAACTCAAGAATCTTCGAAACCGGTTAAGGAAGGTAAAAAATCGTTACTTTAAAATTAAGTGTGAATGGAGTCACGTGAACTAGAGCGTCAATACAACTCTTTACACGTGACTTCGTTTCGTAACTACTTACAGCGCATCGAGAATAATGTGAAGGTCAACCCGAATACTTTTTAGAAGTATATCGCCAGTCGTAAAAAATCGAAATGTATACCAATTAACGTTCCTTATAATGGTGAATTAGCCGATACATCACTGGGTACTGCAAACCTATTCTCGTCGTTCTTTCAAAGTGTGCTAAGCAATAACTCACCACTCTTGACAGAATCGTACTTGAGCGGTCTGCCCCATTACGTATAGTTTTTAGTCAACAAGAAGTTATCTGAAGAATGCTGTCTATCGATGATTCAAAAGGTACAGGCCCTGACGGATTACCACCTTTCTTCATCAGAAATTGCGTAGCCTCTCTTTCTTCCCCGGTTTCTCTGATTTTAAACTGATCTATCAGCGACTTCGTCTTTCCGACTGCATGGAAAACTGCATCAATAACTCCGATTCACAAAAGTGGTAACATTCACGATGTAAGTAATTACCGATCGATTTCAATTCTCAGCTGCCTACCAAAAATACTCGAAAGCATGTTGCAAGATATCCTGCACGAGTCAGTGCATTCCATAATTGCCGAGGAACAACACGGGTTTGTAAGAAAACGTTCGATTACAACAAATCTTATGTGCTACGTTTCTAATTTGATCGATCACATGGAGAGTCGACGACATGTCGACGCTATTTACTTCGACTTGTTCAAAGCTTTCGACAGAGTCCCTCACCGTTTTTTCGCCGAGAAATTAAATAGATTCGGATTCCCGGAGTCATGACATGACATAATCATTTGTCACCATTGTTTTAATATTATCCTGTGCATCGATGACGATGACACTATATATATATATATATATATATATATATATATATATATATATATATATATATATATATATATATATATATATATATATATATATATATATATATATATATATATATATATATATATATATATATATATATATATATATATATATATATATATATATATATATATTAGTATATAATATAACTCCTACTGCTGGAATAGGGGGAAAAGTCGCTTACAGAAAAATTTCGATATCTCCGTTAAAAATGGACGGATTTTAACAATCTATGGCTTGTTGGATAGGTATTACCGTGCGGAATCTAAGTCTGAAAACATATTCTGTTTTCAAGGTCAATTGTGACAGATACTGTCAAAAAACTGAAAATTTTGACATAAAACTTTGTATAACTCAAAAAGTAAACATCCGATCTCAATAGCGTTTTGGGTGACGGGGAGACCTTTCATTTGCGACTAGTTTGATCAAAATCGGTTCAGCCATCTCTGAGATCTCGACCTCTTAGTTGACAACACACATACAGACACACACACATACACACACACAGACATTTGCTCAGTTCATCGAGCTGAATCGATTGGTATATGTCATTCGGCCCTCCGGGACTCGGAAAAATTTTCTAAAGTTTGAGCGAATTCTATACCTATTTTTTATATATATAAAAATAGGTAAAAAGGTAAAATTATGCATAAATTTTCCAGAAAAGAATAAACTAAGCTTCTACAAAATTATGAAATTCTATATTTTCTACAATTATTCCAAACGAAGTATGCATAAAAAAATAACACGAAACAAGTTATGACTAGAAAACTAGTTTTAAGGGGGTTGCCATAATTCAGTAATTAAAACTAACTTTGAAAAGACCTAAAAAAAAAGTTCCACCGAGTTCCACTTAGATTTTTTTTATGATATTGGGCACATCTTTTCCTACAAATTTTGTAAAAATCAGCTGCATAAAGTTGCATATTTCGCTTCGGTGCAAGGTTTTATCCTAGGTAAAAAAAAGTAAAATGTTGCATAACTTTGCCAGGAAAGAACAAACCTATGCACTATCTTCAACAAAAATATGCGATTTTATAAATTCTACAATTATTCCAAACAAAGTATGCATAACAAAATAACTCGAAACAATTTATGAATAAAAAACTGATTTTAAGGGGGTTGCCATAAAAATGCTTTGTATATCCGAAACGGTGCGACCTAGACTTTTGGTATATTTGACAAAGTAAATTATTTTTAATAGTTCTAAAACTTTGTAGAAGAAAAAAATTTCTATCTCTTCAGATAAAAAAGTTATGGTTACATTTTTTGTCAAAGTAGGCCATGAACAATTAATGATATGATCAAATTACGCGGTATATATTTGTAAATAATTTCTTCAAAGCAACTGTATGCATTAAAAGAACGGTTTGGCAGCTACTGATTTTTGTCCACGTTTTTATTGATTCGAACCACTGTGCGTCGATGAGAACGTGGTCGATTTGATTTTCCGTGTGTTGATGCGGTGATCTTCAGGTGGCTTTGTCGATATCTTTGCGGGGAAAGAAGGTACTTCGAACTACCATTCCTCGGGAGGCTGCAAAGTTTACGCATCGTTGACCGTTGTCGTTTGTTACCGCGTGCAGGCTCTCCAGCTTGATCACAAGCCTGTACATTGCCTCCCGGCATACCTGAGCATTCATGTCGCCGATGACAAGTTTTACATCCCGCCGTAGACAGCTGTCGTAGGTTCGTTCCAGCTGCGCGTAGAATGCTTCCTTCTCGACATCGGGTCTCGTCTCATGTGGGCAGTGCAAGCTGATGATGCAGTAATTGAAGAAACGGCCCTTGATCTTCAATACGCACATTCTATCTCTGATTGGCTGCCACCCAACCACGTGCTGGCGCATCTTGCCCAACACTACAAATCCCGTTCCTAGAACGTTGGTTGTGCCACAGCTCTGGTAGAAGGTAGCCGCTCGATGCCCACTTTTCCACACCTTCTGTCCCGTCCAACAAAGTTCCTGCAATGCTACGACATCGAATCCGCGGATTTGAAGCTCATCATGCAGCATTCGGTCGTATTCTGGGAAGCCAAGCGATTTGCAGTTCCATGTGCCAAGCTTCCAATCGTAGTCCTTTGTTCGTTGCGTAGGTCTTTGCCGATTATTCTGAGTCGTATTTCCTTCTTGATCGTACGTAACATATGTTTTCCGGGCGGCTTGTTAGCACCAACCTCCTGTCTCGCCGGAGGGCCATCGTGTCAGCACTGTTTAGAGTTCCACACTGACACAAGGACGGTAATCAGCCGCTCGTAACATGGAGAACAGACGCTGTTTCGAGCCGCCCCAACATGAGGAACAGACGCTCGGGATAGGTCTGGTATTGATCGATATTTCATCGGAATAAACATAGATAATGTTGACAACTTATCGACATCGGTCAGGAACATAATAAGAAGGAAAATGAAAATGGCGATATGGACTATGTAGAGCGTTTTGTTTGGTACTTACAGAGGTTAATGAACGTTCGGAGTTTCTTCTTCATGCTCGGGAAATAGAATCTTCGTATAATGGTGGGGTGGTTCTCGTCGATGCCTCGGTGACGTGCGTCATGCGACATGCGTTTTCTCAATTATCCTATTTTACTCCTCTGCTTCTTATACATCCTGGAAATGATTTTGTGTTAGTTTTATTTTGAATGAGGAACAGACGCTCGGGATAGGTCTGGTATTGATCGATCAGGTGGCTTTGTCGATATCTTTGCGGGGAAAGAAGGTACTTCGAACTACCATTCCTCGGGAGGCTGCAAAGTTTACGCATCGTTGACCGTTGTCGTTTGTTACCGCGTGCAGGCTCTCCAGCTTGATCACAAGCCTGTACATTGCCTCCCGGCATACCTGAGCATTCATGTCGCCGATGACAAGTTTTACATCCCGCCGTAGACAGCTGTCGTAGGTTCGTTCCAGCTGCGCGTAGAATGCTTCCTTCTCGACATCGGGTCTCGTCTCATGTGGGCAGTGCACGCTGATGATGCTGTAATTGAAGAAACGGCCCTTGATCTTCAATACGCACATTCTATCTCTGATTGGCTGCCACCCAATCACGTGCTGGCGCATCTTGCCCAACACTACAAATCCCGTTCCTAGAACGTTGGTTGTGCCACAGCTCTGGTAGAAGGTAGCCGCTCGATGCCCACTTTTCCACACCTTCTGTCCCGTCCAACAAAGTTCCTGCAATGCTACGACATCGAATCCGCGGATTTGAAGCTCATCATGCAGCATTCGGTCGTATTCTGGGAAGCCAAGCGATTTGCAGTTCCATGTGCCAAGCTTCCAATCGTAGTCCTTTGCTCGTTGCGTAGGTCTTTGCCGATTATTCCGAGTCGTATTTCCTTCTTAATCGTACGTAACATATGTTTTCCGGGCGGCTTGTTAGCACCAACCTCCTGTCTCGCCGGAGGGCCATCGTGTCAGCACTGTTTAGAGTTCCACACTGACACAAGGACGGTAATCAGCCGCTCGTAACATGGAGAACAGACGCTGTTTCGAGCCGCCCCAACATGAGGAACAGACGCTCGGGATAGGTCTGGTATTGATCGATATTTCATCGGAATAAACATAGATAATGTTGACAACTTATCGACATCGGTCAGGAACATAATAAGAAGGAAAATGAAAATGGCGATATGGACTATGTAGAGCGTTTTGTTTGGTACTTACAGAGGTTAATGAACGTTCGGAGTTTCTTCTTCATGCTCGGGAAATAGAATCTTCGTATAATGGTGGGGTGGTTCTCGTCGATGCCTCGGTGACGTGCGTCATGCGACATGCGTTTTCTCAATTATCCTATTTTACTCCTCTGCTTCTTATACATCCTGGAAAAGATTTTGTGTTAGTTTTATTTTGAATGCTTTACTCCTTTCGAAATGGTTCCTTTATGCTACTATGATAATCCATGAACGGAGACACATCGGGTGCGCAGGCTATCATCTAGGCAAACAGTGGAACTACAACCGGCATTCTTCAGTCTATGGCGAATTTTAGGTTCAGTTTTTTTTTGTTTCAATTATAGAGGCTTTAACATCTTAGGTCATTCGCCTCTTCGGATTAGAAAATCTTTCTGACCCTATGTGCGGGGTTGGGAATCGAACCCAGGCGGGCTGCGTGAAAGGCATCGACTATCCCATCACGCTATACCCGTCCCCTAAGGTTCCGTTCATCCGGCCTAAGCGCAGAAAAGAACTACTTCTGTGAGCATATCTGCTGTTGGACAGCTTCGTGCACTTTTCGCTGTGCGAAATTCGTTCGAGAAAAATGTTTCGAACAGTGTTTAACATCGTAGATAATTCCACAATTTGGCCCTTCTGATTGCCAGAGATGAATCCCGTACTGCATCTCAATAATTTCTTTCAGTGGAGCATGAAGTTCATTTTCTGTGTCCTGATGCATAAAGCTTCTTTGGAACAAACCAAATTGGCGATGACCACGGACTGGTAGAATGTTCGATGGTCCTTTGATCCAGTCTTTGGGTCTAAATTGCACGATTGTGGTGTCTGATCACAGATAGTTCTGTTAATATCTTGGTCGTAACTTGCCACAAGCAGGAATTCCTGTTTTAATTTTTTTAGTACAGACCGGAGTTAATGATTACATTTGGCATTATCGAGAGGTCGTTTCCATTAAAAAAATCTCCATTCTTTGCTAGTGGTACGGAATTTAATCAATTGTGAGTCACTTGTGTTTAGTTGTAAGTTAGTTGTTCCCCTATATTTGCAAGTTAGTTGTTCCCCTATATTTGCATCTTGATAGTCGTTTTATGCATTTTGAGTTATTTGGAGGATGTCAGAATATTGGCTTCTAATTTTTGCAAGGATTGAAATCCGAGTATAAAAAATCTTAGTTTTTTGATTTGCGGAAACGGACTTAATTCAACATGTTGGTTAACGTTGGGTGTTGTTAAGCGACAATTTTCTAAGTTTACGTGTCTGGCATTAACATGATTTTTATAAGCTCCAATATCAATTAAAAAATTAAATACCCTTTGGATGTAGGTATCGTTATGCAGGGAATAAAACTTTCTAAGTCATCTGTAGATGATCGTGATCCATCAATTTATCGTCTTCGATGATCGTCTTCCTGAGTCTGAGACTTGTCATTGTTTGTTGAAGAGCTTGCTCGTTTTTTGTCAGGGGTACAAAATGATAGTCATAGGGTTCTGTATAATAATAGTAGTAGTTTGGATCTTTGTAGGTCGGGATTTCATCATTAGCTTGCTTGTTTTGGGAATCTATAACAATGTGGATTTCTATTCATATTATTTATTTTTTGTGAACTGATGGATGAATCGACATCAAAGAAAGAGAGAGAGAGAGAGAGAGAGAGAGAGAGAGAGCCGCCACAGAACTGAATTATAGCCCTATCTGGAAATCCATCCAACAGGAAACAAAAACACACCGCATCACAAGTGAATCTGATTATTGATGATTATTCAATAAGCTATAAGAGGATTAAAATTGGTTATCAAAACATTAATTATTACTTGTTTCCATTTACATACCATTTTCAAACTTACATATCAAATATCTTGCAATTATTGACTAGTAATTTACTTCTTACTCTTTCCAGCAAAAACAAGCAAGGATGGAAAAACAGAAACCTGCAATTCAATTCAAAAAGTGGAAGTTCAAACGAATAGACTAGGGTAAATTTCTCAACATGACGCATGCTTGGGTAATTGTATGTACATTTGGGTGATAAGTTTTTTTAGTATGGTAATTGGTTATCAGATACTCAAGGCATTGCATGGTTTAGGTAACTGACAACTCGAGTTATAAATTTCCGCATGGTGCATTTTTTCCTATCTGCCATGCGCCTGAATGGGTAAAACCAAAGCTTAAGCTTGTTTTACTCTTTTTATGTATATAAAAATAAGGATAGAATTCGCTTATATTTCTGAAAATTTTGCCGAGAGTCATATACTAATCGATTCACTCGAACTGAGCATTGTTCCCTGTTTCGATGTAATACAAGGTTCTAGATTTTGGAAACAATTAAAAAAAATCGAAGACAAACAGTTGGAGGTATCACTCGATGAAGTCAAATTCAAGAGGGGCTTGCGGAATCACTGGAAGTGACCTCAACAAGTTTCTGTAGGATTAAAATTCATGGGAATGAGCAAGGCAGTTGTGTACCTTATGAACTGAAACCGAGATACATTGAAAGGTTAACTTGCGAGCAGCTGAATCAAAAGCAATAAAGATAGAGTTTTTTACATCGAATCGTTACTGGGGAATTGTTTTTTACATCGAATACTATGGCTAATAGATGCGTTTGAGCCGTGCATTACGATAAGAATCGGCTTCGTGTCGTAAACGTCTTGAAAAAATATTTTTAATCGCTCAAGTGGGACATTTGCGCACCCGCAGTATTATCCTGACATTGCACGATCTGTCAGGTCATCGGTTTGCTTCTTTCGCATATATCGAACCGAGGCCTTAAACTTGGATCTCCTCAAAGGACAAGACAATTTTACGAGATGTAATTCGTAAGTTGGCCGAGAGATGGGAAAGAGTAGTAACTAGCGATGGACGATACTTTGATTAATTTATAAATTATTTTTATTTTGAAATAAATGCTTTTTTGACTTCAAAAAACGAACCAAATTAATTTGTATTCTCGATAGAAAAAGGGTAGTACTTTCGAATCAGCCAATATCTTTTTTATATCGTTTATGTATACCCAGGTTTAACCTAATTGGGGTCGTTCGCCGGCAGTCAATATATGTGTGTGTGTGACATTATGTCACTTAATTTTCTCGGCGATGACATAACCGATTTTTGCAAACTTAGATTCACATGGAAGCACTGGCCTAGGAGGGGGGGAAGTGAAGGGGACATTCGCCACGGGCAATTTTTGGGAGCGGCCAAGTAATCCTTGCGACCCTGTTTTTGCTCGCCCAAGTCAGCTTTGTTTTTTTTGCTCACTAAACCAAAGATGGGGCGCAAATCTCTTATTTTGCCTCGGCGCCAAATTTCCTCGGTATGCCACTGCATGGAAGGTCCTAGGGTCCCATATAAAGTTTCTGAATTTCATTTGGATTTGTCCTCTGATTTCAGACTTACCATCTTTATCATTATGTGTATGTGTAAAAAAGTAAATAATGTCACTGACTTTTCTCGAAGATGGTTGAACCGCCTGTCGCCACTGCTGAAGGGTTAACATCACTACTAGAAGTTGGCATTACGTAAGGTGATTGTCACCACGAATTAATCGCCTTTCTGTCAAAATGATTGTGATAGCAATATAGTTATCACTTTTAGTAGTAATTCGATTTTTTGAAAAGTGGCTTTAATTATTGTCCGTTAGGTGAAATTGAAGCCACTGATATAAACATGACCTACAAAAATTCCTCGGAGAGAATATATTTTTAATAAAAATCATTCATATTGTGACAAAATTAAATGCCAAAATAGAAAGCAACATAATATGTGTAGTTTATACATTTGTAGTATTTGTCAATCTAATCATTTTTTTTTATTTCTAGAAGATTGACTTGAAATTGTATGGTTTATGTAGTAATTATTATTTGAAGGAATGGCACTTCGGTGTTCGTGGAGTCAAAAATAAATTGCTCTATGAGAAAGTGACGTTTAAAAACGTAGCAACATAAAAAATTTAAGATAACATTTTCAGTGGTATTGGATGGTCGTGATTTAGTGAGCGACATACCAGTCTCGTTATTCAACTAAACGAGTAAAAAGGTTTAAAGCTCGTTCTACATTTTTTTTATTGTGTGTTCAAGGTAACAAGACAATGTTTTCGGTCAAATAGTTGCTAATCATAGCGGCTAATCGTAGGTGGGTTAAAAATTTCCAAAATGAATCTAGTATGCGAAATCTCTGGAAATGCCATAATCGCAAAGTGTATGAAAACTATACACAAAACTATCTAACGGATCCTTCTCATTCGAGAGAAATGAAGAAGATCTAAAAATCAAGAAGATAGAAAAAAATTCAAATTTATCCCGAAGAACTGACTGCGATATTCTTTTTCATTGAAAAATAAAAATCGGCACTAAATCCATCAAACCAACAAGTGTATTTTTTTGATGATTTGTTTGTACGCAGTATGCCATACTCACAAGACAATTATTTCAACGTTGCTTTTTGATCCATGCGAACCATCATTGCTAAATGTCAAGGAGTTTTAATGAGTCGGTTTTTCTAAAGACTTGTAAACATTTCTCAAAGAATCATTTACGATATTTTCGTGCATTGCAGTAGAAAAAATGACTGCATTAAAACTTCTATATTTTTGCTCAAATTAGTATTGTTCGGACTTTCACTGCCTACAGTTCGCGAGCATTAATTTTATTTCGATTTGGTAAGGTTGATAGATAAAATGATCTTTTCTGAAACCCCATTATTTCACAACCGTCTGAACTGATTTTTACAAACTTAGATTAATATGAAAGGTCTTGCTTTCCCATCGTCAATGTTAATAATCAATTTTGCTACATTAAATTTTCAAACTAAGCATGTTATTCTGGAACCAAAGGTTTGATTCACATTAAAAAACCATCGATTTTATAAATGATTGTAAAATTCGTTCGTTCCCGAGTTACCGATGTGAATTTTTGATCATTACACTCGGAGCTTCTTCTGTATAAAATTTAAAAAAAAATGGGATCAAAAGACCTCTCATGCAGTATTGCGAAAAATAAAATAATAATCATTCAAAATCATTCTCACGATTATAATCCATGCAGCGATTTTCATTGTATACTCAGAAAAATCCTCACTTTAATACTACGTGAAAACGTATGGGATTTTTATCCATAGAACTTTTCTTGTAATACTTATGTGATGCACAGAATGAAGTCTTAGTCCACATTTGTATCACGTAATATCTACGTGACATTTTTCGTAGTTTCTATAAAATAATTTTGTGAAATTTATGCGAAGTTCATTTAAATTGTACTGTAAAATTAATTTCATCGAAACTTACTTTTTATCAGAATTTTACTTTATAGTCACATTATTTTCATGTAGTTGTTACTAAGTTCTATATTGAATCTTAATGATGTATATTGGTACATATACACAACAAATAAATTACATAGTCTATTGGAATTAACATAGCGATAAAATTTTATTCGAACGCAGATATTCTGAAAATTTTACATTTAAATGACATAAAATTTTGTTGATGTTAAATCACTGGTGAAAAATATCAGAAATATAGATCGCATTGTTCTAAATGTATCTGATCCGTTGTCCGGAGCAGCTAAACTGAAGCAAACATTGCTCCCTCTAAGCAATGCATTCAGCTGTAACTAGTAGTTCGAAATGTGATTTCGTTAAACAACTTTTAGAAAATTGATGTGCTGGAATACAATTTAGAGGTTTTACCTTTTGAACACCACTGTAGAAAAAAAAAACAAAATTGATTTGCGTTTCAATTTCTCGTTTTTGTTGCACAGAATTTGCGTAATACCAATTGATCATGCAAATAAGTTGTTGAGGGTTGGTTTCGTAGAGCCATTTAGTAAACTCAACAAATGGTATATTAGCTAATAAGTTACTTCTGTGTATGAAATTAAAGTAGATAGTGTGACATTCCTGAAACAGCCATATGAAAAAGGCTTTATTATTGGAAGCACATTATTGCTACTTCGATAGATTGACTTCAAGAGTAAGATGAAATTAGGAGCATTCGCTTCGAGCTTTCGCGTCGCTATAACAGCAGCATTGAACAATTTTAGAACTACTTTTTCTGTGGTATTGCTTCTTAAAGCCGAAAAAAGATATTGTATTCGATTTTATTGCAATTCGTTGATTGATAGTCGAGTTAACGATAAAATGACATGATGACTCTACTTATGAGATGAGGTACAATAGCCCTAGAATATTAGGTTTAGGTTAAAATTAGTTTTTAATATTTCACTTGTCTCATTCAATATGTTCTAGTAAAAATTACTGCTTGGCTGATAATCGCGTGAATTCATAACCAAGTGTGAGTTTATGAAATACCACTACAATGATATTGAACAGAATGAGACTCTCCCATTGAAAGCTACTTTCGTTACATTGATCAAGTTCGAAGATCAAATGGCTGTGACTTTTGGTTCCGGGGATATGATTGTATATGTGACGTAACCGACAAAAGGCGTTGTATTTTTACGCGCTCAATTTTCTCAGAGATGGCTGAACCGAATTTAACAAACTTGGGCTCGTTTGAGAGCTATTGTTAGAAGATTGATCGAGCTCGACTATTGGTTCCGGAGATATGATTGTATAAGTGGCGTAACCGACAAAAAGCGTTGTATTTTTACGCGCTCAATTTTCTCAAAGATGGCTTAACCGATTTCAACAAACTTGGGCTCGTTTGAAAGCTACTTTCGTTACATTGATCAAGTTCGAAGATCAAATGGCAGTGACTTTTGGTTCCGGGGATATGATTGTATATGTGACGTAACCGACGAAAAAAAAGGATTGATTATTTGATAATTATCAGATGTAATAATCCTGCCCCAATATCGTTCTTAGAAAATCAAACGATTTTCGTCATGGTGTTCGGTGATGATCATGTTAACGATATGTAATCAAGAATAATAGCTAATTTTAAAAATGTCATTTTATTTTATTATTTTATATATTATTCTGTAAAAATCAATTTATTCATCTTCAAGAAAATCGATCGAATCGGATTAGAATTTTATGATTTGTTACATGAAATGTTTTTTTTTAATGTAACAAATTTGACTTTCTTTTATTTCTAGTAATCGCTTTTGATATTATAAGATGATATGTTCACCAATATTGGAATCCGGAATTTGTTTCGGCTCGATTGAGGTTTTTTGGAACGTTAGAGGAAAAAATCAAAGGATGGTGAAAAGCTATTTCTTTGAATAGTATCGCATCAGATTGTCATTGTTTAACACAGAATATTGGGTACTGCAAAAATATCAGAGGAGAGAAATGATTTTTCTCACACGATAATATTCTCTCGCTCGTAAAAATAAATAATAATAAATGATTATTTATAATATGTTTTTTCCTGTATTTTGACAGATAAACTTGCAATCATGAACTACACTCTTGCATCTTTTGTTGTACAATACAACTTTAGATTGCCCATCACATACATTTTGTGATTTTGATGACCATTCGAATTATATATTAAACTCCAAATTTTGATTGAAGGACGGCTTCCGCAGAGATTGCATAACCGTCCAAAATGAGAAAATCAGAAATCTTTGATCATGTCACGCTAACGAAGAATGCGAATGAATTTTAATAAAATCGGATATCATATCTTTGTTCGAGTACAAAGATATGATATCTGATTTTATTAAAATTCATTCCCAATGGTGAGCATCGTAACATAGTAAGTCCCAATAGTGAACATCGCATTCTTCGTTAGCGTGACATGATCAAAAGATTCGCGATTTGACGATGAGTAGGCTTACCACATATGTCACTAAAATCTTACACTCGACATAATTGTTGTCGGAAAAAAGTTTGGAAACCGATTAAATGCATTGTTAAAATCAGAATTGTTTTTTTCGCACTGTTATTACTTCCGATAGCTAATTGAAAAATGGAGGGTGCAATCACAATAAATTCCGTATTCAGTGATTCACAAACGAAGGGGTAGTTTTCACTATCGACATTACATTACATTACATTACATTAAATATCTTACAAGCACAGTTTAAACAACCTGTTTTAATCCACTTAGTGGTGTAATGATGCCTTTCTCATATCAATCACACTATCATATATAATATTGTGGTATTCTTCAAAATAATTTACTTCGATGCTTGAAAGAATAATCGAAATCTGTTTGTTTGACTGATAAAAACTATCAATTGGAGACGATCTGAGGTCGGTTTAGAAAATTTTTTACGGCTTTTCGCCCTTTTCAGTGATGCTAAAAATATTTTAACACTTTCTACCATATAATATTCAGGAATTTTGTATGGGAGCACAAGACCTTTTATTTGAATCTAAGTTTGTTAAAATCGGTTGTCATCTCCGAGAAAAGTTAGTGCAAAACACGTTACATACACACATACGCACATACACACACATTCACACAAAGACATTTTGCGTACTCGACGAACTGAGTCTAATGGTATATGACACTCGACCCTCCGGGCCTCGGTTAAACGGTCGGTTTTCATAGTGTTTGCATAACCTTTCTATATGAGAAAGGCAAAATACAAATGAACTTTACGAACATTCCAGAACATTCATACCAAGAAAATATAGAAGAGGAAATATGTAGTAAATATAACGAAAAAAAAATTGTTTTAATTCACCTAGTAGTGTAATGATGCCTTTCTCATATCTCTCATAGTCTCACATATAAATGTGTGAATTTTCGCAAAAAAAAATTGTTTATTACTTGAAAAACAGAAAGGTTTATCCATCAACTAATATAACCTACAGACTTGCTGGTACCTCCGAAATCGGAATCCGGGAACCAGTACAGTCAGTTCGAGAAAAGTGACTCGATGCACATAACAAAATCATAACACAAGTATATCAACAGTTGATATGTATAACAATTTGTGTTATTTTGAGATATTTAACAAATGAAAACAGTTGAAAACTAATAAAAACAATTATAAATTGAATTCAATATGGGATCACGAGAATTTTCATTTGAACCTATATTCATTTGTGACAATCGGTCAAACCATCGCTGAGAAAAGTGAGTAAGATCCATTTTGGAAAATATGACCACTATTTCCGATGCTTCTGGAATTGTATACCGGGAATCAGGATAGCCAGAATCGGTTTATTTTATTTATCCACTGATAATTACTATCGATTGGAATAGTCACGAGGTCAGTTTAGAATTTTGTTTTATGTTTTTGTTTCGCCACTTTGAGTGAGGGTACACGTTATCTTCTAACAGAAAGTCGCTTTCGGATGAAAGTTTGGAGTATTTTAAAAGATTATGAGACCTTTCGTATGAACGTAAAATCGCTCTAGCCTCTGAGCAAAGTGATGAAATAATTTGAAATTGTAATTTTGACACTAATCACCCTGTAATTCCGGAACCGGACCTCGGATGAAAATGAAATTCAGGAGCTTTGTATAAGACGTTTATACATCCCATTTGAACCCAAATTTTTAAGAATCGGTTCAGCCATCTCTGAGAAAACTTAATGCACTTATTTTAATTTTTTTGCATATATCATCCTGAAATTCCGGAACCGGAAGTCGGATTCGAATAAAATTCAGGAACTTTGTATGGGGCTACAATAGCAAGGTTCGAATCTAAGTTCGTGAGAATCGGTTCAGCTATCTCTGATAAAAGTGAGTGCCAAAAATGTTAAATACATACATACACACATTCACACACATACATACATTTTGCGTACACGAGGAACTGAGTCGAATGGTAGATGACACACGGCCCTCCGGGCCTCGGATTAAAAGTTGGTTTTCACAGTGATTGCATAACCTTTCTATATGAGAAAGGCAAGAGAAAGAAAAGCATTATGGAAAATCTGTCAAATATGAAAAAAATGAGATGGTAGATATTTAACGCAACGAAAACGCAATATCAGCATTGCGTTTTCATTGCGTTACATACCGCAATGAAAACGCAAAATGTGTAGACCGGATGCGCTAGAATTCAATTAGTGAAATGTAGTTGTAGAGGATAGACGGTATAACACTGCTGGCTTACAATTATCCGAGCGATAACATATAAAGCTATTACGACAGTATGGTTAGTTGATGATCAAATACGTGAAATATTGAGTATACTGGATTATCGTTCCTGGTTCTGGAAGTACTGCAAAACTCAAATTTAAATGAAAAGTATTATGTTTCTACAAGTTGATGTAGAATTTTAAAGCAGATCTGGCTCCCGGTTTAGGAAATACAGGGTAGAAAGTACGAAATTGCAACCAGTCGTATAGAGCGATTATGAATAAAAATCAAAACATTCTTCTAAATTAAGTTCAAGACTGTTTCAATTGATATGTTATGCTAGTTGCTGGTCAAATCATTTTTTACCAATTTAGACTCAAATAAAAGGGTCAACGTCTATAAAAAAAATTGATTATTTTGACCTTTGTTCGGATCTCACTTCCGGTTCCGGAATAACAGCTTCAGATGAGTTTAAAATTTAATACGTCGTTCAGAGCGAAAATTAAAAAAAAAACCTGTTTTAATCCACCTAGTGGTGTAATGATGCCTTTCTCATGTATAATACTATGGTATTCTATTCAAAAAATTTTCTTAGATCTTTGAAAGAAACCAAGGGATTGCTTGTGCATTAACTAGTATAACATACAGAATGGCACAGTGCTTTGCTCGCGTAGGTCATCCTTAAAAAAACGAAGTGGTTTTCGATTGGGAATAACGGTTTTGAGTCCAGTTTACATAATTTTTTACTGGTTTTGTTCCGCCAGCTAGCTCAGGAATTCCGTATGGACCATGAGACCTTTCAATTGAGTCTAAGTTTGTGGAAATCGGACAAACCATCGCTGAGAAAAGTGAGTGAAATCCATTTTGGTATATATGACCACTATTTCCGTTGCTTCCGGAACCGGATAACGGAAGCCAGGATAGCCGGAATCGGTTTGTTTAGTTGCCTACTGATAATAGCTATCGATTTATGTAGTTTTGAGACCAGTTTAGAGATATTTTTTTACGTTTTTTATTTCGCCGGTTTAAGTGACGGTGTATAATATTGAACACACTTCACCCTATAATTCCGGAACCGGAAGTCGGAACTATATGAAATTCAGTAATTTCGTAAGGGACCATGAGACCTTTCATTTGAATTTAAGTTTGCAGGAATCGGTCAAACCATCGCTGAGAAAAGTGAGTGAGATGCATTTTGGTATATATGACCACTATGTCCGGTACTTTCGGAACCGGATACCGGGAACCAGGATAGCCTACTGATAATAGCTATCTATTTGTGTAGTTGTGAGACCAGTTTAGAAAATTGTTTATGTTTTTGTTTCGCCGGTTTAAGTGACGGTGTACAATATTGAACACATTTTACCCTATAACTCCGGAACCGGAAGTCAGAATCGGATGAAATTCAGGATTTCTGCATGGGGCCAGAAGACCTTTCATTTGAATCTTTTGTCGAAATCGGTTCAGCCATCTCCGAGAAAACCTAGTGAGATTATTTGACACATACACACAGACATTGTTCAGCTCGATGAACTGAGTCGAATGGTATATGACACTAATTACTAGTCGGTGTTTCAAGTGATTGCATAACCATTCTATATAAGAAAGGCTAAAATAACATAAACCCATAAACCCATAAATCAATTGTATTTTGGATTTCCATAATGAGACTCCTCCAACGAACGGCAAATCGCCACAGACTCGTTGAAAATGTAAATGTTTTGTTTCAGATTTATTTGCTTGGTAGTTTGTAGTTTGTTAGAATGACTGACGGAATGAATATCAGAGACAAATATATATATATATATATATATATATATATATATATATATATATATATATATATATATATATATATATATATATATATATAAATGTGTGAGTCTGCAATTATATTGATCATCTTCGTACAAGTCGTCTGAATGGAAATGCAAATAAATTGTGGGTTCTAACTAATAAATCATTTATGTTTACAGAGAACAATTCACAATTTTTTCTGGAGGTCTTCCGACTGAAAAGTGTTGTAGCAAATCTCATTGCATTACAGTATTAGTACAGAACAAATCTACTACAGTACTAGAAATGGAACATCCTGTTGTAGATTTCATCACTGTATGTGAAAGTCCTTGGAGTAGCGGTATGTGTCACCATTATTATATATCTTATATACACTCTCTCGCATATATATATATATATATATATATATATATATATATATATATATATATATATATATATATATATATATATATATATATATATATGAATATATATATATATATATATGTATATATATATATATATATATATATATATATATATATATATATATATATATATATATATATATATATATATATATATGTATATATATATAAATATATATATATATATATATATATATATATATATATATATATATATATATATATATTACAGATCGGCTGAAAAGTTCGTATCGTTTCTCGCCACTAGAATTGAATCCATACCATTTTCAGTTAGTACCAACCTTCAAAAGATACGTGTATAAATTTGACAGCAGTCTGATTATTAGTTTGTGAGATATTGCATTTTGAGTGAAGTTACTTTTGTTATTGTGAAAAAAAAAGGGAAAGAAGGAATTTTGTGTGTTGATGAAACATTACTTTTTGATGAAAAAATGTGTCGCCGATACCAAAAAATGGCTTGATGAGTGTTATCCAGACTCTGCACCGGGCGAAGCAACAATTCGATAGTGGTTTGCAAAATTTCATACTGGTCATATGAGCACCGAAGACGATGAACGCAGTGGACGTCCAAAAGAGGCTGTTACCGATGAAAACGTGAAAAAAATCCACAAAATGATTTTCAATGACCGTAAAGTGAAGTTGATCGAGATAGCTGACACCCTAAAGATATCAAAGGAACGTGTTGGACAAATTATTCACGAATATGTGGATATGAGAAAGCTTTGTGCAAAATGGGTGCCGCGTGAGCTCACAATCGATCAAAACAACAACGAATTGATGATTCTGAGCAGTGTTTGGAGCTGTTATATCGAAATAAAACCGATTTTTTCGTCGATATATAACAGTGGACGAAACATGGCTCCATCACTTCACTCCGGAGTCCAATCGACAGTCAGCTGAGTGGACTGCACGCGATGAACCGAACCCAAAGCGTGGAAAGACTCAACAATCGGCCGATAAGGTTATGGCGTCTGTATTTTGGGATTCGCATGGTATAATTTTCATCGACTACCTTGAAAAGGGAAAAACCATCAACAGTGACTATTACATAGCGTTATTAGAGCGTTTGAAGGACGAAATTTCAAAACAACGGTCTCATTTGAAGAAGAAAAAAGTTTTGTTTCATCAAGACAATGCATCGTATTACAAGTCGATGAAAACCATGCTGAAATTGAACGAATTGGGCTTCGAATTGCTCCCTCATCCACCGTATTCTCCAGATTTGGCCCCCAGTGACTTTTTTCTGTTCTCAGACCTCAAGAGAATGCTCGTTGGTAAAAAATTTAGAAGCATTGAAGAGGTAATCGCTGAAACTGAGGCCTATTTTGAGGCAAAGGACAAATCGTACTACAAAAATGGTATCGAAAAGTTGGAAGATCGCTATAATCGCTGTTGTGTGCGAAATGTTACTGAGAGCCTACGGTGAGTCTGCTATGAAAAAAACAAGTGTTTACGAGTGGTATAAGCGTTTCCAAGATGGCCGCGAAGACGTTGCAAACGACGAACGCTTCGGTCGACCCAGCACGTCAATAATCGATGAAAATGTGGGAAAAGTGGAAAAAATGATTATGGATGATCGCCGAATCACTATTAGAGAAGTTGCTGATGAAGTTGGCATATCAGTTGGCTCATGCCATCATAATTTTTCAAATGTTTTGGGCATGAAACGGGTGGCAGCAAAATGCAGTTTTTTTGTCGCATGTATTCTAACGGTTGTGCTAAACCTAGCTGCAATCATCGCTCTGGACATCATGATTACACTGAACGCTCTGCTAATGATGGCACTCGTTTCTTCGAACGGCTCGACGATCTCCATCTTGACTTAACTAACCTGTTTGAATCAATACTCGAGGACAACAACAAACGACCAATGAAATTACATGAATCGAATGAAATTACAATGATCGAACAATATTTATCTTCCCTCTCGCTGATTATGAATTAAACGAATTTGAATGACAAAATCGTTATACTCGGTGATTTCAACATTCCCGGTATTAAATGGATTCCCTGCTCCTCCAGATACTTACATCCTGATGCTACGCGTTCTTCTAAAACACCTACAACGTCAAGACTATTAGACGAGTATAGCACTGCTGGTTTAGTGCAACTAAATGATAGTTACAACAGTAACAATCGCATGCTTGATCTATGTTTCGTCAGTCAAGATTTTGTACCCAACTGTGTTGTAACTATTGCACCATCCGCTCTTGTTAAATCATGCCGCCACCACCCTCCGCTTCAACTTAGTTTAACTGAATGCAAACCTGTTGTTTATGAAATCATTGCTGAAACTACTTACTACGATTATAAAAAAGCTAACTTCAACGCAATGAATCAGTTTCTGTTCTCATTAAACTGGGAAGCTCTATTATCTGAGTGTGATGGAAATTCTATTGCTACACTATGGACAAATACTATGTTATACTCTGTTGATCAGTTTGTCCTGAAAAAAAATAATCGTCAACCAGTTTATCCTCCCTGGTCTAATCAAACTCTGAGGCGATACAAAAGCGCCAAACGATCTGCTTTGAAAAAACTCACCAAGCGACCCACTCTCCATTTGAGGTCTCAATATTTGTTTCTTAACAATCGATATAAACGACTAAACAAAATTTTATATTATACTCACTTAAACCGCGTTCAACAGAACTTAAGAAACAACCCAAAAAGTTTTTGGCATCACGTAAACAAACAGCGCAAGGAAATAGGTATGCCTACTCATATGTCGCTTGGTGAAGTTCAGTCATCCACCATACTTGAAACCTGCTATCTTTTTCGAAGGCACTTCAGTAGCGTTTTCTCCAATGAAGTTCTTAGTAGCGAAGAAGTATCAGAGGCAATCGGGAACGTTTCTCTCCGTTCTCCTGTTGGAGCTCATCCTCCTATTACCTCGACCATGATAATTACGGCGTGCTCAAAACTAAAAAGCTCTACTAACGCAGGACCCGATGCCATTCCTTCGATAGTCCTAAAAAAATGCTTGAATTCACTCTTAACACCACTGACTATATTGTTCAACGATTCCCTTAATGCGGGGACTTTCCCAGACCCCTGGAAGAAACCATATATTTTTCCGGTTTTTAAAAAAGGTAACAAATCTGATATTACTAACTACCGTGGAATAGCTTCACTTTGTGCTGTGTCCAAGTTATTTGAAATAATTATTCTCGATTTTATAACTCACAAATGCAAGGACTACATATCTGAAACTCAACACGGTTTCATGCCTAAGAGGTCAACATCTACAAACCTTGTAGCTTACACATCTTTTATCATCCGATCTCTACAATTGCATCTACAGTTTGATGCTATCTACACAGATTTTTCAGCGGCATTCGATAAAATAAATCATCAAATAACAATTGCTCAACTCGACAGACTGGGCTTTAGTGGCGCTTTACTGGATTGGATGCGTTCATATCTTACTGGTCGCGAGATGTCGGTGAAAATAGGAAACTTCACAACAGTTCCTTTTACTGTTAGTTTAGGAGTACCTCAAGGAAGCCACTTAGGACCGTTTATATTTTTACTCTATCTCAATGATCTCAACCTCTCCGTGAAATGTTTTAAACTATCATTTGATTTCAAACTATATCATCCTATAAAGGAACTAGAAGATGCACGTTTTCTGCAAGCTCAGTTTGACACATTCGCCAAATGGTGCCACAATAACAGGATGGTACTAAACGCTTCCAAATGCTCCATTATATCTTTTTCCCGTAAACGCTCAATAATTACATATGACTATCATCTCTTGCAAAATGTCCTCAAACGTGAATCCTCGGTTAAGGACTTAGGTGTTATTCTCGATCACAAATTGGATTTCAAGAATCATGTCGATTATGTAATTTCGAAGGTTTCTAAACTCTTAGGCTTCATATTTCGGATCACTAAGAACTTTACCAATATACACTGCCTGACGACTCTTTATTGTGCGCTAGTTCGATCAACATTAGAATACGCAGCTATCGTTTGGTCGCCTCATTATCAAATCGACATTGATCGTGTCGAAAGTGTCCAACGCAAATTCGTTAGATTTGCACTCCGCAATCTATCATGGAGGGACCCATTCAACCTTCCTAGTTACAAAGATCGCTGTCGACTTATTGAGCTAGATCCGCTGTCTGTACGTAGGAACGTTTGCACGGCTGTCTTTATTCAATCACGTGTTGACAGTCCTGATCTCCTACAATTGATCAATTTTGACATTCATCGTCGAAGTCTTCGTTCTCATCCATTTATACGAATTCCCCATGCTAGAACCAATTACGGATATAATGAAACCTTTTCCAGTATGTACCGTTTATTCAATAGTTGCTCACAGGAATTTGATTTTCATCTCTCTCGTAATGCGATACAACGATTATTCCATGATTCTTTATTTTTGCATTTATAATACTAATGTTCATTCTTTCCGCTCGACCACCCCTTCGTTCTCTCCACCATCTCCATTGAAAACTAATAAATTCGCTCGTTGTAACTAATCCTGTTGTATCTCCTCTTCTCCGCTCTTAATCGTTCTTCTCTTATATTTTTGAACACTAATTAGATCTATATGTCGGTTCTAACCTCGTTTGCTAGCCCTCTTTTTTTATCCGTCTTCCACCATCTTTTCGACCACTAATTAGATCTACATGCCGAACCTAACCCCGTTTCGTTCGCCAACTCTCATTCACCACTCCCTCCTTCTACCTCCCATTTTAAAGCATATTTCTTTTCTTCTTTAGTTTTAATACAAAATCACCATCGTTTACCCAATGGGTTTAGTGTCAGAGTTAGTTAGCTAGGATTATTTTTAATAGATAGTATTAAGTACATACATGTATCTGTTGGATTTTTGTAATCTGTTGATATAAACGATGAGAAGGTTTTATGCCTGCTGGAGTGAGAGATTATTATTTCAGCTCCATTGGGCTTTTTCCTGCTCCAAATAAATAAATAAAAATTAAATAAATATATACATTTGCTATTGGCCTCGCCTTGGATTTTGCTTCGAATAGAATTATCACATGGCTACTATTCAATGTGCTGAGTATTATTCGTGTGATTTGTGTGAATGCGATTACGGTACTTCATATCATCTGATATGTAACTGTCCCGCATTGACGCAACTACGTATCTGGGTTGTTGGTTCTCCATACCCAATGTGGTAAGGAGCTATAGTCAGAGAGGAGATCGTTCTTCCTGGAGTGAATGAATCCTTCCTGTATTGACCTTAAATAGATTTTAGCAGATCCGGAACCGGAAGTCGGGTCGAAACATTTTATATGGGACCATAATACCTTTCATTTGAATCAAGTTTTTAAAAATCGATTTAGTAATCTCTGAGAAAAGTTGGTGCTCTTGTTCTCATATTTTCTTTTGCACATTTTACTCAATTACTCCGAAATCGGACGTCGCATACCAACAATATTTAAGAATTTTTAATGGAACCATAAGGCCTTTAATTTGGAACTAAGTTTGTGAAAATCGGTTCAACCATCTTCGAGGAAATTAAGTGATATTAATTTCACATTTTTGGTACATATCATCCAGTAATTCCGGAACCAGAATTAGGATCTAAATGAAATTCAGAAACTTTGTATGGGACCATAAGACTTTTCATTTGAATCTAAGTTTAAGAAAATCGGTTTGGCCATTTTTGAGGAAAGTTAGTGACAATATTTTCACATTTTGAATGCATTATTTTCACATTTTTGGTACATATCACCCTGTAATTCCGCAACCGGAAGTCGGATCCGAATGAAATTCAGGAACTTTGTATGGAACCATAAGACATTTCCTTTGAATCTAAGTTTGTGAAAATCAGTTCTGCCATCTCTAAGAAAAGTGAGTGACATTTTTTTTTCATTTTTAATGCATTATTTTCATATATATATATATATATATATATATATATATATATATATATATATATATATATATATATATATATATATATATATATATATATATATATATATATATATATATATATATTACCCTAAAATTTTGTTCACTTCACTTTATCACATATGATTGAATAGATTTTCACCAACTTAAATTCAAATGTAGTATATCAATGTAGCAGTATTATGCAACAGAAATCTTCAAAACTATTTTTTGAACTTTTTGAAATTGTAGTATTTCGGAGAATTTATACTTACAGGAAAAAATGAAAATGAGAAAGGCATCATTGCACTCGACTCAATTTGTCGAGTACGTAGAATGTAACGATTTTTTTAAACTAACTTTTCGCGGAGATGGCTGGACCGATTTTCACAAACTTAGATTCAAATTAAAGGCCTTGTAGTTCCATATAAAATTCCTAAATATTGTTGGTATGCGACATCCGATTTCGGAGCAATGAAGTAAAATGTGCAAAAGAAAATATGAGAACAAGAGCGCCAACTTTTCTCAAACATTACTAAATCGATTTTTGAAAACTTGATTCAAATGAAAGGTATTATGGTCCCATATAAAATGTTTCGACCCGACTTCCGGTTCCGGATCTGCTAAAATCTATTTAAGGTGAATACAGGAAGGATTCATTCACTCCAGGAAGAACGATCTCCTCTCTGACTATAGCTCCTTACCACATTGGGTATGGAGAACCAACAACCCAGATACGTAGTTGCGTCAATGCGGGACAGTTACATATCAGATGATATGAAGTACCGTAATCGCATTCACACAAATCACACGAATAATACTCAGCACGTTGAATAGTAGCCATGTGATAATTCATTTTGCAATGTCCAGTCAGAGCTCGGACCAGAATACTGTAATGATGCTTGGAAAATGCAGTAGACACTTTGAAATTCTCATATTCAAATCTGGTAAAAATGCTTTTGTCTGAGCGCAAGTTTGCAAGCTGCGCCAATAGCTGGAATGTTTGGATGCAGGCCAAGAACGAATCTTGTGCTTAATTCAACTAGTTGAAAGTGGTAAAGCTGGTTAAGCCATTCATTTCCAGTCATCAGCCCATTCATTTCCAGTAATACCAGAATGGCCGGGTACTCATAAGAAGTAAATAGCATTTGAAATGCTGAGGTATTCAATTTGGGTTCGACATGCGATCACTAGATTCGACCGTGAATCATTCATTCATTGAGTGCTTTTAAAGCTGCCTGACTGTCGGAACAAAAATTAATTCGTTAACCACAGATTCTCTGCTGAAGTACCGATTGTATTCCAAACAAAATCACGTAGATTTCTGCTTGGAAGACAGAACAGAATCTATCAAGTGAATGAGACTGCTCTAGTCTAATTTTACACAGTAGACAGTAGACACCAGCATCAGTACGACCGTTCAACAGACAATCGTAATAAACTATGCGTTGATCAAGGTATCGTTCCAAATAACCAGAGAATCATTCCTCGCGAAGAGGATAGCTCACATTGAATGTTTTGAAAGGAAAACTGCATAGGGAGAGATAGGTCACTAGAACCACCACAAGCGAGTGTGGATAGTAGCATAGTCTATAGGGTTACTGTTTGAAAGCCCTGTAACCTTAAGACGGTATGCACGAGATAATGCTTCTTGTTTTAGGAACACATGTAGTAGTTTAATGCACAGTAGGGCCTCTAGAGCAGCAGTAGTAATTGTCATGAATGCTCCTGTCATCGCAATTAGGACCATCCTTTGGATATGATTTAGCTTTGACTGAGCTGTCGCAACTTCTCCTTTCTGCCACATCCATATGTTAAAATTGGTCTAACAATAGTTGTGTAGATCCAATGAATGTATCTGTGTTTCGGTCCCCATGATTTTCCAGAAGCTCGTCTGTGTTGGCCGAAAGACATGCAAGCTCTTTTAATCCTGAAGTCAATGTAAGCATACCAATTCAGTTTTGAATCAAGAATAACCCCGACGTATATAACTTGATCAACCACAGTAACCTCTGAACCGAAGAACTGTAATGGACGAGCTCCTGTGATTATCATACGATGAGTGAAAGCATAATTGATGTTTTGCCCGAATTTACAGACAATCCAACCTGACAACACCATTGCTCAGCAGATTGCAGGGCTTGCTGCATTAATTCAAAGAGAGTGTTAACGCTTCTACCGGTCATCAATATATGATAATCGTCGCCAGAACCGTAAGTCGGAAATCCAAGGTTATTAAGTTTCCTTAACAAACCATCAGCGACTATTTTCCATAGAAGTGGGAATAGTACACCACCTTGATGACACCCACAGACATACAGCTTTCTAATGTCTGCTTGCCGAAGTGATGAACAATGAAATCGATTGCTAAGCATTGCGTATATCCATTTTGTGACACTTGAAGGTATGTCATGACCACGGGCTACAGAATTAAATTGAAAGACACGTTTTCAAAGGTACCTTGAATATCTAGGAAAACTCCCAAGCAAGATTACTTTTGCGAGAAAGCTTTTTCAATGCTGTACACAACATCATGTAACAGGGTTGTAGTGGACTTTCCACGCTGGTAAGCATGTTACATTCCATGTAGCGGATGCACGCCCAAACTAACATTCCTGATATAGTGAAAAATTATGTGTTCAACTGTTTTAACAAGAAATGAGCTAAGACTGGTATGCCTGAAACTCCTCGCTTCCTCATAAGTATCTCGACTGCCTTTGGAAATAAGTTTGCAACTGTTTCCTGCCAAGCTCTAGGAATATATCCTGTCGCAAGAATAAAAGTAAGTATTTTCTTCAAAACATGTTTGAAATGTTCATACCCGTTCTGCAGTAACACTAGGAAAACTCCATCCTTCCCGAGGAGACTTGTACGGAGCAAAACTGCCAACCGCTCATTTGACCGATTCAATCGTCACAATTCTTTGAGCAAGGGCCCAAGAATCGTAACTACCCGAAAAGGGGAGAGTGATCGGTTGCCGCCACCTATTCCTCTTACGCTTAACTTCTGAATAAGTGCACATTATGCGGACATATATACATCAATTGAAAGATAATGTCAATAGCTAACCAAGGATGGCTTTTATCGTATCAAAGAACGTTCGCTGGCAACTCTTCAACGATTGAATCAGTGCCATCAAAGAGAAACGGAAATCATCGCAACAACAAAAACCCGGCATGGCTCATATAACATAGAATCGACACCAGTGCGAGAGCGAATTTCTCTCGATGACATTTTTGAGAATCAAAGGTTAGCACGCACGCAGCACGATCCGATTCTATACAGGCAGTTGATAATTGCGATAGAATCATTTTACTATTGCCGCTTATTCTAACTATGTGCATATAATCTTTGTATAAGTTGTGTCTATGAACATGTCTGTGAATGCTCCACACAAGAGTTTTGAAATATTGCAACCTAGTATGAGAATCATCAAGTTGAATCATCGACTCGATTTTCTGCGATAATTGTCAACTTGCGATTCTCTCTTGGGAAATTCTGTAATTTTTTTTGAGGGCCGTCAAATACTCAGAGTATGAAGTGGAGCGAAGGAATGTAGAAAAACTCTCTCGTGGTTCATGCATTGAGAGACTCGAGTTCTTGTAGCATCTTCTACCGGATTGAAAATGTTGTATACAATATAGATAGCAATATAGCAGCTTCTGTCAAATTTTCGGCAATCACCAACACTGTAGCTAACAACTGAATAAGAAACTAAGTGAATCGAAACTAAGTGGAGAAAAGTTCCAAAAAAGGTGTACAGTTACCAGCGCCCCAAGAAATTTCGCTAAAAATGGAAAAATGCAATTATTCAAAGAAGAAACGGAATCTGTTCTTTTCGTAGGCGTTTTGGACAAAAGTCTTCATTGTCTGATGGTGACTTCGCCTTGGCTCTTTTGGCCAATGATTTGGATGGTGGCGCCTTTGGTGTTGATTAGGCCGGTCTTCCACCGGCTTCGCGGAATACGTGGCTGCAGTCGAATTTATTAGTTTCTTATTCACAAAGCAACATTTAACGGCATTAATCAGTGCATTAAAGATCATTTTACTTGATTTGGGCGATTTGTTTGAAGTCTTCATGGCTAACAGAACCAGAGAACCAAAGTTTTTACTTATATTTCGCATGTATTGAAGCCGTCAAGTTGTTCACGTGTTGAATATCACCCGAGATGCCAGGTAATATAATAATTTTAGCAATAATCATTCGCATAATCTGACAAATATCTTGCAATAGTTTTGAGTTCAACTTTGAAGATTTTTACTATTGTCATCTTCTATATCGGTTTGAATTTTAAAAATTCATCACTCTGTAATTCCAGAATCGGAAGCTGGAATCGGATAAAATTCAAAAATTTTGTATGGCACCATAAGTATTATAATTTAAATTTTTGTTTAAAATTCGGTTTGGCCATTTAAAGCAAATAATTGACCTTTGAAAAACGATTCGACACCGGAATCGGACTTCTAAAATCAGTGTAGCCGAAGTCAGTTAAATCTACCTCAGGAGCTGTATAGTTTACATTTGATACAAACAGTTTGAAAATCAGTGTAAACATATTTGTGAAATCGTAGTGCGATTCCATCATCTGATTTACATGTGTCATATTCGAACAATTATGTTGTCAAAAACGAACCGTGCTAAAAAAGGCAAAATTTTATGAAAAAGTATGCTGTACACAGTCTTTTTGGTACTTAGAAACAATTGTATATAATATCGTGTTCCACGTTGCTCCCAAACATTACTTTGTCATTCAGTGCACAAAACTTTTACTACTGGAATAAGGCGAAAAGTCGCTTACACAATAATATCGATATCTCCGTTAAAAATGGACGGATTTTGACAACCTATAGCTAGTTGGATAGCAATTACCGTGCGGAATCGAAGTCTAAAATAATATTCTGTTATCAAGGTCAATTGTGCCAGATATTGTCAAAAAACTGAAAATGTTGACATAAAAGTTCGTATAACTCAAAAAGCAAACATTAGATCTCAAAACTATTCAATAACGTTCAGGGTGACGAGGAGACCTTTTATTTGCGACTAGTTTGATCAAAATCGATCCAGTCATCTCTGAGATCTCGACCTCTTTGTTAACAGCACAAATACAGACCCACTTACATACACACACACACACACACACACACACACACACACACACACACACACACACACACACACACACACACACACACACACACACACACACACACACACGGACATTTACTTAGTTCGTCGAGCTGAATCGATTGGTATAAAACACTCGGTCCTCCGGGCCTCGAAAATTTTTTCTAAAGTGAATTTTTTACCTTTTTTTATATTTATAAAAAAAGGTGAAACGAAAAGATCGCGTCAATTTTCAAAAGTCTGTAATTTCTGACGAATGTCTGCAAACAATCGAAGCTTCAAAAATCTGTAAAATGTCTTTAGACAAAAATCCTGTTTTAATCCACCTAGTGGTGTAACGATGCCTTTCCTATATTACCAAGGTTTGGAATATTCATTCACCGGTGAATGAATATAAAGCCTCCATTGCATTGTGAGCGAACAATTACACCACTCACAAAGAGGACACCTTTTCTGCCAAAAAGAACCACACAAACAAAACAAACTGGAAGCAAACATATTTCACATATGCACAGATGGTACAGTGTGCTCTGTGTGCAGTGTGGCGATCTGGTGATCTCACCAAATATCGCAAACAAACAAACGCTTTTTTGCTGGCTGTTAGAGAGAAACTACACAGTTCGAAAATTTTTTGTGATTTTACATCTTATAAGATGCACATAAATGGAGCGTCGTATTTCACACGAATTTATATTCGAGAACATGTAAAATTGTGTGATTTGAAAATTACATGGCTTGAGTTCGAATGAAATAAAAAAAAACAAAAGATCGATAGCAGCAGCGCGACTTGAACCTAGAAACATTAGATAATAAGCACATCGGTTACCTGACTGAACCACAGTGCTCATATCTGTTCAAAGAATAATTGATACATATAAATTAGAGATGGTCGGGTATAGAAATTCTTATACCCGAACCCGACCCGTACCCGATTAAAAATTTAAAAAATTACCCGTACCCGACCCGTACCCGATCAATAATAAAAAAAAATTACCCGTACCCGACCCGTACCCGATAAAAAATAAAAAATTTTACCCGTACCCGATTAAAAATTACCTGTACCCGTACCCGACCCGAATGAGTAGTAAAAAGTTTACTAAAATTCAGGATGGAAAAAAATAAAGTGTTTTAGATAGCGAGCTAGATAGAGCGTATCAGGCTCTAGTTTGTAAGTAAAATACATTAAAATGCTTGTTTACATTTAAACATATAAATACACTGTGAAGCATGAATAGATTTCCCATGTCTTTGGTACTTTATACTCATTTACAAATGTCAACAAAAGGGAGTAATATCTACTCAAATTTTTCGAGAAGCATATTTATCCAAAATGTCGTAATACCCGTTGTATTCAATTTTGGGTAGGTATGGTTTTTACGAAACAGTGCGACTTTTGATCCAATTCTTTAGAACCACAAGTAAGCGAACATCCCCTAAAATTAATAGAGTATCATCGGTTCGTTTACGTGAATTGACCAAACATCAAATAATTCACGTGTATTCCCGGTGTGAAAAAATCAATTTTGAAAACGGTGAACAGTGAGCCCTTCAAGTGTAAGTAGTTTGAACATTTGTAAGAAATTTTTTTTTGTTACATTTTTTTTACTACAAAGCAAAATGAATTATGATTTTAATATAAATTAATCTGTCAAATATGCCCGTTTTGTAAGCCTCACAAACCCACACCAACGATGGTAACGGGAGCTGGTGGTTTTTACAGCCATTGAACTTCTGTTCCACCTCCCTTGGAACCCTCAACGAGTGAACACGGTGAAAATTTAAGCATTTCGCGTGAAAAGGTTTTCACCCGTACTGTCATGCATCGAGATTTTCAGTGAAAAGAAACGTAAATTAACTCGACGTCAACATTTCAAAAGGGCCTAAAAACAATTGACAGATTTTCTTTGTTTACTTTCTCTTTCGACTATATCTGCGTTATTATACAAAAACGTTCGTTACATATTTGGTAATGTTGGAAACATGGAGATATTATCTTTCAATCTACACGAATACTTTGTAGGTACACGTGAAAATTAAGGAGATCATTGGTTTATGTGCCCTCATGAAATGTTGACATCGAACTGGCAATATAGCTCAACTTGCTGTGCCATCAATCGGTGTCATTTCAAGTGAGGTGACACCACCCAGAAGTGAAGAATAAGAAGAACTTCTATGCAGATTTTCTGAAATAAATGTTCATATTTTTATGGTTAGAATCCTAATGATTTATATGTAAATTTTGAAAATCTCCAACCAATATTTGAAATAACAGTTTTCGGGTATCTGAATGTGATATGAGTACTACACTACATTTTATATATAATCAAGTAATGTTTACTGGATTGTGCATTAAACAGCTTTAAAATGGCAGTTCATTAAAACCTACGTGAAAAGTATGGTCTGACCGCAACATCTTAGAGCTAAGGCAGTGTGTCTTATTAACTATGTTATAAAAAAGTAGGGTGGAAAATAGTCACATAACTTTTCGCGTAACTATGATTGATCGTTTTTTTTTAAATGAAGAAAAGAAATGTTTTTTTCTGGAAAAAGATGCCAGTTTTTAGGTCTGGTTCTAGGCGCGAATGTCAAAACCCCTTGAATCAAATTGTTTATTTTTCGGAACAACTGTTTTGCAATAAAAAATTCTCGTCAACGTGTAAACATATTTATGTGAAGTACAAATGGTCGGGTAATCGATCAGAAAAAAAATTTACCCGTACCCGACTCGTACCCGAGTGAGTAGTACATTTTTTTACCCGACCCGACCCGTACCCGAGTAAGCAGTAAATTTTTTTTACCCGTACCCGACCCGTACCCGATTGAAAATAAAAATTTTTACCCGTACCCGACCAAAAACCCGTCGGGTACGGGTACGGGTCGGGTTTCGGGTAAAATACCCGATACCCGACCATCTCTAATATAAATCCATACAGCGGCTAACCGAGTGCAAATTACACTCTGAGCGTGTAAAATTCTGTGCGAGTCGAATAATAACGTCATTTGAAAAATTAAGTAGTTGTGAATTGTATCGTTTGTAGAATTCTGTCACCAGTAAAATTCATAATTTTTTTCTGTGTAGCTCCTGCACTCTTGTTACTTCTGTAAATCAAATTCCTGCTGAATAGCGTTTATATGGATTTAATCGAAGTAGTACATGATAGTTAATCAACCAGTAGGATAAAAAATAAGTCTTTTATTCAGTGTTTCGCATTGAACATTTTTTCATTGAATTTTCATTGTATGAGCTATGAGCTGTGAGAGCTGTGAAAAACACATGTCCCCATTACAGCAAAACCTTTATTTTAATAAACGCTCTAGCGGTGGCAGTGCACACGAATTGAATTCTGTATGAACAAATGTGAATCGCGTTCGGACCTCGAAGAAAAATGCGACAGTTAAAAGCCAGTCATCAGTCTGTTAGCGAAAACTGAATATATAATTTTCATCACGTTCTAGCACCGTGAAGATAATGTTTGATTGTTTAGAAGAAACAGTAGTAGAGATGAATATTCCATACTCGTGCATGGACAGCCACTTCAATAAAGCAACAAGGCTCACGCTTTCTCAAAAGCGACATGATTCATAAAGCAGGTATATTCATGAATATCATACGCCGTGAAGCATGTATCATCTTCACTGCTTCGTTCATCCAAATCCTGTATGTTACTCATAACATCAAAAATATTACTGTGAAATTCGCAAAACCAACTGTTCATTTAATAGAAATAGGAAAGTTTGTTCGGACCTAATCTAACAAACTCTACAAATCCTGTTTACCCTGCAGTTCCAGCACCGGAAGTAGTATCTACAACAAACTTAGCAGTTCCGTATGAAACTGTAAGACATTTCCTTTGAAAATATAAGTTTTTGAAAATCGATTTGAAGGAAAGTGAGTGAGACACTTTTGCAGTTTTGAATCACCATTTCCAATTCTTCTGAAACCGGATTCAGATGACCGGTATAGCCGAAGTTGGTTTGTTTGCTAGCAACAAATGTGACCTAAAAATTGGAACAGTTTTGAACCTAGTTAAACTTAGACTTACTATCTCATGCTCTATTTCGATTAAATCATTTAACCGAAATCTAACAAACGAAGCGAACATGCGTTTCTGTTACTTTTGCATATGTAAGTCTAGTTAAAAATTACATTTATTATTATTATTATTGACATCATTACACCAGCGGCACAGTATTACTGCACTACCGGATGTAACAATTTCATATTTTTTCAAATAAATTCAGATTCATTGACATTCGTTTATTTTTTCGGTCGTACTGGTCAAAGAATAGTTATAATTGTTGATAAAAACCGTCTTTTACCAGTATTACACACTAGTAGCAGACATTTATAACCGTTTCGATTTTTTCATATCGTGTACGAGATAGAACAAAGCACGCATCGTTTGTTTTGTGTTTTTTATAATAAAATTTTTATTCTGACCTTTTTGCTTAAAAGCTTTACGTGGCCGATTGGCTTACATTTTTGTTACTTGAAAAATTTTTTTGCTATTGGATCTCGTTGTCTCCCTTTTTCTAGGGGGAGATGAGTTTCCATTTCCATCTAACGACGATTGGGGGTCACTTTGTTCGCGGCTTATCTCATCATCCATTGCTTCATCGTCGATGTTGTGTGTGATTTCGTTTTCGTATCGTTTTCCTTGTTGATCGTAGTCTTGGCCTCGTTGAGAGTTTCTGTAGATGCGCCTTGTTGTATATTTGTTGCAGTTGCTAGTTGGTTGAAGGGTAATTTGTTAACTGCAGCTGATGTACTTTGTTCTATGGACGATATTGATGGTTTCGTTGAAGGGGATGCTTCATTGTTGTTGGTGGTTTCGTTGCCGGGGATGGTTCATTGTTGTCACAGACGTACTGGGGTTGTTTGGGGTTGGTGTGAAGGAAGCACCGTTGTCCTTTGGTGTGGTTGTCTCCTTGTCCAGTTTATCACATGGCTTACCGTAGTGACCAGCTTTTTGGCAATATTGACATGTGGCCATCTAATTGTCATAGGTAACAAGTGATTTTCACGGAATTCTTGTATCCTGACCGAAAGTCACATAAGAATGAAAAGGTCTCTTCAAGCGCATGTGCAACAAACGTTCGCCATTTAGACAACCAGGGAAAAAGTTCTTTCACTTTTTTTTGATAGAGAGAATCTTTCCGTATTGGGACATAGTTTTGCAAATATAAGAATTGGTGACGCTTGAGGGAAGATCATGCACACGCTCTTCTATAGCACTATCTTCCATATATACTATATATATCCACATAGTGCACATTGTTATTGTCTTTTGCGAATTGAATTACTTCCAACTTTTTATAAAGCAGGATGTAAACAACATTATTTGTCTTATTCCATTGAAGTAATTGCACACGTTTAATGTCAAGATGCATTTGCTCCTTAAGCAAACCTTCAAGTTCTCGTATCGAAGGTCGAATTTTGCAGTCGATGTTGAACAGTCGTTCGCTCCGCACACTTATAGCTCTTGGTTCCTGGAATTTTTTTCTGGCTACCTAGAGTTTCATTGATTCAAGGCTTCAGTCTTTTTCAAGGCTACCTGAATCACTAACAGTCTTTTTAAACTCTAAACTAAAAAATATCTCAAGGCTATACAAAGAGTGATATTGGAGTGATTAAGTGACACAAAGAGTGATATTAGAGTGACTAAGAAATTAATCAGCCTTTTTTTAAGGATAGCTATTCAATGAACTATTATTCAAACTTCAAAATTCAAAATTCCATTCATTTCACAAATGCCCCCGTCCAACCGGAAAGGCAACAAGCCTAAGGCTAAACATAATTCAATACGGAATAAATCACAATCCGTTATTCAATATTTTTCTAATAACATTCACGATCTTTTAGAATCTAAATGTAAAAATAAAAGACAACGGACGGATTTCTCTTCCGTTGATCCTATGCCGTCTAATAATATTTACGAGATTCTTCCTGAATCCGATTGTAGCGACATAGAAGAAAATTCTTCAAAAATTCCCAAAATGGACGCTTGTCGTTCTGGGAAGAAACAACAATCTATGCCACCAGTGACGGTGATGATTTCCAACTTCAAAGCATTCCGTACTGAGCTTTCTACTTTTCTCCCGGAAGTAAAAGTCTCATTTCAAATCGGACGAAGAGGAGAACGTCTCATTCGATATTAGTCCGAGAAACTTCATAAATTTTGTTCATATGATATAAAATCAGACAGACCTTTCAAGGCTGTCTTGAAAGGCTTATCAAATGCTCAAAGTACCGATGAAATTAAAAATGAACTAAAAGAATTGCTTGGTTTTGCCCCTTCCCAAGTAATACTTATGGAAAAAAAGAGCGAATGGTACTTCTAAACCACGCTCTGGAATTTCCCATGAACTTTACATAATACACTTCAATCGAAGTCATGTAAACAATTTGAAAACTTTAGAAAAAGTACGTTACATTTCCCACATTAAAATTCATTGGGAACATTATAAACGGCATAATCGTATTGTAAACTTAACGCAATGTCGTCGTTGCCAAGGCTTCGGCCATGGAACCAAAAATTGCCATATGGATATACGGTGTTTGAATTGTTTGATTTGGAAGATCAGAAGTGAAAATATTATTCAAGATCGAACCCTGCGGAGCACCGGCTCGTACGGGTAGCAATTCAGATTTACAATTCTGACAGCTAACCTGAAGAGTACGATCAATTATATAATTTTGAATCATTTTGATCAAATAAATAGGAAACTGGAAATCAGACATTTTTGCTATTAAATTTTTGTGCCAAACACTGTCGAATGCTTTTTATATGTCTAGAAGAGCAACTCCAGTGGATAACCCAGAAGATTTATTTGATTTTACCATGTACGTTACTCTGACAAGTTGATGAGTAGTACACATCGGTTGTTTTTGATACCGAACGGACGTTTTATCTGATTGCGCTATCCGATAGTCAAACCAAAATTATACTCGTGTGTTTTTTCCAAACTCGATTTGATTGTGCCGCGTCGCGTGAGCGGTTCCCGTGATGAGGCGTGAAAATACCTTCAAAATAGACTATTCGGCTTTCCCCATCAAGTCATCTTTCGAAAAAGTGCATGGGTTTTGCCGTACAGTGCTTGGCTTGAAGAAGGAAGATGTCATGAGACTGCAGTGCCACCGAGGTGGAGCGTGTGCTTTCGTGAAGGTCAGTGACCTAGAGTTAGCACAAAAAGTGGTCGACGAACACGACGAAAAGCATGAAGTAGAGTTAGAGGGGAAGAAGTACAAACTCCGAATAACATTGGAGGATGGAAGTGTCGAAGTGAAGGTACATGACCTCCCCGAAGATGTAAGCGAGGAGAACATCGTAAAATTTTTGAGCGCGTTCGGTGAAGTATTATCGATTCGTGAACTGAGATGGGGCGAAGGATTTGATTTCGGGGGAATTCCACTCGGAATCTGGTCTGTTCGGATGATCGTGACACGAAACATAGACTCGTGGGTTACGATTGATGGTGAACAAGCGTACATTGTGTACAAAGGACAGCTGCAATTCTGTCGACACTGTAAGGAACAGTCACACACAGGCATATCTTGTGTCCAAAACAAAAAACTGCTTGTTCAAAAGAGCTACGCAAACGTTGCAAGCCAAAATGTGACACGACAGCAGCCGAAAAAACAAAATGCTAGGAAATCGGTCAATAAGCGACTGGCCGTAGCTAGAAACTCGACCCCTCCACTAACGTCTGAATCGTTTCCCGAACTGGCTAAACCGGCTGGTACAACAACGCCTACCAGCAGCCAACCTACAGCAAGTGTGATTTCGCCATGCGTACTTCCGCAAAGATCGGTGGTACAACAAGAACTGTCGCAAAACGACGAATTGCCCAATACCAGCGGGGCTACAGCCGAAATGTTCAAAAAACCCTGCATTAAGACACGAGCACAAAACAAAAGTAGCAATGGTAACGAAACTGACGAATCGACTACATCTACACACTACACTCCGGCATCGCACAGAACACATTTTTTTAACATTTTTCTCCCGGAAGTAAAAGTCTCATTTCAAATCGGACGAAGAGGAGAACGTCTCATTCGATATTAGTCCGAGAAACTTCATAAATTTTGTTCATATGATATAAAATCAGACAGACCTTTCAAGGCTGTCTTGAAAGGCTTATCAAATGCTCAAAGTACCGATGAAATTAAAAATGAACTAAAAGAATTGCTTGGTTTTGCCCCTTCCCAAGTAATACTTATGGAAAAAAGAGCGAATGGTACTTCTAAACCACGCTCTGGAATTTCCCATGAACTTTACATAATACATTTCAATCGAAGTCATGTAAACAATTTGGAAACTTTAGAAAAAGTACGTTACATTTCCCACATTAAAATTCATTGGGAACATTATAAACGGCATAATCGTATTGTAAACTTAACGCAATGTCGTCGTTGCCAAGGCTTCGGTCATGGAACCAAAAATTGCCATATGGATATACGGTGTTTGAATTGTGGTAAATCGCATTCGAAAGACGTTTGTCCAATGAATGAAACCACTGATAAATTTTCATGTTCAAATTGCAATGGAAATCATAAATCCAATTATTTGAAATGTCCTGTCAGGGAAAAAATTTTAAACGCTCGTTCGCTTAGACAACAAGTCAAATCAACGACCTTAAATTTACAGAACATACCTGAAAATCAAAAAACCGTCACAAATGCCACGCCTAATTCTTCTAAGGCACTTATTTCTTCGAATTTAAAACAAGAAACAGGTACGCCTTCCAATTCGTCTTCTAACGAAAACAATTTATTGACAGGTAGATCGACCTCATCATCATCTTCTTCTAATGTCACGTATGCTAGTATAACAGGTAGAAATCTACCACTTAAAACTTCTAATGTAAATAATCAAAACACAGGACCGCCTTGCAGTTCTTCTTCTAACGAAAAGAATTTATTAATAGGTAGATCGGCCAAATCATCTTCTTCTAATGGTAGTCTACCTACAAATATTCCTTCAATGCCATTCGCTTCTTTGAATGAAGTCGATTTAGGCGATATAACCGAAAATAAAATGATTTACTTACAAGATTAACTTTTTCAAATGATCATCCGAATGAATTCGACTTCATCACTTTTTGAAGCATTTCAAATCGGATGGCAATTTGCAAATAATATTATAATGAATTTAAAATTTAACAGTGATGTTATATAATTATTTGAATATTTCAAATAGGAATGCTCGATCTTTGAAATCGAGTGAATATGAATTTTATAATTTTCTCAAAGTTCCATATTGCCATTGTGACAGAATCTTTTCTTAAACCAAATGTCAAATTGAAAAGTAATCCACATTATGTGGTTCATCGATTTGACAGGTTTACTGGAATGGGTGGTGGAGTTGCCATTTTGTCCAACGTCAAATTAAACATCGAATTCTACCTTCTTTCAGTACTAAAGTTATTGAAAGTTTGGGAATCGAAGTTGAAACCATTCATGGAATTTATTTAATCGCTGGAGCATATTTGCCATTCCAATACACCGGTGAACAATTAAATTTCCTTAAGGGCGATTTGCAAAAACTCACAAGATATCGACCGAAATGTTTCATTATAGGGGACATGTTAAGCATGTCCAGTGGAATTGTAGGCAAAATAACAGTAATTGGTTGTCAGAAATCGCTATTCTGTGACGACACAAGTCTGTTAGCCACAGGTAGAAATCTAAGAGTGATCTGCAGTCGCCTACAAAGAAGTTTAAATATTTTCAGTGATTATCTGTCAAAATGGAAAATTAAACCAAATGCATCAGAAACGCAATTAATTATCTTTCCTCATAAGCCAAGAGCTTCGTTTCTTAAACCAAACAATAATCACTTTCTCAAATTGAATGGCTAGGAATTGACATGGTCTGATCAAGCTAAATACTTAGGTTTAACGTATGACAAAAACTCACTTTCAAGGATCACATTGAAGGAATCCAGGCAAAGTGTAATAAATATATTAAATGTTTACATCCTCTTATAAACAGAAATTCTAAGCTCTGTCTAAAAAACAAATTGTTAATTTATAAACAAATTTTCAGACCAGCCATGCTTTATGCAGTACCAATTTGGTCGAGTTGTTGTTCCACCAGGAAGAAAACGCTTCAAAGGATTCAGAATAAAATTCTGAAAATGATTTTGAAGCGTCCTCCCTGGTTTAGTACAAATGAGTTACACAGACTCACAAATATGAAACCATTAGATGTAATGTCACATAATATTATATGCAAATTCCGACAAAAATCGATGCAATCTTCAATTGAATCGATTCGATCTCTGTATTAGTTAGTTAGCCACTTGTGGCTGAACACCCAATTTAAAAATAAATAATTTAATTTTAACTCATATTCCAATAAATAGTTGTTTAAAAAAAACGAACAAAAGCTACCGCCGACACGAAAGAATCCAATTGTTGTCGACCATAGGCAGTGCAAAATTCGACCTTTTTCTGTAGAGAAAATTCTAAACCTACTTGTATTGTGTAATGGGGAAAAGGAACTTATATACTAACTTACACTGAAAATGTTTAAACTTCTTTGTAGGCGACTGCAGATCACTCTTAGATTTCTACCTGTGGCTAACAGACTTGTGTCGTCACAGAATAGCGATTTCTGACAACCAACGGGTAGATTTGGAAGATCAGAAGTGAAAATATTATTCAAGATCGAACCCTGCGGAGCACCGGCTCGTACGGGTAGCAATTCAGATTTACAATTCTGACAGCTAACCTGAAGAGTACGATCAATTATATAATTTTGAATCATTTTGATCAAATAAATAGGAAACTGGAAATCAGACATTTTTGCTATTAAATTTTTGTGCCAAACACTGTCGAATGCTTTTTATATGTCTAGAAGAGCAACTCCAGTGGATAACCCAGAAGATTTATTTGATTTTACCATGTACGTTACTCTGACAAGTTGATGAGTAGTACACATCGGTTGTTTTTGATACCGAACGGACGTTTTATCTGATTGCGCTATCCGATAGTCAAACCAAAATTATACTCGTGTGTTTTTTCCAAACTCGATTTGATTGTGCCGCGTCGCGTGAGCGGTTTCCGTGATGAGGCGTGAAAATACCTTCAAAATAGACTATTCGGCTTTCCCCATCAAGTCATCTTTCGAAAAAGTGCATGGGTTTTGCCGTACAGTGCTTGGCTTGAAGAAGGAAGATGTCATGAGACTGCAGTGCCACCGAGGTGGAGCGTGTGCTTTCGTGAAGGTCAGTGACCTAGAGTTAGCACAAAAAGTGGTCGACGAACACGACGAAAAGCATGAAGTAGAGTTAGAGGGGAAGAAGTACAAACTCCGAATAACATTGGAGGATGGAAGTGTCGAAGTGAAGGTACATGACCTCCCCGAAGATGTAAGCGAGGAGAACATCGTAAAATTTTTGAGCGCGTTCGGTGAAGTATTATCGATTCGTGAACTGAGATGGGGCGAAGGATTTGATTTCGGGGGAATTCCACTCGGAATCTGGTCTGTTCGGATGATCGTGACACGAAACATAGACTCGTGGGTTACGATTGATGGTGAACAAGCGTACATTGTGTACAAAGGACAGCTGCAATTCTGTCGACACTGTAAGGAACAGTCACACACAGGCATATCTTGTGTCCAAAACAAAAAACTGCTTGTTCAAAAGAGTTACGCAAACGTTGCAAGCCAAAATGTGACACGACAGCAGCCGAAAAAACAAAATGCTAGGAAATCGGTCAATAAGCGACTGGCCGTAGCTAGAAACTCGACCCCTCCACTAACGTCTGAATCGTTTCCCGAACTGGCTAAACCGGCTGGTACAACAACGCCTACCAGCAGCCAACCTACAGCAAGTGTGATTTCGCCATGCGTACTTCCGCAAAGATCGGTGGTACAACAAGAACTGTCGCAAAACGACGAATTGCCCAATACCAGCGGGGCTACAGCCGAAATGTTCAAAAAACCCTGCATTAAGACACGAGCACAAAACAAAAGTAGCAATGGTAACGAAACTGACGAATCGACTACATCTACACACTACACTCCGGCATCGCACAGAACACATTTTTTTAACGGGCGACTTCAATTGCGTGCTTCGAAACTGCGACTCGAGCAGTCCGAATCTCAGTTCTGCTCTGAAGACCACCGTGCAGCAACTGCAACTACACAATGTTTGGGAGAAGCTATGCCAGCGGGATGATGGTTTCACTTACGTCAACAGGAATGCCCGTTCTCGCCTCGATCGCATGTATGTCAGTAGTGGACTTCTCGGCAACCTGCGAACAGCACACACGCACGTCTGTTTATTCACTGACCATAAAGCTCTAACACTTAGACTTTGCCTTCCTTCTCTAGGACGCGAGCACGGTCGTGGTTTTTGGTCACTGCGACCCCATCTACTAACCGATGAAAATGTCACGGAGTTTCAGTACAAGTGGCAGTACTGGACTCGACAACGCTGAAACTACCATTCATGGATGGAATGGTGGCTGACATACGCTAAGCCCAAGATGAAATGTTTCTTTAAAAGGAAATCTCGTGAAGTTTACGAAGATTTTCACAGTCAACATCAGCGACTATATGCTGAGCTACGGTTAGCGTACGACGGATACTTTCGAAACCCTGGAATGCTACCCTCCATCAACCGTTTGAAAGGCGAAATGTTGGAGCTTCAAAGAAATTTCTCACACACGTTCATTAGAATCAATTAAACGTACGTCGCGGGGGAACCGATATCGGTTTTCCAATTGGGAGAGAGGCGAAGGAAAAAAACTATCATCACGCAACTACAGACAGAGAGGGGAGAAATCGTCGAGGATCCACGTGCCATCGAGTCGCACATAACAGACTATTTCTCGAGTCTCTACGGTAAAGAAACAAATGACGAGAGCTTAAATGACTTTATCTCAGAGAGAGTCATTCCACCGAACGATCCACTGAACGAGGCATGTACGAACGAGATTACCACAGCAGAAATTCTATTCGGAATACGTACCAGTGCACGCAGAAAATCTCCCGGCAGCGATGGCATCCCGACAGAGTTCTACCAACGCATGCTCGACGTCATCCACCGAGAGTTAAATCTGTTGCTGAACGAAGCGCTCACTGGAAATCTACCCGTTACCTTCGTAGAGGGCATCATCGTTTTGGTCAAAAAGAGAGGAGGAGACAACACAGTCCGATCGTATCGCCCGATCTCGCTCCTTAACAACGATTACAAATTATTCTCTCGCATTCTGAAAGCCCGTCTAGATCAGGTGATGAAGGCTCACCGCATTCTGAGTGACGGACAGAAATGTTCGAATTCTGATCGAAACATCTTCCAAGCCACTCTTGCTCTGAAAGACCGAATAGCTGATTTGCTCCACCGTCGTCGCGCCGGTAAACTCATCAGCTTCGATCTGGATCACGCATTCGTTCGAGTACGGCACTCATTTCTCTTCCGAACCATGCGCTCACTCGGTATTAATGAAGATCTCATAAATCTACTTTCTGCAATCGCAAGCCGATCTACATCGCGTTTGCTTATCTATGGGCATCTTCCACGGTCGTTTGAAATACAGCGCTCAGTACGTCAAGGAGATCCAATTTCCATGCATCTATTCGTTTTGCAGTTGCATCCATTGATAAAGGAGCTCGAACGAGTATGCGGTAACGATCTGCTGGTGGTTTACGCAGACGATATCAGCGTGATCATAACATCAAACGAGTAGATCGAAGCGATGAGAGCGTTGTTCGCGCGTTTCGAGATAGCTGCCGGTGCCCACCTCAACCAGCGGAAATCAACTTCTGTTAACGTTGGAGACTGGGAAGGACAAGAAATCAGAACTACGTGTATACAAACAACGGATGCCGTGAAAATCCTGGGTGTTGTGTTTGTTAATTCTATACGGATGATGACGAAAATAAACTGGGATGTTATAACAGGAAAATTCGCTCAACTTATGTGGCTGCACTCTCCGCGGCAGCTGACACTTCTTCAAAAAGTTATCCTGCTGAATACGTTCGGAACCTCAAGGATATGGTACATGTCATCGATACTACCACCACTTGCAGTACACACGGCCAAAATTACATCAACGATGGGAACCTTTCTATGGAGAGGAATGAGGGTCCGCGTCCCAATGATGCAGTTGACCCGCAACAGAGAGGAAGGTGGACTGAAACTGCAACTACCAGCGCTGAAGTGCAAATCGCTAGCAGTTAACCGGCATCTTCGTGAGATCGACTCCATACCCTACTACAAATCCTTAATTCGTCACGAAAATTCTCGCCTAATAATTCCAGCAGATCTTTCTGACCTCAAACAAATCCTTTCAAATATATCCCAAATTCCCCACCAACTTCAACAAAACCCGTCCGCCGATCTAATAAAACGACATTTTATGAAGCAAACCGATCTGCCAAGGGTGTAACGGCATAAACCAATAAACGACTGGCCACGCAGCTCTCCTCATCGCAACGGTCGGAGCTGTATCTCCTCGTAAACGAGAAGATTCTGCACACATTGTGGAAATCAAACGGAAGAGACCCTCTGCCACAAATTCAGTACCTGTACTCGTGTCGCGCCGGCTTGGACGGCCCTACAGCAGAGGTTAACAGGTATAACAAACGGATGGAGACTCCTATCGTTCGAAGATCTTGTCAGACCTACTCTTAGAGGCTTGGACAAAAGAAAAAGAGGGCAAATTTTGAATATATTTATAAAGTACATCTGCTTCGTAAATGGAAAAAACGGTAGAACAGATGTAGCTGAAACAATGTTTTACCTTAATTTGTTAAAATGAATGCTGACCTAATTTAAGATTTGACAATAAACACAAATATTTTACAAAAAAAGGCGGGTGGGTAATGTCAGCGACATAACTGGATGTCGTGAATACGAAAACAACTGACATGTTCCTTAACACTTCCGAATATCAATTGTATCAAGCATTCCCCTTTTTCACATTTTTCGCAAAAACAAAGAAGGCTTCACTTGATCTCGATTACTGTGAATTTCACACAGCGAAAAGTGCACACATCTAACCAAATTGTTCTTGATTTGCACTAAACTGAAGATAATTACCTTCGATTTGCGAAAAACAAATCCTAATAGTTCTTTAGAAAACTTTTAGAGCCATTAGAACGGCTGATATTGTGTTGTTTTTTTTTTTTTTTCAATGCTAATGACTGGCAGCTGTGACGTAATCGCTCTTGTCGAAAGCGAAACTAGCTGTGCAGACGACACAAAACACATCTGCTCGCAGTGGCGATAGAATCCAAACTGATTCAATTTTTGTTAGGGATTTCCTTTAATGTGATTTCGTTTGTAGCTTTTTCACTAATGGGCGGTCCTAACGGCTATAAAAATAGCCGCATACAGAATTTTTATGTCGATTATTTCATTTCGGATTTGCAGAATTTATTGAAAAAAACTATCAATATGCTGTAGGGATTCATTTCCAGCATTCAGAAGGGTAAAATTGCGTAATTCTCTACGACATTAAACTCTGGAACTTCTTTCACAAAAAAAGGCTTCACTTGATTTCGATTACTATGAATTTCACACAGCGAAAAGTGCACAAATCTAACCAAATTGTTCTTGATTTGCCCTAAACTGAGGATAATTACCTGCGATTTGCGAAAAACAAATCCTAATAGTTCTTTAGAAAACTTTTAGAGCCATTAGAACGGCTGATATTGTGAAATGCTCTCCACCGTTGTTTTTTTTCCAATTGTAATGACTGGCAGCTGTGACGTAATCGCTCTTGTCGAAAGCGAAACTAGCTGTGTAGACGACACAAAACACATCTGCTCGCAGTGGTGATAGAATCCAAACTGATTCAATTTTTGTTAAGGATTTCCTTTTATGTGATTTCGTTTGTAGCTTTTTCACTAATGGGCGGTCCTAACGACTATAAAAATAGCCGCATACAGAATTTTAATGTCGATTATTTCATTTCGGATTTGCATAATTTATTGAAAGAAACTATCAATATGCTATAGGGATTTGTTTCTAGCTTTCAGAAGGACCAAATTGAGGAACTCACTACGATATTCACCACTTTTCGGAACATTTTTCTTGAACGATTTGTTGTACAGCAGCGGATATTTTGTTCTCTTCCTCAGAACGCGTTCTGATTGGCTGGTGCTGACATGGATCTAATGTGATAGGTTTTGCAATAGTGTACTATTGAAATACTTCAATGATTTTGCTATACACGTTTAAGGCCATCGTCCAAGTACCATGCGCGCGGGTGGTTTTAGGAAATTTTCGATGGAAATTTCGAAAAATTTGACAAAACCAAAAACATACAGACCTTTGAAATACTTTTATCTATCTACAGGGTGAAAATGACTGGAAAATTCGGAGGATTTTACGAGTCTTATCAAAAATAGCGCTGGAAAAATGAGCTTTTTTTGTAATTTTTCACAATTATTTGAAAAAATAATTCGATGGAATGAAATTTTTTTTCAAAAAAAAACCTCATGCTGGCAACAAGGATCACATTCGGACACATTTTTGGAAAACCTTTTCACGCTTTTCATGGAAAATCAACGAATTTCATATAACCGATTTCGTGGAAATTTTTGAAATTCGTGGATTTTCTATGAAAAGCGTGAAAAGGTTTTCCAAAAATGTGTCCGAATGTAATCTGTGTGTCCATAATAAAGTTTATTTGAAAAAAAAAGTTTATGTCATCGCTTTATTTTTCCAGATAATTGTGAAAGATCACAAAAACACTCATTTTTCAGAGCTATTTTTGATAAGACTCGGAAAATCCTTCGAATTTTCCAGCCATTTTCACCCTGTAGATAGATAAATGTATTTCAAAGGTCTGTATGTTTTTGGTTTTGGCAAATTTTTCGAAATTTTCATCGAAAATTTCCTAAAACCACCCGCGCGCATGGTACTTGGACGATGGCCTTAAGTTGAAAAGTTTCGATTCTATTGGTAGTTAGATTATATAAATCCTTCCACAGATCACTGAGCTATGAGCTTTCAAAATACGAGAAAGGCAAACGCGCCTTATGAATTATCCTCTTTGATACTCGTTTATACCAAACATTTCAGAAAAGTTTAATTTTGAATTATTTGAGATTATGCCACATAACTAAAAATTTTATCATAAAATTGTGATCATATTTCCGATGGCATGTAGCAAAAATTATGTTGATTCGTTAGATACAACAAGAGATATTCACGATCAAAAACTTATCACTCTCTCAGAGGGTAAATTTTGAAAAGGCACCCCATAGTAAAGTAAGTCGTATTCACGACAAAAAAAGTAGTTAGCTTTTGTTCGTTTGATTCACTCATTTCGAGGTCGTTCTGTTGTTCACTACACAATACTGTCTTTGGTTTCATCCCTCCCGAACGTAAGCGGTTTTGTTATATTTATTTATTTATTTATTTATTTCGTCAAGCAAATGTAGACTACATATGAATTGTTTACAATGTTCACTTACATACTACGCATTATTTCTACGACAAAGCTGAGATTTGATTTGATTTTTTGACATAGTAAGGTCAAGATGTTCGCAGTATTGATTGTAATGGCGCATTATTCGATTGACTGGACTGTATTTTGCATAATTTGTTCTAGTGTTTCTTTCTAAAAATAATTTCCTGGTTCGTAATTGACGGCTAGGTGTATAAAAATTTAGTTTCGATAATAAAGATGGTGATTGAATGCGTTGAGAAATAATGTCGCTGATAAAATAAAGCATTGCAAGGTCGCGGCGTTCTTTAAGTGTTTGTATATTGATGAGCATGCAGCGTGCTTCATATGATGGTAGAGGAAATGCTGTCCAGTTTAATTTACGAAGTGCATATAAAAGAAATTGTTTTTGAATAGATTCGATGCGTTCTTCGTGAATAATATTATATGGATTCCATACTAGGCTGCAATATTCCAAAATAGGTCTGACATATGTAGTGTATAATAATTTTATTGTGTATGGGTCCTGAAAGTTATGACTGAAGCGTTTAATAAAGCCCAGCATGCTATTTGCTTTATTGATTATGGTATTGTAGTGTTCCACAAAAGTGAGCTTGGAGTCTAAGATTACGCCTAAATCTCTTACAATTTTACATTTTTCTACAAGTTGATTTCCTAGATGTATGTTTGTGGGTATAGTTTCATTTTTCCTACTGAAAGTTATTGAGTTACATTTTTTTACATTAAGTTGGAGTAGACTTTTGCAGCACCAAATGTAGAATAGATTGATTTCGTTCTGGAATATTACAGCGTCGTTGATATTTTTAATTTCCATGAAGAGTTTCATGTCGTCTGCATATATAAGCACTTTCAGATTTTTGAGTATGAAGGAAATGTCGTTTATACGTAAAATGAAAAGGAGAGGCCCTAAGTGAGAACCCTGAGGTACGCCAGATGTTACATTAATTGGTTCAGACAGAATGTTTTGGAAGCGGACTACCTGTACACGATTCGTTAAGTATGATTTGAGCCATTCAAGAAGAGTATGTTTTATGCCATATTTTTGTAGTTTGTGTAGAAGTAAAGGTATGTCAATACGGTCGAAGGCTTTGCTAAAGTCAGTGTAAAGAGTTTCTACGTAGTTGCCGGCGTCCATTGCATTCAGAGTGAATGTCATAAATTCTAAAAGATTTGTTGTAGTTGAGCGGCCTTTAAAAAAGCCATGTTGTTTGTTTGTTATTACATTTTTAAGTTGATGAAAAAGTTTTTCGTTTACAATTTTTTCAAATAATTTTGGAATGCATGAGATAATGGCTATTCCACGGTAGTTCCGAATGTTAGATTTTGCACCAGATTTAAATATTGGTACAAGAAAGGAAGATTTCCATGCTTTAGGAAAAGTACATTTATTAAGTGATAAGTTAAAAAGTAGTTGTAGTGGTAGTGTAAGTTCTTCAGCAAGATTTTTTAAAAATATTGGTGGTATACTGTCAGGTCCAGGCCCTTTTGAGGCGTCTAAGTTTTTCAGTGCTGTCGAAATGTCATGTTCTGATAGATAGTTTACAGAGATGGAGCTAGAAAATGCAGGTATGAAAGAGAAGTATTCACGGTCACGGTCAGTTTCTGAATAAGATGTATATACTTCTTGGAAAAAATTTGCAAATTGATTGCAGATTTCTGTACTATTTTTCCCTACATGTTCGTCGAGGTGCATTTGAGATGGAAAATTTTTGCTTTTTAGTTTAGTTTTTGTGTAGTTAAAAAAGTTCTTAGGGCAAGTCTTTATTTCGTTTTCAATTTTGCGGTTGTATTCTTCGTGTGCTGTGTTAATGGCTATTTTGAGTTGATTGCATAGATTTAAGTAATTTTGAAGATGAGCGTCACTTTTTTCTTGTTTGTAAGTTTTGTGTGCTTTTTGTTTCCTATTTTTCAAATGTTTTAGTTGTGAATTGAACCATACAGGTAATTTGCTGTTATGATTTTTTCTTCTTCTTTTCATGGGCAAAGTTTCGGCTAATATTTTGTTTATAATGTGATAAAATTTGTTTACTTCGACGTCGACATTTCCTTCTGTACTCAGTATGTTCCGCCAATTTATTATACTTAGTCTACACTTGACTTCTTCAAAGTCAATTTTATTGTATTCCGGCACTTCCTCATATTCCAAGTCGTAGGGAAGGGATGCATTGTGTGTAAATAATGAATATTCAATTGCAGTGTGAAATGCTTCATTTTTCCATAATGGCAGGTTTGATGCGTTCACACAAAAGTCTTCTGTGCAATTTGTGAAAAGAAGGTCTAAATATGCATTTTGTTGATTTTTTACGGAGTTTACTTGATGTAGGCCAAAATTAGAAATTTTGTCGAAAAAGTAGTGCAATGTTTCGTTTTCTCCAACGACTGGGAGTAAGATTGATTCATTTTCAATGTCAGAAATGAAGTCCGCATTACGTTGATTGAAGTCGCCAAAAATATGTAGCTTTACTTCGGGTTCCATATTCGAAATAATTGTGTCTAAAGATTGAAAGAATAATTCAAAAGAGAATTTGTTCGCATTTTCGGGTGGGAAGTAGACAGAGCAGTAAATATGTTCTTCTCCCAATATTGAGACTTTGGCCCATACATGCTCAAATTCTTTATATTTAGGAGTAATAATTTCTTCAGAAGTAAAGCAAGAGTTTATGGCTATGAGGACTCCACCTCCAGATTTTTTCTGACAGAGAGATAAATTTCGGTCGTGCCGGAATACGTTAAAATTATTTCCAAATACTTCTTCGCTTCTAACACTTTCATCCCAGCTGCTTTCAGTTCCAAGGATTACGTCGAAAGAGGAGGTTATTAAATTTTGATGAATTTCTTTCATTTTGGCCGGGCTTTTCATGCGGTTGAAATTTTGGCAATAGACCAAAATTTCAGTCACATTTTGTCTATGAAGCGAAGAAGTTTTTGAGAATTCTGGAATACTTACATTACTAATTCCTGTTTCTATTCCTTCGTCAGAGGGCGTCGTTATTTCCGAAAATTCGGCCTTGTAAAATTGTGTTCGGCTTCCCGGATTAGTTGGAGTCGGCGGATGTGTTCACTTGTCAAAAATTTCCCATAAGAGTCCAGGTCGGCCTGCGCTTCCTTAGGTTTCATTCCATATTCCTGATGCACTTCGATGAAGATTCGTAGAAGGTGGTCAGGTGTTGTTGGAAGGCCTTCTGATGCTAATAGCATTTTTATACTAGTTGGTGTCATACCCTCGATGCATACTGTAGATTGTTGATTTTTCATGTATGACAAATACAGACGGACGACGTGCATTATTTTCGGGTCACGAAGTCTTGCTTTCAAGAAGCGTTCGTCGCCATTTGCAGATTGTGAAGTAAGACGTACAATTGGAGGACGCATTGGATCAATTTCGAATTGGCTGTCTGTACTCATGTCCTGTGATACTGTAGATGTATTTATGTTCTGTGATATTGAAGATGTGTTCACATAGTTAGTGGATGGTGCAGCTTCGATGTCATTACTTCCTAAGACCGGAGTAGTGTTGTTTTGAATACTTCTTGTTCCTTTGTAAGGGTTGATGGTTTCACCTGTCTGGAAATTTATGAATTTTGAGGCAATATCTGCACCTGGATGTCCGGAGAATTGAACCCGTGCAGCTGCTAGTAAGTCCTTGTCCAAGGGTAAGGTATATTGTAATGACATATTATTGTTATTGTTGTGGCAGGTATTGTTACTATTAGTGTTCAAGTTGCTATTGTAGTGCACAATTGGAGGACGGTCTTTTGGTCTTTGGTTCCGATACTGGAGATTGAAGTCGATATTGCTTTAACTACATCTCTCAATTCTTCCAGAATAGTGTTAGGTATTATTGCGGGGACTTCAGATTTGGTAGGTCGTAAGAATTTTTCTTCGAGGCGAAGAAGCCGTTCGCTCATTTCCTTGATGTGCTGGTCATTGACTTTACTAAAATCGCTAACGTTTTTATGGCACTGTGTAACGAGGCCTCGAATGACTGCATGCGCTGACCTACTTTACCGCAAATGTTGTGGTCGTTTCTGCTGATACTGGACAATGACTGCTTCACGTCGATGAGCAAGCGCTCGACACTGTCGAATATTTCCAGGTAATGAGTTTTCATGTCTGCAGTGGTCCGGTGATACGTTTCCGTTTGATTTTTTGTGTGCTTTAGAAGTTGCTCCTGTAGATGAAGTAGTTTTAGAGTTTCAGCTCCTGTCCTTATTAAATGTTGACAGTCGGCACACACTGGTACCATAAATGCCAGAATAAAATTTTCTTGATGCCGCTGCACGCCGATGCAGGCTGAATGGTACGATTTTTCACAGAATTCGCATTTCCAAAGGAAGCGATCGTCAATATTAACACACGATTTTACACCGCACTTCATTATTCTAGATAAAATTTGTTCGAAAGGCTATGAAAAAAGCCCGCGCGCGACGTAGGCTACGCGTCAAAAAGTAAATAAATATAAATTACTTGCGGAGCGCTCGAAAAAGCGAACCGCGCCCGATGACTGTTCGAGGCGAAAAAGATCGATCGACTGACTTGGATGAGATGTGAAAACAAACTGGTTTGTTTTGTGTTTTCTTCTTCTTTCGATGTGGTACATATTGTCATTCTATATAGGAATATGTAAACTTTGACACTCATCGCCCTGCAACTGCGGTACCGAAAGTCGGAACCGGATGAAATTTCACAGTAGCTTTACAGATACTAAGAGCTTTAATTCAAATCAAGATATGTGAAAATCGATTCAAGCATCGCAGAGAAATCGAAGTGAGTTCATTTTTTTAAGTTTTTCTGCACCACTTTCGGTGCTTCCGGAACAGAAAAAGGGGAGACCAGTAGTGCAGAATGAAGCTTTCATGCCCACAAACTAACAAACTTTGCAAACTAGAAGAATTTATCAGACAGTTTCATGGGATTTGTACCTGCTTTTGACCATCGTTAGGGAAAAATACTAATGAAATTGGTAATTTTCCACTAATCACATTTTGGTTCCGGAGCCGGAAGTCGGATCTGGATAAAATGTTCTAGAAATTTTTAAGAAATTATAAGACCTTTCATTTAAATCTTAGTTTGTGAAAATCGGTTTAGTTGTTTCAGAGAAAATTGAATGCACACTTTTTCTCTAATTTTCACATATTACCATGTAACTCCGGAACCGGAAGTCAGATCCAAATAGAATTCAATAGCAAGCTATGGGTTCATAAGACTGTTTATTTGAAATTTAGTTTATGAAAACCGATTCAGCCATCTCTGAAAAAAGTGAGTGCATATTTTTTCATTTCTTTGGTGCATATCATCCTATATCTGCGGAACCGGAAATCGGATCTAGATGAAATTCAATAACAAGCTATGGGACCATGAGACCTTTCATTTGAATTATAATCTGTAAAAATCGGTTCAGCCATCTCCAAGAAAAATTAGTGCATCTTTTTGTTACATACATACACACACATACACGCGCACACACACACACACACACATTTGCTTAGTTTGTCGAGCTGAGTCGAATTGTATATGACATTCGGCCCTCCTGGCCTCGATTAAAAAATCCGGTTTTCACAGTGATTGCATAGCCTTTCTATATAAGAAAAGGAAAACGGTTTACATGTTAAGTAAGAAATTTGATAATTTACAGATAAATTTGCAGACTTGGTATCTCTGCATAACACTGACAATTTTTCGCGATTTGTCGAAAAGTATGGGGTACCGATAACCGATCAGCTTGGGGTGCTGGTAACTGAAATCGGTAGACGTTTTAAAAATGGCGAAAAAAAAACTTTGGTTGTGAAAATTTTGGTAGCAACAAATCACGGAATAGATCGATTTCACCTCATAAATATTCAATCCGCTCACCTTTTCGCTTGATGCTTTTCAATTTATGATACTATAAAAAAGTCATAAAAAACTTTTGTGTTGGTTTTCACACAAATAAAATTTGTTTTAAACGCAGCTAAAAGTACAAGCGTCTGATTGCTTTGGCATTCGACACAAAACAATTACGGTGGGGTGCCGGCAACCGAACATCTTCCCCTAGATATTCACTATAATATGTTGTTCTTCGTTCTGCTGATCGATGTAATAAACAGAGTGCGGATAGGGAAACAGAAACAGCTAAGAAGAATTTGACAAACGAAGAAGGCATGATCACCGATAGTGTTGATACGAGTGACAAACAACCAAATACTTAAAGTTACTAGCCAAAAAGAAACAAGATACGTCATACCAAAAGAAAGCAAAATAACGCGAATCAGAATCTAGTTAGAATAGCTCTAAGATTGTATTTATTTTGTATTATAGGATTAAGAAGAAATTAATAATTGATTCGTTCAGACATTTAATGTACAAAAGGTTAAAAATATATGTGGTAGCCTTATGAATGTCGTCGTACATGGAAATGCAGAACATACCTTCATTCGCTAAGGGCTTAGCTTAGTTAGAACTATTACTTGAAAATGTTTTTGTGCGAAATCTTAACGAAAGTGTTGTTAACAATCAATTACAATACTTTGTATAAAGACTGTCCCAGAAAGTATGGACGCAACCAAAAACTGCTGCCATTTCGCAATGGTTCAGAATCTGTCAATGTTTATGGCTGCGTCTTGTTGTTTACACTCTTCTTCAACCACTTGTGCAGTTGTTTATTCATTTTTATTAGTTTGTTTCGAAATGCGTGGACTTTCAGCAGAACAACGTCGAAAAATTGTGTACAAATGGTGCACAAAACGCGGACTGAGAAAGATAGCAAAAATGTAAGGAGTAAGTGAAAAAGCCGTGCGAAATTCAATCAGGATGTTCGGTGAGGATAACACCTTTGAGGATAAACCGAAAAAGGGTCGAAAAAAAGGTCCTGCTAACCCTCAGTTGGATAAACATATACTGAAGGCGTTCGAGCAAAAGAAGGAGGTTTCAGTTCGGGATGTGGCCAAAAAAGTGGACACTTCGAAGTCAAATGTTCTTCGTCCCAAAGAACGTTTGAATCTTCGAACCTAAAGGAAGCAGAAATAACCAAAACGTAGTCCGAAACAAGAAGCATCGATCAGGCCGAGGGTTCGAAAGCTGTACAATACGATTCTTGCTGGAAATTTGAACTGCATAATCATGGACGACGAAACCAACGTGGAACTCGATTAAAAATCCTTGCCGGGACCACAATATTATACGGTGCGAGCAGGACAAGTGTTAAACCAGTCGGAGACATCGATTGAAGTCGAAAAATTAGTTTAGAAAGCTATGGTCTGGCAAGTAATTTGTAGCTGCGGTAAGATTTCGAAACCCTTCATCACCACTGCTTCAATGAACAGCGAAATGTACATCAAGGAATGATTGCCAAAACGACTTCTACCCACAAGGATCCTGTTGTCTTCTGGCCAGATCTTGCTTCTTGCCACTACTCGAAATCAACGGTAGAATGGTATACTACCAAAAATGTTACTTTCGTCCCAAAAGACATGAATCCACCAAGTTGCCAACAACTTCGACTAATTGAGGAATTTTGGGCATTAACGAAGGCACACCTTAGGAAACATGTCTCGGCAGCCGAAACCATTCAACAGTTTGAAAAAGATTGGAAAAAGTGTCAAAACTTGTCGCCAAGAAGTCAGTACGGAATTTAATGAGGAACGTTCGCAAGAAGGTGGGCCAGCTAGTCTACAATGGCTAAGTAGCAAATGTTGAGAATAATATTCTGTTGTTGTAGTCTAATATTATCAGTATATCGAATAAAATTTGAATACCTAACACTTGTGAATTATTTACAGCGAAATCAAAGTGCGGGACAGTCTTTATTGCAATAATGATGAAAATAAACATCAACTTATGTGACCCTACTTCATTTGTATCTATATCTGTAAAAATCTACTACTTCTGGCAGCAACTTCTGATAAAAAGAACTGATTTCCGGTTTGGAGAATGCGATCACTTTTTCATTAACTGTAACTAAGATTTGGCAAACCCGAAATCAGTGGATTTGGTCATCAACTAACCAGACCTGCCCAACTGATGAATTATATGACATCCTGAAGTACTTTGTTCGATTTTTCTGTGTCATGTATAAAACACGTTGTTGAAATTAAATTTTTTATCCTTGTCAGTCTGTAATTCCAGAGATGTATCCGGATAAAATTCGACAGGGCGCTTTGAAATTGTATGGTCTTTCATTTGAACCTTGTGAAAATTGGTTATATATATATATATATATATATATATATATATATATATATATATATATATATATATATATATATATATATATATATATATATATATATATATATATATATATATATATATATATATATATATATATATGTATATATGTATATATGTATATAGTTTATTCGTACATCTAATTACATATTATTTTTTCCAGATTTCCAGGAGCCGCATGCCGTTGCCGTTTTGCTGCAGAATGATTTAGTATTGATAGATTTGTTAACACCTGGTTATCCAACATTTGAATCGCCTTACCCCATGGATATTCATGAGTCTCAAGTTACTTGTTGTACATATTTAGCCGATTGCCCAAGTGATTTAGTTCCGGCATTTTATTCTGTAGGAAGAAACACCTCAACTCGAAGATCGGGCTATTCTGAAAGAGAATGGCCAATTAGTGGAGGTGAATGGCAACCAACTTCGTGCAGTTATTCCGAAATTGTCATGACTGGACACTTAGATGGATCTATTAAATTTTGGGATTCAAGTGCAGGAACACTACAAGTGCTTTATAAATTAAAAACATCCAAAGTATTCGAAAAATCAAGAGTGAAATCAACAGATGTCGTTGAAGAAGATCCATTATCTATTTCGGCTATCTCGTTATGTGCTGAGTCCAGGTAAGCAGCTTTGTTACAATTGTAGCATTCTAATCTTTTTCAATTATATATATATATATATATATATATATATATATATATATATATATATATATATATATATATATATATATATATATATATATATATATATATATATATATATATATATGTATCGAAAAAATTAAAATCTCGAAAATCCCGACTGAAAATTTTCAGAAGTGATTTGGAGAAAAATTTTTTTTAGATAACTCACTGCAAAAAAGTTCAGTACTGTTTTTTTGACAACGCTATTCTCACTAAAACTGATTTCGCATGGCAAAAATAACAGTTGTGAAAAGTTCACTAGCGAATATTCTGCTCGATGATAATGGAAAAAAAATTCACGCATTGAATATATCTGATATAATTCTCGGATAGAAGATTTTTGGGAAATGAATTTTTATACTGTTTTATCTCAACCCTTTGCAGAATACATGAGGAAATAATTTGCCGATGAACAAAAACTGAACCTTTCTGAAAATATTTAGTGTAGGGTGTTTTATAAGTGGATCAATGATGATGTGATGTAGTTGAAATTTATTCGGATCTAAATCATTGATAAATGCACCAGTTGCTGTGATTTATAATACTTGTGATGATAATAAAAACAATCACAAAGCATGTTATGCAACTGATTAAAAAATATTTTTCATGCCATGCCATTTAGCATGAATAACTTACGCGGATGTAACAAGAGCTGTAGGCTACCGCTATGTCAAATCAAACGCGCCATTGAAACACTGCGCCTACTGTGTATTCGAGACTTGCAGACGATGCTGCGCTCCTGTTATTTCTATGAATCAAATTCATGCTAAATAGCATTTTATTGGGTTTAATCTAAAGACTGCAGTGTAATCAGCCAGCTTTAATGAAAACACTATTTGGAATGTGGCAAAAATATGTTAGTTCATTTTAACCACCCTACGTGCATCGAAAATATTGCAGTCATTATTTTTCAGTTGCGAAGGAGGTTAAACAATGCAGTCGTGAACGGAATATCTTGGGTTTTACCTTTACTGTGATAAGCGAAGCTCTGGCGCAGTGGACGATTTCACTCTTCGTAACTCGTGGGATTTAAATGATTCAGGCATTCAAAAAAATCTTTCCATGGTTCGCTATAGGCGACTATAAACCAATACATTTGGTTTCTACTAGTTGTTGTACGATAAGTGCTTAAGACGAAGTGTTTATTACTTTTATTGGTTAGAGTAGCACAAATCGATCTTCAGCATAAACGTACAGCAACTTTGAATCTATCCAGACTTCTGTAAGAAGGCAAAGCTTCTATAGCTTTGATTCAAAACCCATATTTCCAAAAAGGAAACTTCTTCATTGAAAAGTTGTTAAGCCCAGTCTTCATTGCCTTCAACAAGAACGGTATGACTAATCCACGTGAAATGCCTCGAGCATTCATACTTGCAAATAGTGCTCTCGATGTTTCTCTCACATCGGAGCTCACAACTCGGGATATTTGTGCTGTCACAGTTGGTATGACTATTGATGGAATAGACAGGAAATATGTCTATTGTTCGACATATTTACCGCATAACCAACCTTCTCCAAGCGATGACTTCAAAAAGGTTGTATCAACTGCTGCAAAAGTGATATACGCTTATAATCGGCAGTGACATAAATATTCACCATATCATTTGGGCAGCACAGATATAAATTCGAGAGACTCTGATATGATGGAGTTTGTGAGCAATACAAACCTTCACATAGTCAATACAGGAAATCGTCCAACTTTTGCGAGATCTGGAAGAGAGGAGGTTTTGGACGTAACTCTCTGCCCTGATAGAATGGCGCATGACTTGGTAAATTGGCTCGCTTCCGATAAGCTCGAACCTTCGTTATCTGATCATAAGTACATATTTTTCTAACATTCAAATGTTGGATTTGATATCATCACATATCGTAATCCCAAATCTATGAACTGGGACCTCCGTAAAGAAAGCTTGGCGACTAGATTTTACGGCTACCGACCAACAATTGGAACCCCAATTGGTTTGGAAAATGTTGTCGGCGAGAAAAACTTATTAATAGTTGCAGCATATGACGAGGCTTATCCACTTCGGATTGTGCGAGCTACTAGAGAAACTCTTTGGTGGAATGCTGAACTTTCTAGACTAAAGAAACTAAGCAGAAGAGATTGTAACCATTGATGCAGAGATGGGTCGGGGACAAATTACAAAAATGCTCTTCGAACGCCTGAGCGAAGTGGTTGGAAAAGCCTTTGCACAAATGTCTCTAGTTTCAATCTGCTAGCTTAAATAAGTTACTTTCGAAATCTAAGGACTTCAATGTCGGTTTCTTAAGAACTTCAGATGGTGAGTACTTATCTGATGGAAGTGATGTACTTCACTATCTTTGTATCACTTATTTTCCAGGAAGTATGGAGCCATTAAACACAGCTGTTCCCGAAACTTTTTCGGGTAGTTACGATTCTTGGGTTCTTGCTCGAAGAATTGTGACGATTGAATCGTTCAAGTTTTGCTCAGTACGAAACTCCTGGAAAGGATGGAGTTTTCCCAGTATATTATTAGGGCATGAACATTCAAAAATGTTTTTAAGAAAATACTTACTTTTAGTCTTGCGACAGGATATATTCCAAGAGTTTCTCAGGAACTATTTGTCAAATTTATTCCCAAAGACGGTCGCCAAATTTATAAGGAAGAAAAAAATTGCAGGCTCATCAGTCTTAGCTCATTTTTTCTTGAAACTGTGGAACGCATTGTCGATCACTATATCAGGAATGTAGATTTGGGCGTGCATCCGCTACATGAAATGCAACATGCTTACCAGCGTGGAAAGTCCACTACAACCCTGTTGTTGAAAACAGCTTTTCACAAAAGCAATCTTGCTAGATATTGAAGGTTCCTTCGATAACATGTCTTTCAATTCAATTCTGGAAGCAGCCCGTGGTCATGGCATACCTTCAAGTATCACACAAAATTCTTAGCAATCGACTTCTTTGTTCATCGCTTCGGCAAGCAGAGATTAGAAAGCTGAGTGTCTGTGGGTGTTCTCAAGGTGGTATACTATCCCCACTTATATGGAACCTAGTCGCTGATGGTTTGTTAAGGAAACTTAATAACCTTGGATTTCCGACTTATGGTTTTGCGACGATTATCACTATAACACTCTCTTTGATTTAATGTAGCAAGCCCTGCGATCTGTTGAGCAATGGTGTTGTTAGGTTGGATCAGGGATGCAAACTGCCTCCCCTTTTTGCCTTTCTCTATAGAAAGGTATTAGAATTGCTGGAAAAACCGACTTTCGAACGGAGCCTCGGAGACCCATAGTGTTATATACCATTCGACTCAGCTCGACGAGATCGGAAAATGTCTGTGTGTGTGTGTGTGTGTGTGTGTGTATGTGTGTATGTGTGTATGTGTGTGCACTTTTCGAAGATATTTGAACGCGCTCAATTTTCTCAGAGATGGCTCAACCGATTTTAACAAACTTGGGCTCGTTTGAAAGCTACTATCGGGGCATTGATCAAGTTCGAAGATAAAATGGCTGTGACTTTTGGTTCCGGAGATATGATTGTATAAGTGACGTAACCGACAAAAAGCGTTGTATTTGAACGCGCTCAATTTTCTCAGAGATGGCTGAACCGATTTGAACAAACTTGGACTCGTTTGAAAGCTACTGGCGGGCCATTGATCAAGTTCGAAGATCAAATGGTTGTGACTTTTGGTTCCGGAGATATGATTGTATAAGTGACGTAACCGACAAAAAGCGTTGTATTTGAACGCGCTCAATTTTCTCAGAGATGGCTGATCCGATTTTAACAAACTTGGGCTCGTTTGAAAGCTACTGTCGGGCCGTTGATCAAGTTCGAAGATCAAATGGTTGTGACTTTTGGTTCCAGATATATGATGGTATAAGTGACGTAACCGACAAAACACGTTGATTTTTACCGCTCTTGTATATATAAGGGTGCCAAAATTTTGGGATCAACTCTATTTTCGTAAAGTTCTAGTGCTCAAAAGTTTAAGCACCTCGAAAAAAGCCTTCATGCAAAATTTGACCTAAATCGGACATGCTTAAGGGGTGCTGCCCGGTGGTAAAGGTTTGACAATTATCGATCTTGAAAAAGCACCATAGGGGGGAGTACATGAAATTTCCAAAATCGAAAATTTTTTTTGATGCCAAAACTCTTAAAACTGCATAAAACATCGAAATTTAGTGTCATCTCAAAAAAAAATTTTTTTGAAAAAATCAACTTTCTGGGACTTAGAAAAATTTTCATATTTTTTCTAAGTCCCAAAAAGTCGATATTTTCAAAAAATTTTTTTTTCGAGATGACACTATATTTTGACGTTTCATGCAATTCTAAGCCGTTTGGCATCAAAAATTTTTTTTCGATTTCGAAAATTTCATGTACTCCCCCCTATGGTGATTTTTCAAGATATATGAAAATCCCACTAAGTGGACTAAGAAGGCTTTTTGCCTTTCTCTATAGAAAGGTATTAGAATTGCTGGAAAAACCGACTTTCGAACGGAGCCTCGGAGACCCATAGTGTTATATACCATTCGACTCAGCTCGACGAGATCGGAAAATGTCTGTGTGTGTGTGTGTGTGTGTGTGTGTATGTGTGTATGTGTGTATGTGTGTGCACTTTTCGAAGATATTTGAACGCGCTCAATTTTCTCAGAGATGGCTCAACCGATTTTAACAAACTTGGGCTCGTTTGAAAGCTACTATCGGGGCATTGATCAAGTTCGAAGATAAAATGGCTGTGACTTTTGGTTCCGGAGATATGATTGTATAAGTGACGTAACCGACAAAAAGCGTTGTATTTGAACGCGCTCAATTTTCTCAGAGATGGCTGAACCGATTTGAACAAACTTGGACTCGTTTGAAAGCTACTGGCGGGCCATTGATCAAGTTCGAAGATCAAATGGTTGTGACTTTTGGTTCCGGAGATATGATTGTATAAGTGACGTAACCGACAAAAAGCGTTGTATTTGAACGCGCTCAATTTTCTCAGAGATGGCTGATCCGATTTTAACAAACTTGGGCTCGTTTGAAAGCTACTGTCGGGCCGTTGATCAAGTTCGAAGATCAAATGGTTGTGACTTTTGGTTCCAGATATATGATGGTATAAGTGACGTAACCGACAAAACACGTTGATTTTTACCGCTCTTGTATATATAAGGGTGCCAAAATTTTGGGATCAACTCTATTTTCGTAAAGTTCTAGTGCTCAAAAGTTTAAGCACCTCGAAAAAAGCCTTCATGCAAAATTTGACCTAAATCGGACATGCTTAAGGGGTGCTGCCCGGTGGTAAAGGTTTGACAATTATCGATCTTGAAAAAGCACCATAGGGGGGAGTACATGAAATTTCCAAAATCGAAAATTTTTTTTGATGCCAAAACTCTTAAAACTGCATAAAACATCGAAATTTAGTGTCATCTCAAAAAAAAATTTTTTTGAAAAAATCAACTTTCTGGGACTTAGAAAAATTTTCATATTTTTTCTAAGTCCCAAAAAGTCGATATTTTCAAAAAATTTTTTTTTCGAGATGACACTATATTTTGACGTTTCATGCAATTCTAAGCCGTTTGGCATCAAAAATTTTTTTTCGATTTCGAAAATTTCATGTACTCCCCCCTATGGTGATTTTTCAAGATATATGAAAATCCCACTAAGTGGACTAAGAAGGCTTTTTGCCTTTCTCTATAGAAAGGTATTAGAATTGCTGGAAAAACCGACTTTCGAACGGAGCCTCGGAGACCCATAGTGTTATATACCATTCGACTCAGCTCGACGAGATCGGAAAATGTCTGTGTGTGTGTGTGTGTGTGTGTGTGTATGTGTGTATGTGTGTATGTGTGTGCACTTTTCGAAGATATTTGAACGCGCTCAATTTTCTCAGAGATGGCTCAACCGATTTTAACAAACTTGGGCTCGTTTGAAAGCTACTATCGGGGCATTGATCAAGTTCGAAGATAAAATGGCTGTGACTTTTGGTTCCGGAGATATGATTGTATAAGTGACGTAACCGACAAAAAGCGTTGTATTTGAACGCGCTCAATTTTCTCAGAGATGGCTGAACCGATTTGAACAAACTTGGACTCGTTTGAAAGCTACTGGCGGGCCATTGATCAAGTTCGAAGATCAAATGGTTGTGACTTTTGGTTCCGGAGATATGATTGTATAAGTGACGTAACCGACAAAAAGCGTTGTATTTGAACGCGCTCAATTTTCTCAGAGATGGCTGATCCGATTTTAACAAACTTGGGCTCGTTTGAAAGCTACTGTCGGGCCGTTGATCAAGTTCGAAGATCAAATGGTTGTGACTTTTGGTTCCAGATATATGATGGTATAAGTGACGTAACCGACAAAACACGTTGATTTTTACCGCTCTTGTATATATAAGGGTGCCAAAATTTTGGGATCAACTCTATTTTCGTAAAGTTCTAGTGCTCAAAAGTTTAAGCACCTCGAAAAAAGCCTTCATGCAAAATTTGACCTAAATCGGACATGCTTAAGGGGTGCTGCCCGGTGGTAAAGGTTTGACAATTATCGATCTTGAAAAAGCACCATAGGGGGGAGTACATGAAATTTCCAAAATCGAAAATTTTTTTTGATGCCAAAACTCTTAAAACTGCATAAAACATCGAAATTTAGTGTCATCTCAAAAAAAAATTTTTTTGAAAAAATCAACTTTCTGGGACTTAGAAAAATTTTCATATTTTTTCTAAGTCCCAAAAAGTCGATATTTTCAAAAAATTTTTTTTCGAGATGACACTATATTTTGACGTTTCATGCAATTCTAAGCCGTTTGGCATCAAAAATTTTTTTTCGATTTCGAAAATTTCATGTACTCCCCCCTATGGTGATTTTTCAAGATATATGAAAATCCCACTAAGTGGACTAAGAAGGCTTTTTGCCTTTCTCTATAGAAAGGTATTAGAATTGCTGGAAAAACCGACTTTCGAACGGAGCCTCGGAGACCCATAGTGTTATATACCATTCGACTCAGCTCGACGAGATCGGAAAATGTCTGTGTGTGTGTGTGTGTGTGTGTGTGTATGTGTGTATGTGTGTATGTGTGTGCACTTTTCGAAGATATTTGAACGCGCTCAATTTTCTCAGAGATGGCTCAACCGATTTTAACAAACTTGGGCTCGTTTGAAAGCTACTATCGGGGCATTGATCAAGTTCGAAGATAAAATGGCTGTGACTTTTGGTTCCGGAGATATGATTGTATAAGTGACGTAACCGACAAAAAGCGTTGTATTTGAACGCGCTCAATTTTCTCAGAGATGGCTGAACCGATTTGAACAAACTTGGACTCGTTTGAAAGCTACTGGCGGGCCATTGATCAAGTTCGAAGATCAAATGGTTGTGACTTTTGGTTCCGGAGATATGATTGTATAAGTGACGTAACCGACAAAAAGCGTTGTATTTGAACGCGCTCAATTTTCTCAGAGATGGCTGATCCGATTTTAACAAACTTGGGCTCGTTTGAAAGCTACTGTCGGGCCGTTGATCAAGTTCGAAGATCAAATGGTTGTGACTTTTGGTTCCAGATATATGATGGTATAAGTGACGTAACCGACAAAACACGTTGATTTTTACCGCTCTTGTATATATAAGGGTGCCAAAATTTTGGGATCAACTCTATTTTCGTAAAGTTCTAGTGCTCAAAAGTTTAAGCACCTCGAAAAAAGCCTTCATGCAAAATTTGACCTAAATCGGACATGCTTAAGGGGTGCTGCCCGGTGGTAAAGGTTTGACAATTATCGATCTTGAAAAAGCACCATAGGGGGGAGTACATGAAATTTCCAAAATCGAAAATTTTTTTTGATGCCAAAACTCTTAAAACTGCATAAAACATCGAAATTTAGTGTCATCTCAAAAAAAAATTTTTTTGAAAAAATCAACTTTCTGGGACTTAGAAAAATTTTCATATTTTTTCTAAGTCCCAAAAAGTCGATATTTTCAAAAAATTTTTTTTTCGAGATGACACTATATTTTGACGTTTCATGCAATTCTAAGCCGTTTGGCATCAAAAATTTTTTTTCGATTTCGAAAATTTCATGTACTCCCCCCTATGGTGATTTTTCAAGATATATGAAAATCCCACTAAGTGGACTAAGAAGGCTTTTTTTAGATTAGCATCACTGTTCTTATACAAATAGGCAACGCAAATGTCAAGCACTAGTTTGGAAAAATGATGCTGACTGTGTGACATAAACTCTGAAGCATGCTTTTGTGACCTACTCGAATCAATCTGAATCAATTGGTGTCAAAATTAGTATCCAAAATTATTTAATAAAAGTATGAAACATATTTTCATGAGACTGTTATGAAAGAAGAGAAAGGCATTATCGCACCACTAGGTGGATTAAGAAGGGTTTTTTAGATTAGCATCACTGTTCTTATACAAATAGGCAACGCAAATGTCAAGCACTAGTTTGGAAAAATGATGCTGACTGTGTGACATAAACTCTGAAGCATGCTTTTGTGACCTACTCGAATCAATCTGAATCAATTGGTGTCAAAATTAGTATCCAAAATTATTTAATAAAAGTATGAAACATATTTTCATGAGACTGTTATGAGAGAAGAGAAAGGCATTATCGCACCACTAGGTGGATTAAGAAGGGTTTTTTAGATTAGCATCACTGTTCTTATACAAATAGGCAACGCAAATGTCAAGCACTAGTTTGGAAAAATGATGCTGACTGTGTGACATAAACTCTGAAGCATGCTTTTGTGACCTACTCGAATCAATCTGAATCAATTGGTGTCAAAATTAGTATCCAAAATTATTTAATAAAAGTATGAAACATATTTTCATGAGACTGTTATGAAAGAAGAGAAAGGCATTATCGCACCACTAGGTGGATTAAGAAGGGTTTTTATTACTGTAGTCTGTTGACCCACATTTACATTTTCTATTATTCGTACTGTACCACGCTGCTGCATCCAAAATAAAATTCTATTACAGTAGGCATGCGAAGCAGTATCGCGTTGAAAACTACCGCCGAAATCACCGCCGCTTGAGGTAGGTAGAAATTCTATCTTTCTAAATTTTACTGTCTCCTTGTTCGCGCTACTGTAGCACAAAAAATGTAGCTCGCTACGGTAGAAAAATGTACTTTGCCGCTGTAGAAAAAAGTAGATTAGTGCGATAGAAAAATATACTTTAGCGCGGTAGTTAACAGATGTATCGAAGAACAGTAAGCGCAGTACATTGCTTCTATTCTTCGCTATTTCAAAGATGATTTTCGCTTATTCAGAATGTTTATAAAGTAGTATTGCTAATATAATTTATTTAACCGCGGTTTTAAGCTTTTGATCGTTGCCATGAGGTATTAATGGTTGGGTTTGCCAGAGGGTATAAATGAATTATTTTTCTCGAACAAAAAATGTTTTGAAGTAAAATTATTAAGTTGCAGAATTATTTATGTATTTCAAATAAAGAAATTATGTAATCGCAGTGAGAATCAACTTTTGAATAGAGGCTCGTAGGGCCGAGAATCTCATACTGTTTGAATCAGTTCACTTAGTTCGCATAGTGACTGTGTGATTAGTTCAATAAATTATTCATGTTTTCTGGACTTGGTAATTGATGGACAAGTAAACTTAATTCGACTTTACTGGTTCCGGAAAGTAGTGGGCGAAAGATCTTTTTGAAATGGTTTGATCGATTCTCGCTAACTTCGTATAAAACTGAAAGACTAGTTACGAAATGACATATTTATCCGTGTAAAATAATTCAAACCGTGATATGAACAAAATAATGAAATCAATCAGTATTTCGATCGAAATGAAACTCACTCCGAATGAAAATACTCAAAACTCTGCCTGTTAGAAGGTTTTGTTTTTATTTTAGGGACAAATTAACGGATTAATGAGTGCGGTTCACAATGAAATATAATCAATAATTAAACACAGTACTAAAGAAACATAGTTAGATTCATTATACTCTATTTGTACTACCGTCGATCATATGTATTAAAAATAAGTTTTGTACTGTGTTATAACATGCAGTTTGGGCCACCTTCCTCTAATAAGAAAAAATCGGTAAAATATTGCTGACTTTCGAAAAGCTCAACAATAAAATCAGTAAAAAGTATCATTTACCGATCGGTCGGTTGAGCTGAGCTGAGACTCATTTCTTCATAATTTTATACTGAATTATTTATCACTCCATACTGGAGATTGAGGACATTTACATAAAAATTGTAAATGCATGAGATTGGTAGTTATTTTGGTCGGTTTGGATTAAAACCTGGTAAAATATCATTTTTGGTCCCACAAAATCGATTTATTTAAGTGTGCTCGAAAAAACATTAGGCTTACTGCCCAAAACATGGAAAATATTCAGATATCGAAGACATAAGCTCTTTCTGAAATCGTTATTAGCTTTCCAATTTCAGTAAATTATGTAATTATCCGAAATTTAATTTGTGCTGATAATGATCGCTAGAATCCTGAACAAAAGTTTACCATTTGTATTTTTTATCCTCATGTTTACCGGAATCAATTAAAATTCAACGCAGCTTTTATAGATTTTACGATGAATTATTCTTTTGCTTGGGATTTACTAAAAAAAAATTTCTGACGAAAAATGATTTCCACTTCGAATCACTGAAATTCTAAACGTAGCGAAATACTTAACGATTTCTTTAAACTCGACATTTGATTTTTCTAGTTGGGAAAGAGTTGTACAAGCAATTCTGATCGTTCAATACAAATACATCTTTAAAGATAGTAACATCGACAAATGGTTCGAAGAGGAAATCAAATTTCTTCTTGTCCTTATTTGATTAAATCTAGCTTCTATTGGGTTGTAAACAAAGCATAAATATGTTGTATGCATGGCTAGATTACAGGAAAAGGCTTCTGTGTTTCCGTTGAAGAGACTTAAAAAAGTTCTTTGGAGAATCCCTTAGAATGCATACGTTTGAAATAAAGATATAACTAGAAATAAAAATTCAAGGAAAAAATGAAATGAAATTGCCCGCTTCAGAAAACTTGATTTTTTTTCCTGAGTAGGGTAACGGTACCTTCATTCATTTCAGCTCCGTATCTCAATAATCTGAAATATGGTGCATTCTGAATGCATTCTTAAAGATAATAACACCAGTATTATGCACAAATTTGCCGTAATCTGATTTTCAGAGCCGAGAAAAAGATATTTCATACGATTTTATCATAATTTGTTGATTGGTAGTCGCGTAATCCTCAAAATAACGTCCTAGCTCCATAAATTAAATGATTATTAGTACAACAACCCTATGTAAGATGAATGCATTTCTATAACTATAAATTTTAATCTTTTATTAGTCTGGGATATTCTAAACATAAAATATAGTCAACACAAAAATTTTACAAGATATCATGCAAATGCAATTCTTCGTGTAAAAACAGATCTTGATACCAGATAACAAATTGCATCGTTCAAAAAGATTAAAGAATAATATCAACTAATTCCTAGTTCAATAAAATATAATCAGTTGTTCAAATAGATAAATAGTTCGTCTTTACGCAAAAATAATACTTATGCATGTGAAAGATTAATTCAATCAACCTTCCACTACACACCCTCTGAGCAAACACCGTAAAGTACAGCGGTAGAATACATCGTCCGCAGCTGTGAAGTACTTCTTCATCCGCAGTAGAATACATTTTTGTCCGCAGTAGAATACTTTATTTCGTTGGCGGTAGGAAGCTACGGTACATTTTTGAAATCTACGGGAGTTTCAAACAGCAGTACAAGGCCGTACCATCAAGAAACGGTAGAATGAAGTAGAGCAAAATTTGTTTCTACCTGTACCGTTCTGATCGTCGCTGGTACTCTCTCTGCGGTAAATGTACCATCAAGCAGTTGTAGCAGGCTGTAGAATTTTGAATGTGTAGAATGAACAAGGATAAATGTATTCTACCGCTACCGTTTGCATCCCTGTGGATTATCTGTAACTCCGGGCAAAACATCAATGGTGCTTTTCACTCATTGTATGATAATCACATGAGCTCGTTCGTAACAGTTCTTCAACTCAGGGGTTACTGTGGGTGATCAAGTTAAGTACGTCGGGGTTATTCTTGATTCAAAACTAAATTGGTTCGCTTACATTAACTTCAATATTAAAAGAGCTTGCATGGCTTTTGGCCAACACAGACGAGCTTTTGGAAAATCATGGGGACTCAAACACAGATACATTCATTAGATCTCCACAACTATCATTAGACAAACGACAACTCCTACTGCTGCTATAGAGGCGATACTGTGCATTAAACCACGACATGCGTTCCTAAAACAATAACCATTATCTGGTGTATATCGTCTTAAGGTTACAGGGCTTTGGAACAGTAACCCTATATAATATGCTACTAGCCACACTCACTTGTGGTGGTTCTAGTGACCTAACTCTCAAATACAGTTTTCCTTTCAAAACATTCTGTGAGCTATTCTCTTCGCGAGGAATGGTTGTCTAGTTATTTGGAACCATACCTTGATGAACGCATAGTTTATTACTATTGTCTGTTGAATGGTCGTGCTGGTGCTGGTGTTAACTGTCGTGAAATAAGACTAGAGGAGTCTCATTCACTTGGTAGATACTGTCCTGTCTTCCAAGCAGAAATCTACGTGATTTTGTGTGGAATACAATCGGCACTTCAGCAGAGAATCTGTGGTCAACAAATTTATTTTTGTTCCGAAAGTTAGGCAGCTTTAAATGCACTTAATTCGAATGATTCAAGGTCGAATCTAGTGATCGCATATCGAACTCAAATTGAATACCTCAGCATTTCAAATGCTGTTTACTTCTTATGGTTACCCGGCCATTCTTGTATTACTGGAAATGGATGAGCATATGAGTTTGCTAGAGTTGGTGCAGCGAATGATCTCGTTGGTCCTGAAGCAGCTTTACCACTTTCAACTAGTTGGATAAAGCACAAGATTCGTTCTTGGCCTTCATGCAAACATGTCAGCAACTGGCGCAGCTTTCAAACGTGCGCTAAGACAAAAAGATTTTTGCCAGATTTGAATCTGACATTGTCGAAGTGTTGATTGCTTTTTTCCAAGCATCATTGCAGTATTCTGGTCAGAGCTCTGACTGGACATTGCAAACTCAATTATCACATGGCTGCTAATCAGCGTGATTCTCCATAATGGTTGAATCTGTGTATGTGGAGCTAAAATGGAAGAATATTTTATCGTTTATCGCCAAATGTGGTATAACCGTTCGCGCTTTGAGCCATGAAAATATTCAGGTAAACTCGGTGACTAATGTGCAACTCTCGCAATGGGAAAGTCTTCGGTCGTTTGCTTGTCCGACTATTGTTTGAGAATCTCCGGAAATGACCCGAAGGCTATTGGGAAAGTTAACGACAATCCTTGCCTTCGCCAAGTGTTTGTTTTCGCCAAACCCCTTCAGCTTAATACTCCGCTCATCTGGTAAACACGTATAGAGCATTCGAATAAAACAACGCAAATCGTGTGAGGAGATTGAAAGAGGCTTTATTTAGGTAACGAATGAAACGGAAAGGAATTATTAACACTGAATAATCATAACTTCGAAAACTCTTATTATCTCATTGCGTTCATTCGTATTTTACAGTTTAGCTTTATGCGGTGGAAAAAAATATCATGGCCATGGCGCTGACGAAGATGGGCGACGGTCAATGGCGATGGCTGCAGATGCCGCCTGACGTAATGGCAACTGGTGACGCTGCCGGAATGATGGCGGCGGGTAATGTAACCGGGCAACGGCTACGGGTGGAAAGGCGACTCGAAACAGGACTCATGTGCGATATGGCCGAATTAGATGTGCGGAAGATGCCGCGGCTGGACGGATGCTTCCAGTTTCTTTTTTATTTTGCGAGAGCGGACGTAACGTCACAAGTGACATACGTTTTCCCGAGAAGGTCTTCCACGAAAGCCAACGTGCTCTGGATGGCCTTTGCATACTAAGCTTCCGCTACTGACCACCTCAGAATGCAATGAAACTTCCGCTTCAGACTAAGCAACTCGGTACGCAATTGACGACGTACAGCCCGAGTGCCTGCTCTCGGAATACACGCGGTGATTGTCGGACGCTGTGAAGATTTCGCTACGGGATATGCGAACTTACCAGCCACTCCGTTTGACTACTAAAATGGTGGGCCTTAGCTGTTCACACGAGCCTCGAGGATTCTTCGTCGCGCGTAAATTGAAGATAGTCCGCCGGTCCAAAGAAAAACTCCAGCCCAATATGAAATACCCGTTGGACGAGCGCTTTGTTCACTGAACTTCGATTAAACTCACAACTAATCGCTACGCAGACCGATTTCGGTCTCAAGGAACGGAAAATTTCTATAAAAATTACTTTAACTTTGACTAAGAATTTCACTACTCATCGAAAACATCTGGATGCCAGCTCTGCGTGAACGAAATGAGCGAGTCTTGCGCAAGAAATCTCCAACCGATACTTTACTGCGGCGGAATTTGCTGGTAATTTTATTATTGTTATTAATTAATATGTACCAGAGCGACAATTATTTTGAACAACATCGGTGCAAAAGCACAAACCGTTACAGAATAGCAAGCTCAGCTTGCATTTTAAGAAGGGTTTCACCCGAAGTAAAAAGTTAATAGGTTAAAAACCCCAGTCGGTGTTGAACAGTCGTTCGCACCGCACGCGTATAGCTCTCGGCTCCTGGAAATTTTTTCTGGCTACCTAGAGTTTCATTTATTCAAGGCTTCATTCTTTTTCAAGGCTACCTGAATCACCAACAGTCTTTTTAAAGACTAAAAATTAGTCAGCCTTTCTCAAGGCTATACAAAGAGTGATATTAGAGTGACTAAGTGATACAAAGAGTGATATTAGAAAGACTAAGTGATACAAAGAGTGATATTAGAGTGACTAAGTAATTAATCAGCCTTTTTAAGGCTAGCTATTCAAAGAACTATTATTCAAAATTCAAAATTCCATTCATTTCAAAAATGCCTGCATCCAACCGGAAAGGCAACAAGCCTAAGGCTAAAAATAATTCAATACGGAATAAATCACAACCCGTTATTCAACATTTTACTAATAACATTCACAATCTTATAAAATCTGAATGTAAAAATAAAAGACAACGGACGGATTTCCCTTCCGCTGATCCTATGCCGTCTAACAATATTTACGAGATTCTTCCTGAATCCGATTGTACCGACATAGAAGAAAATTCTTCAAAAATTCCCAAAATTGACGCTTGTCGTTCTGGGAAGAAACATCAATCTATGCCACCAGTGACGGCGATGATTTCCGACTTCAAAGCATTCCGTACTGAGCTTTCTACTTTTCTCCCGGAAGTAAAAGTCTCATTTCAAATCGGACGAAAAGGAGAATGTCGAGTTTTGGTTGATGGATTGGAAGATTACGAACGTCTTATTCGATATTTGTCCGAGAAACATCATAAATTTTATTGATATGATATAAAACAGACAGACCCTTCAAGGCTGTCTTGAAAGGCTAATCAAATGATCAAAATACCGATGAAATTAAAAATGAACTAAAAGAATTGCTTGGTTTTGCCCCTTCCCAAGTGATACTTATGAAAAAAAAGAGCGAATGGTACTTCTAAACCACGCTCTGGAATTTCCCATGAACTTTACCTAATACACCTCAATCGAAGTGATGTAAACAATTTAAAAACTTTAGAAAAAGTACGTTACATTTCCCACATTAAAATTCATTGGGAGCATTATAAACGACATAATCGTATTGCAAACTTAACGCAATGTTGTCGTTGCCAAGGCTTCGGCCATGGAACCAAAAATTGTCATATGAATATACGGTGTTTGAATTGTGGTAAATCGCATTCGAAAGACGTTTGTCCAATGAATGAAACCACTGATAAATTTTCATGTTCAAATTGCGATGGAAATCATAAATCCAATTATTTGAAATGTCCTGTCAGGGAAAATATTTTAAACGCTCGTTCGCTTAGACAACAAGTCAAATCAACGACCTTAAATTTACAGAACATACCTGAAAATCAAAAAACCGTTACAAATGCCACGCCTAATTCTTCTAAAGCACTTATTTCTTCGAATTCAAAACAAAAAACAGGTACGCCTGCCAATTCCTCTTTTAACGAAAACAATTTATTAACAGGTAGATCGACCTCGTCATCATCTTCTTCTAATTTCAGTTATGCTAGTATAACAGGTAGAAATCTACCACTTGATTCTTCTAATGTAAATAATCAAAAAACAAGACCGCCTTGCAGTTCATCTTCTAACGAAAATAATTTATTAATTGGAAGGGGGGGGCATATCATCTTCTTCTAATGGCAGTCTACCTACAAATATTCCTTCAATGCCATTCGCTTCTTTAAATGAAATTGATTTAGGTGATATAACTGAAAATAAAATGATCTACATACAAGATCAACTTTTTCAAATGATCATCCGAATGAATTCGACTTCACCACTTTTTGAAGCATTTCAAATCGGATGGCAATTTGCAAATAATATTATAATGAATTTAAAATTTAACAGTGCTGTTAAATAATTATTTGAATATTTTAAATTGGAATGCTCGATCTTTGAAATCGAGTTAAGATGAATTTTATAATTTTCTCAAAGTTCACAAAATCCATATTGCCATTGTGACAGAAACTTTTCCTAAACCAAATGTCAAATTGAAAAGTAATCCACATTATGTGGTTCATCGATTTGACAGGTTTACTGGAATGGGTGGTGGAGTTGCCATTTTTGTCCAACGGCAAATTAAACATCGAATTTTACCTTCTTTCAATACTAAAGATATTGAAAGCTTGGGAATCGAAGTTGAAACCATTCACGGAATTTATTTCATCGCTGGAGCATATTTGCCATTCCAATGCACCTGCGAACAATTAAATATCTTTAAAGGCGAATTAAAACTCACAAGATATCGACCAACATTCTTCGTAATAGGAGACTTAAATGCTAAGCATGTCCAGTGGAATTGTAGGCAAAATAACAGTAATGGTAAAATACTTCATAATCAACTCTCAGCTGGTTACTTCACAGTTCTTCATCCCAGTAATCCGACTTGTTTCTCTTCCGTGAAAAACCCGTCTACAATTGATCTGGTTCTAACGGATAAAAGTCACATTTGTAGTGAACCGATTACACATGCTGACTTTGACTCAGATCATCTTCCTTTAACATTCAGACTTTCCAACGAAGCTTTAATTAATACAATTAGTTCTATATTCAACTATCATAGAGCAAATTGATTGGATTACAGATCTCACATTGATAATCATGTGGATCATGAAACTATTTTAGAAAATTCTGCGGACATCGACACAGCAATTGATCATTTGAATCATTATAGTATCGAAGCTAGAAATCTTTCAGTTCCCAAAGCTCAAACTAAATTAAATTCTCCTATCATGGATGACAATCTTCAACTGCTTATTCGGTTGAAGAATGTTCGTCGACGTCAATATTTACGTTCTCGTGATCCTGCTATGAAAAACATAGTTAAGGATTTACAAAAAGAAATTAAACATAGATTTACTCTTTTGCGAAATGAAAAGTTCGCTAAAGAAGTTGAACAAATTAAACCATATTCTAACCTTTCTGGAAACTTTCTAAGGTTGTTAAGAAACCTCAGAAACCAATTCCTGCTCTCACGGAAGGAAATCAAATACTTCTTACAAATGACGAGAAAGCTCAAAAACTTGCTCAGCAGTTCGAGAGTGTCCACAATTTTAATTTGAACGTTGTGAGTCCTATTGACAATGAAGTCTCACTAAAATATGATCATATTTCAACCCATGTGTTATCACAAGATGACGTTATTGAGACGAATTTTGATGAAATTAAATCAATTATTAGGAAACTTAAAACATGAAGGCTCCTGGTAATGATGGAATTTTTAATATTTTTATTAAAAATCTTCCCGATGTTGCCTTGAGACTCCTGGTTAAAATTTTCAACAAGTGTTTTTCATTAGCTTACTTCCCAAAAAGATGGAAAAACGCTAAAGTAATTCCTATCCTCAAACCTGATAAAAACCCAGCAGAAACATCAAGTTATCAACCAATTAGCTTACTTTCTTCTATCAGTAAACATTTTGAAAAAATTATCTTGTTGAGAATGATGTCTCATATAAATGAGAATTCAATTTTTTTACCAGAGCAGTTTAGATTTCGTCATGAACAATCAACTACTCATCAACTTGTCAGAGTAACGAATTTGATAAAAGCAAATAAATCTTCTGGGTTATCCACTGGATTGCTCTTCTAGACATAGAAAAAGCATTCGACAGTGTTTGGCACAAAGGTTTAATAGCAAAAATGTCTGATTTCCAGTTTCCTATTTATTTGATCAAAATTATTCAAAATTATTTAACTGATCGTACTCTTCAGGTTAGCTATCAGAATTGTAAATCTGAATTGCTATCCGTACGAGCTGGTGTTCCGCAGGGTTCGAGCGTAGCTCCAATCTTGAATAATATTTTCACTTCTGATCTTCCAAATCGCTATTCTGTGACGACACAAGTCTGTTAGCCACAGGTAGAAATCTAATGTCGTTTTCGTTTTTAAATTGCACTACACCGGTGTAGCGAAAGCTGCACCTAAACCGTTCGTTTTTACCGATTGCACTACACCAGTGCTACACTTTTTCTGCACCGATACCACTGGTGTAGCACTCATCAAAAGTTTGGTGTAGTTCTGTGCAATGGAATCGGTTATTGTAGTCAATGGTTACTGTTTATGTTTTCGTCATTTTTGTTCGTTTATTCATGCCTCAGTGTAGCACTGCACCGGTGTAGTGCAAATTTAAAACGAAAACGCCATAAGAGTGATCTGCAGTCGCCTACAAAGAAGTTTAAATATTTTCAGTGATTATCTGTCAAAATGGAAAATTAAACCAAATGCATCAAAAACGCAATTAATTATCTTTCCTCATAAGCCAAGAGCTTCTTTTCTTAAACCAAACAAAAATCGTATGACAAAAAACTCACTTTCAAGGATCACATTGAACGAATCCAGGCAAAATGTAATAAATATATTAAATGTTTATATCTTCGTATAAACAGAAATTCTAAGCTCTGTCTAAAAAACAAGTTGTTAATTTTTCAGACCAGCCATGCTTTATGCATTACCAATTTGGTCAAGTTGTTGTTCCACCAGGAAGAAAACGCTTCAAAGGATTCAGAATAAAATTCTGAAAATGATTTTGAAGCGTCCTCCCTGGTTTAGTACAAATGAGTTACACAGACTCACAAATATAGAACCATGAGATGTAATGTCACATAATATTAAAGCAAATTCCGACAAAAATGGATGCAATCTTCAATTGAATCGATTCGCTCTCTGTATTACTTAGCAAGTTAGTATATAAGTTCCGTTTCCCCATTACACAATACAAGTAGGTTTATAATTTTCCCTACACAAAAATCTCAGAATTTCGGAAGCAAATGATGTCCTCATGGTAATAACCAAATCATATATATATATATATATATATATATATATATATATATATATATATATATATATATATATATATATATATATATATATATATATATATATATATATATATATATATATATATATATATATATATATATATATATATATATATATATATATATATATATAATAGGGCTGAAAAGTCACCACTTGTGGCTGAACACCCAATTTAAATCTTAATAATTTAATTTTAACTCATATTCCAATAAATAGTTATTTAAAAAAAAAGGTTAAAAACCCACTTAGGAGTGGGGGTTAGTGTACGAATCGTGTCCGCTATCGAAAATAAATTGTTGAAATAGTTTAAAATTGTGCAACACAGTCTAAAAACCGGGGGTAAATAAACGATATAATAATAATAATAATAATGCAACACAGTTGATTGGTTTACCGTGAAGTTGGAGTTTAAAATTGTTACAATGAAATAGTTACATACAGTCGTGCAGAATACTATAACAAAAAGTAATACCGAAGAATAGTTAGCTTCCCAGTTTCGTCTATATGAAAGGTATATAACCCTCCAGAAAACTGGTATACATAGAGTGTGAAAAAACAGAGACGTCTAAATCTAGTAACCATAGAGCCGTGTAGCCAAAGTAAAATAAAATAAAAGCAAAGAGGTGGATTTTGCCTTAATATTATAATATATTATTGAATAAAAAAAAAAAAGAGGTGGATTTGAATGTGTAATCATCGTTTGCGACCATAATGTAAAAAAGCTTGAAACTAGAAACGTGTAATTTCATTTGCTACTATGGTGTAAAAGTTTTAAACTAGAACCGTGTACGGCAAAAGCATTTACGAGTAAGAAAAGTTCCAATTGTACACAGTGTGATGTGTAGTCCTGAGAACCAAACAGAACAAAAAAAGGCGGGTGGGTAATGTCAGAGACATAACTGGATGTCGTGAATACGAAAACAACTGACATGTTCTTCAACACTTCCGAATATCAATTGTATGAATTGTGCAAGCATTCCCCTTTTTCACATTTTTCGCAAAAACAAAGAAAGCTTCACATGATCTCGATTACTGTGAATTTCACACAGCAAAAAGTGCACAAATCTAACCAAACTGTTCTTGATTTGCACTAAACTGAGGATAATTACCTTCGATTTGCGAACAACCAATCCTAATAGTTCTTTAGAAAACTTTTATATCCATTAGAACGGCTGATTTTGTGCAGTGCTCTCCACCGTTGTTTTTTTCCCAATGCTAATGACTAGCAGCTGTGACGTAATCGCTCTTGTCGAAAGCGAAACTAGCTGTGCAGACGACACAAAACACATCTGCTCGCAGTGGCGATAGAATCCAAACTGATTCAATTTTTGTTAAGAGATTTCCTTTTATGTGATTTTGTTTGTAGCTTTTTCACTAATGGGCGGTCCTAACGGCTATAAAAATAGTCGCATACAGAATTTTAATGTTGATTATTTCATTTCGGGTTTGCATAATTTATTGAAAGAAACTATCAATATGCTGTAGGGATTCGTTTCTAGCATTCACAAGGACCAAATTGAGGAACTCACTACGATATTCACCACTTTTCGGAACATTTTTCCCGGACGATTTGTTGTACAGCAGCAGATATTTTGTTTTCTTCTTAAGAACGCGTTCTGATTGGCTGGTGTTGACATGAATCAAATGAGACAGATTTTTCAATAGTGTACTATTGAAATACTTCAATGCTTCTATTATATTCTATTGGTAGTTAGATCATATAAATCCTTTCACAGATCACTGAGCTATAAGCTTTAAAAATACGAGAAAGGCAAACGCGCCTTATGAATTATCCTCTTTGATACTCGTTTATACCAAACATTTCAGAAAAGTTTAATTTTGAATTATTTGAGACTATGTCACAAAACTGAAAATTTTATCATAAAATTGTGATCATATTTCCGATGGCATCTCGCAAGAATTATGTTGATTCATTAGATACAACAATAGATATTCACGATCAAAAACTTATCACTCTCTCAGAGGGTAAATTTTGAAAAGGCACCCCATAGTAAAGTAAGTCGTATTCACGACAAAAGAAACGCCTCTCCATTCCTCACCCGAAAGCCGCTATTTATGAAATATAAAAATAACCTGAAGATATGAACCTGGACAAAAGAAACGATTTTATATCAAGAAAAAAAAGTCCAATCTTATTCATTTTATAAACAGCGATTCAATCAGTGGCGTACCGAGTAAATTTGGCGCCCGAGACAAATTAGGATTTCGTTAATTTAGCGAGCAAAAAACAAAGCTGAATTCCATCTTCGAAAAGATAACTTGGACGAGCAAAATAAAAAGCTCCCAAGGATTGGTTTGCCGCCCCCCTTAAAAACGTTGCTCCCGGGGCGAGTGCCCCTTTCGCCCCCTCGTAAATACGCCACTGGATTCAAGAGAATATTTTATGTATTTTGATCGAAAAATGTGAATGTGAAAAATGTGAATAACCGTGATCTTTCGTTAATATGCGTCGATAATCTTCGGAAAGTGTCTGAAAATACAATGACAACAATACAAGGAAGCAAACATGTAAAACAGTCCGCACAAAATATTTTGTTACTTTCATTGATTTTTACTTTTGCGTATTTGGAACCAATGCATACGCAACCAAATTCCTTATTTTTATTCATATTGTTATTTGATATCATTAATATATGAACGAACATTGCCATAGTTACAGCATGTAGTGATAAGACGCTTGTTTGATTTGATGCAAAAGATAATTGAACTGAGACTGGCGATGAACCGAATTCAGTAAGGGGTACTATTCAATTGACATATGTAAAATCAGTAAAATAAGTTTAAATTTTTTCAATTACTATCTGTCAAAAGGGGAAATTGCACCAAATGCAGCAAAAACGCAATTAATTATCTTTCGTCATAATCTAAGAGCTTATTTTCTAAAGCCAAACAATAATCACATTATCAAATTGAATGGCTTAGAGTTGACATGGTCTGATCAAGCAAAATACTTAGGTTTAACGTATGACAAAAACCTCACTTTCAAGGATCACATTGAAGGAATCCAGGTAAAGTGTAATAAATATATTATATGTTTATATCCTCTTATAAACAGAAATTGCAAACGCTGTCTAAAGAACAAATTATTAATTTATAAACAAATGCTCCGAACAGCCTGATTTATGCAATACCAAGAGAACGCTTTAAAGGATTCAGAATAGAATTTTGAAAATAATTGTGAAGCGTCCTCCCTGGTTTAGTACAAATGAGTTACACAGACTCACAAACATAGAACCGTTAGACGTAATGTCACGTAATATACAAAGCATATTCCGACAAAAATCGATGCAATCTTCAATTGAATCGATTCGTTTTCTGTATTAGTTAATAAGTTAGTAAATGTGTTCCTTTTCCCCATTACACAAAACAAAAAGGTTTAAAATTTTCCCTACACAAAAATCACAGAATCGCGGAAGCAAATGATGTCTTCATGGTAATAACAAAATCATATATAGAATTGGGCTGAGAAGTCACCACTTGTGGCTGAACACCCAATTTAAATTTTAATAATTTAATTTCAACTTATTTCATTTCAATAAATATTTGAAAAAAAGATCTATGATTATCATCATAACACAACTTTCTACTGACACCATTTGTGCGCCACCGTTTGGTTCGTATGTAAATGAAGATTTAAGTTGACCAATTCGAACATTTTTAGATGTACAATATTGAAGCCTTTGAATCAAATTAAATAAGACAAATCAAACAATATATTACCGAGATACAAGTGTTTGAAATTATTTCCGTAAAATCTATCACTAATAGTTCTAAATTAGCCTGATTGAAAAAGTTACAGACCCTTCAAAATCGCTGCCTGAAAATCATCTTCAGAGTACTGTCCTGTTTTCCAACTTTAAACCTTCGTTTTATTCGTTTCTGTGGCTTAGGTGAAATGCAAACAATAAATTACACTCATAATATTTTATTTGATACAGCTAGACATCACAACCTTCGAATTCGGGTCAATAGTCGACAGAACACTAAGGTATCGGTCGGGTAACGGCCAGGATGTAGACCATGTTCGATGTACGTTCTACCATGTCTGGCTGGCGTTTTAGAGTGTCTATAACAGGGGTTCCAAACTATTTTGGTTCATGGACCAGTTTACTAAAATTAACTTAGGCTTCAGATCCCCATCAAGAAATTCCTTTAAAAATTCAATTTCTTGCTTTTTCAATATTGACTTGCCAATTTCTGCGGATGGTCAAATGAACACAACTTTTTTAGCGTAAATATTTGAAATAACAACTTTTATCAAAAAATAGGGGGTCGATTTCTAGACCTCGTCGACCCCCATAGTCAATTTTCGTTTACGTCGACCCCCACAAAAAGGATATGGGAACCCTTGGTCTTTAACAAGATTCAGAGGGGCGAAATGGTAGCGCGTATGCACGAAATGCATAAGAACGCAGGTCCGAGTCCTGTCTATGAGCGTATCTTTTTCCATTAAATCATTTTTTCTGTTAGTTTTTCATTCATTTGGCTTCTACAATATATGTTTCCGCTCAGTCATTGCAAAAACTGAACTTTGTTATGGCGGATTTACGTCAAACCAACTAAAATTAATAAATGATTGGTTTATTTTTTTCCAACCTCGTCGAACTGAGTCGAATGATATATAAAACTATGGGTCTTCGAGGCTCCGTTCGAAAGTCAGTTTTCCAGAAATTCTAATACCTTTCTATAGCTTTCATATAGAAAGGTCATGCAATCAAACAGATATGTGCCATATACCATTTGACTTAGTTTGTCGAGTTTAGTAATGTGTGTTGTGTATGTGTGGATCATAATCACACTAGTATTTCATGGAGATGGCTGAACCGATTGATAAACTATCAAATGAAAGGTCTCATGAAAAAAGAGTCAAATGAAAGGTCTCATGGACCCATAGGGACTTCCTGAATTTCATCCAGATCAGACTTCCGGTTCCGGAGTTATAGGGGAAAGTGTGTTAAATATTGTACACCGTCACACAATAAACACAAAAAATTCTAAACTGAACACAAAACTTTTCGAATCGATAGCCATTTTCTGCAGGCAGCTAAACAATCCGATTATGGCTAACCTAGCTCTCGGTTTCCGGATCCGGAAGCACCGGAAATAGTGATCATGTATTCCAAAATGGATCTCACTCACATTTCTCAGTGATATTTCGACCGATTTCCACAAATTCAGTTTCAAATAAAAGGTTTCATGATCTAATCGGGATTCCTGAATTTCATCCGGATCTGACTTCCGATTCTAGAGTAAAGTGTGGGTAAAGTGTGTTAGATATTGCATACCGTCACTTAAAGCGGCGTTAAGCAGCCAAACAACTCGATTCCGGCTATCCTGGATCCTGGTTTCCGGAAGCTATGGTCATATATTCCAAAACAGATGTTTCTCAGCGATTTTTTGACCGATTTTCACAAACTGAGATTTTAATAGAAGGTTTCATCATGTAATACGGAATTGCTGAATTCATCTAGATCCGACCTCCGGTTCCGGAGTTATAGGGTAAAGTGTGTTAAATATTGTACACCATCTCTTAAAGCGGTGAAACAAAACACAAAAATTTTCTAAATTATAATCAAACTACACCAATCGATAGCCTATGTCAGTAGGCAGTCAAACAAACCAATTCCAGCTATCCTAGTTCCTGGTTTCCGATCAACGACGAGAGATAATATTCGTATGCTGAAAAATGAATGTTACTCAATTTTCTCTTTCGGATGGCAGAACCGATATTCTCAATTTCAGGGTCAAATAAAAGGCCTTATGTTCCTACCAAAATTTACTGCATATTTTCGGATTCAACCAATTTGTATTATAGAGTACGATGTCAAAGTCGTATAAAATCTTCAAAATTTGAACTAGTAGAGTATGTTACGTTAGTTGATGGTCACATCGTCACCAGTTCTCGGGTTCCGGAAGTACACACAATAGTGGAACTCGCTACGTTTTCTCGTTGATGGTCTAACCGATCAGATAACTGTTTCTTTCTGTAGGTTATACTAGCTGATGGACAAACAATCTCTTTGGCTTCCTTCAAGAAACGAAGATAAACAAACAATATTATATATGAAAATATGATTGATATAAGAAAGGCATCATTACACCACTAGGTGGATTTAAACAAGTTTTTAATAGTATGTTCTATACATCATTTCAATTTTTTTCAGGAAACTATGCATAGCTATTAGTAGTGGACATGTGGTTCTGTTTAAGTTCAGAAGGGCTGAAAGCACTGGAGATATTTCCGTACGTACTAAACATTGTGTTTTTTTGTGTTATCATCTAAGTAATATATTTTATTAGGTGCTCGATGTCCCAATTACTTACGAAAATGTAGTTCAGAATATATCCAGTCCAGAATGCGAATTTATTCCAAGAACACTGCCGAAAGCAACTGATTCAGAAGAAAGTGAGGTAAAGGTAATAATAAATTTCTATCTTCTCGTATATTTCATATAAGTTTTCTGAGTGGCATTCACATGTACTTAATAAAATCTCCCAGAAAAAATGACTCATTTTTTTCAAGTATTGATAGCTTGGTTTCGTTCGATCATAAAAATGACATACCAAAATAAACAATAAAAACAAGTACGATCGATCACGCTGACATTAAAAAATGCAATCCTAAAATTGATTTATAAATCCATTTCATTTAAAAAATATACACAATAATTTGTATGTCAGTATTAAGGATTTCTATATTAAAACTAGTAATTAAGTATGACATAAATTTCATAAACTTGATTGTGAAATCCATGTCGAAAATACAAATTATGTAGCAATTTGAAAATATGTCTACAAATAGCCATGTGAGATTTATGAATTGTAGAACTATGAATTTTTATACCTACTCGCCAAACGTGATCAAAAATTATCTATAAGGGAACGGGTATCGTAATGGGTAAGTCGATGCATTTCACGCAGCTCATCTGTGTTCGATTTCCAACCCCGCACATAAAGTCAGAAAGTTTTTCTGGGCCGAAGAGGCGAATGACCCTAAGGTCTACACAAAAAAATCATACCAGAAAATTTACTAGGTTGTGCACAAGACACGATTGTGATGACAATAAAAATGCAGTAATTCTAATATTAACGAAATCATATCATCATTTTATGTACGCACCATTGTTTCTGCTCCGGTTTCCTGGTAACAGAAAATGAGAGAGAAATAAAAACGGCTCAGCTACTAATCCAAATTCATGAAAAATCAAAAACAAATGATTTTACTATGCATTTGACGAAAAATATCATTTAGGAAGAATTTCTTTCGCGAGATTTCATGCGAATTTTGTTGAAAATTTTTAATTTCCTTTTATCGCATATAAACAACTCGCACAAAACAAATCGTCAAAGCGTATAACTAGAAATGATTTTACACTGCGAAACCAAGGGTGTAAAAGTGAAAACGTGTCGACTAGCTGTATCTAAGCTTATTTTTGACCGATATCGATCATCTTTACAAAGGTACATTTCTTCATAATAAAATCTGTTAAGGATAATGCAAAATAGAGTTGTTACTAGAAAGTTGTCACAACAAGTAATTAAACTCTCTTTAACTGACGATATTTCAACGGTTGGAATTTTGATTTTTGATGTTTATAATGATAAATCTCCCAACAAACAAACCGAATGAAAGTTTTTCCAATTGCAAGTATCAACTAGTAAACTTTCTTTCACAAATTCAAGCATGTTCGAAACTTCTTAATTATTTTCTTGATATGTCTTTTATATGTTCAAGGCGAATACATATACATACATATGGCATTCCACGCGAAATCAGCCACCAATTTATTTTTCATCTATTTTTTTTCAGTGAAGAACTCGAAAATATTCGACACGTAATTTTTATATCAATATGATACGTGGAATTTTCGAGATATGATTTTTTGAAGTTTCGCGCTTACACATAAGAGCCTTTTTTAAAAAGCCTAAACTGTAAAATCTAATAAAGGTAAAAAAATCGTCCAAGACATGAAACGTGCGTCTTTTCCTTTGCTTTCAAATAAGCGATTCCATAAAACAACCCTTAAAGTTGGTTTCATTAAAAAAGTTAAAAATTAATAAACAAATAAAAAAAACTTGGGCTTAATTTTTTTAAGTAAAAAAAAGAAGCCTTAGGGTTTTAACTCAATCTTGGCAAAGTTTCAGAGTGAAAAGATTAATACTGGAGCAGTGAATTTTTCAGTTAAGATAACGGTGTAAAAATAAATTCAGAAATCAAAAACATTCGTTGCGTCGATTTTTTTCTTTCCTCTTTGAGAAATTCGATTCTTCGCAGGGAAATTGTTTTTCTGTAAAATATGAATATTCGTGATTTTTAATATAAAGACATCAAAAGTTTAAAAAAAAAATTAGTTTTTAATTTTTGTTCTCGGAATCTAAGTTTGTTCATCACAATTCAATAGTTCTCTATGAGACCATAAGACCTTTCGTTTGAATCAAAGTTTTTTGAAAATCGGTTCAGCCATCTCCGAGAAATGTGAACACACACACACACATTTGCTCATCTCGTTGAGCTGAGTCGAATTGTATATGACATTCGGGCCTCGGTTCAAAAGTCGGTTTTTGCAGTGATTGTATAGCCTTTTTAGGCAAAAAAATTTGGTCCAAGTTTGAATTTTTTTTTATTAAATTTTAACTTTTTTCATGAAACTAACTTTTAAGGTTGTTGTGCTAAGAAAAGGACGCACGCTTCATGTTTTGGACGATTTTTTTAAATCTTTATTAGATTTTACTTTATAGGCTTTTGAAAAAAGGCTCTTATTTGTAAACGCGAAACTTCAAAAAATCATATCTCGAAAATTCCACGTACCATATCGAGTTAAAAAATACTTGTCGAATATTTTCGAGTTCTTAACCGAAAAAAAAGGTAAAATGAAAAAAAATTGGGTGGCTGATTTGGCGTGGAATGCCCCATATGTATTTCTAAGTACCAAGTACCAAGTACTACATTGGATAATACATACAATTAGAAAGAATATATTAAGCAAATACCTAAGCATTATTGCTTACCAACCGATTGAATTTTATATTACTTAACTTTTTTATGATGAAAAATTTTAATATTTACTAAAAGATCTCCAAAATAACAGTGTTTTCTATATTTTGGAATATTTTGCACCAGCAAGATTCTTAGTACTTTGAATTTCATAGTACTTATTTTGTTATGATGGAAAACTTTAATATTTACTAATTGATCTCCAAAATAAAAGTGTTTTCAGAGTTTTCTATACTTTGGATTATTTTGCACTAGTGATGAATGCAAGTTTCTGCAATGCCCTACAAAAGTTTGAACTTAGATACATCTATTTTCGCCTTTCTCATAGAGAAAGGCTATATAATCACTGTGAAAACCGACTTTTGAACCGATGCCCAGAGGGCCGAATGAGCAAATGTCTGTGTGTGTATGTACGTATATATGTGTGTATGTGCCAAATAATATCACTCGATTTTCCAGAGATGGCTGAACCGATTTTCATAAACTCAGATTCAAAAACGAGGTCTTATGGTCCCATAGACCGCTTTTGAATTTTATCCCGATCCGACTTGCTCGATGTTATGAAACCCTCACCGCAAACGCAAACACCACTCTCGGCGAGCCCCACACGACGGAGATGCGCGCTGAACATATAATTATTAGACATGAGCCTTGACATTACACGAATAAAGTCACGGCTCACGTCTAACCCCCGGAACCAAGGTTTCGTCGATACCTGTGGAATTATTGAGTATAAGCATCGTCCCAGAGTTCCACTATTCCGTGTATTCTGCCAGCTGGCTAGAGTTTACCGACGACAGCAACTGAAAAATTCATTGAAGCAGATTGGTCTTTCATAGACATCACCTTTCTGTGCGCCCACCTTGGCTAACGAGTCCACCCTCTCATCGCCCATATGGAACAATGTGAGGGGACCCAAGCCTAGGTAATCTGGTATGATTTTGCAGATAAAGCACTCAATTGTTCCCGTATTTCCCCCAGGAAATACGGTTAGTGCTTTCCAGACTTCACTGGACGGAGAACCTCAATGAAACTGAGACTGTCCAATACAATGAAGTAGTGATCTGTAGGCAGAGTGTCAATGATTTTTTTAAACAGTTGTATATACTTAAAATTTTACCAAAGTCTCAAGACCTCTCGACCAACACACATACTATCACAGCTTGCCGAATCATTGGGAGTGAGTCAGCAAGCCATTTCAAAACGTCTCAAGGCCCTGGGAGCTAAAAGAAAAGCGGCCACAATATCAAGAGCGACATGACAAAGTCATCCTCCAACACGACAATGCTCGACCTCACGTCGCAAAAGTAGTCAAAAATTACCTGGAAACGCTGAAATGGGAAGTCTTGCCCCACCCGCCGTATTCCCCAGATGTCGCCCCTTCTGACTTCCACCTGTTCCGTTCGATGGCACACGGCCTGGAAGATCAACATTTTCAATCCTTCGAAGAGTTGGAAAAATGGATTGGTTCATGGATAGCGTCAAAAGAGGACTCCTTTTTTCGAGCCGGGATCCGAAAATTGCGAACCAGCGTATCATTTTTTGTCGCATGTTTTTATTGATATCGTCGTATGTAGAATTAGGTAACCAAAAATTTCATAACTTTTTCTGTGTTTATTTTATTTTATAGTACAATGGAATGTTAAAAGTTAAAAGTGGACCACAAAAGAAGCCACCAGGTTTCCAAGCTCAATTAGTATGCATAACACCTTGGACACATGGCACGCACCCCGGTCAGATTACTGCTTTGACCATCAACTCCAGTTATGGATTGTACGCACATTATTCGGAAATAGCTACGCTCTTTGTATTTCATTTTTGTTTTGATTTTCAGAATGGCATATGGTAACGAGTATGGATTGGCTGTCGTGGACATTGTTCAGAGAACATGTTTACTCAATATGTCAACTCAAGAGGTTTATGCCACATTCGATATATATCCGCAAACACCCAGAAGCCCAAAACGTCTTGAAGGAGGTCAATCTAAAGAAGATCAAAGTAGATCACCAAGCATAGACCAGGTATGTAACGCTATTTCAGAAGAATTACTTATATAGCTCATGCTTAATAAAAGTTATGGGTTATTATATACAAAATACGACGATATATGTATATATATATATATATATATATATATATATATATATATATATATATATATATATATATATATATATATATATATATATATATATATATATATATATATATATATATATATATATATATATATATATATATATATATATATATATATATATATACACATATATATATATATATATATATATATATATATATATATATATATATATATATATATATATATATATATATATATATATATCACTATTTTCAATCGATCGTTTGAACTAGCAAAATTTCCACTTGTATGGAAGTAATCATTCCTGTGCCCCGTATTCAAAAATGGGGATCGACGAAATGTGGTAAATTATCGCGACGACGAAATGTGGTAAATTATGCAGACGACTTAAAATTGTATTTCGTAGTTGGAAGTGAATTCAATTTAAAGCTCTTCCGGTCCTATACGGAATTCCTGAATTTCATCCGGATCCGACTTCCTGTTCCGGAATTATAGGGTAAAGTGTGTTAAATATTGCACACCGTCACTTAAAACGGCCAAACACAAAACGTAAAAAATTTTCTAAACTGGTCTCAAAACTACACAAATTGATAGTCATTATCAATAGGCAACTGAACTAACCGATTCCGGCTATCCTGGTTCTCGGTATCCTGTAATTGCACAGGAGACAGTGTAAATGCATCAAACCTGCCATTATGGAAAAATGAAGCATTTCACACCGCAATTGAATATTCATTATTTTCACACAATGCATCCCTTCCCTACGACTTGTATTATGGGAAAGTACCGGAATACAATAAAATTGACTTTGAAGAAGTCAAGCGTAGACTCAGTATAATTAATAGGCGAATTTTATTGAGTAATTGAGTATAGAAGGAAATGTCGACGAAGAAGTAGACAAATTTTATCAAATTGTAAAAAATATATTAGCAGAAACTTTACCGAAGAAAAGAAGAAGAAAAAAATTTATTAGCAAATTACCTGTATGATTCAATTCACAACTAAACATCTAAAAAATAGAAAGCAAAAAGCACACAAAATTTACAAACAAGAGAAAAGTGACACTCATCTCCAAAATTAAATACACCTCTGCAATCAACTCATAATAACCATATATGCAGCACATGAAGAATACTAACGCAAAATTGGAAACGAAACAAAGACTTGTCCTAAGATTTTTTTAAGTACACGAAAACTAAACTAAAAAGCAACAATTTTCCATTTCAAATGCATCTCGACGGACATGTAGGAAAAAAAATACAGAAATCTACAAACAATTTGCATACTTTTTTCAGGAAGTATATACATCTTATTCAGAAACTGACCGTGACCGTGAATACTTTTCTTCAATACCTACATTTTCCAACTCCATCTCTTTAAACTATCTATTAGAACATGACATTTCGACAGAACTGAAAAACTTAGACGCCTCAAAAGGGCCTGGACCTGGCAGTATACCACCAATATTCTTAAAAAATCTTGCTGAAGAACTCACACTACCACTACAACTACTTTTTAACTTATCACTTAATAAATATACTTTTATTAAAGCATGGAAATCTTCTTTTCTTGTACCAATATTTAAATCTGGTTCAAAATCTAACATTCGAACTACCATGGAATAGCCATTATCTCATGCATTCCAAAATTATTTGAAAAAATTGTAAACGAAAAACTTTTCCATCAACTTAAAACTGTAATAACAAACAAACAACATGTCCGTTTTTAAAGGCCGCTTAACTACAACAAGTCTCTTAGAATTTATGACATTCACTCTGAATGCAATGGACGCCGGAAACTACGTAGAAACTCTTTACACTGACTTTAGCAAAGCCTTCGACCGTATTGACATACCATTACTTCTATACAAACTACAAAAATATGGCATAAAACATACTCTTCTTGAATGACTCAAATCATATTTAACGAACCGTGTACAAGTAGTTCGCTCCCAAAACATAAACTCTGAACCAATTAATGTAACATCTGGCGTACCTCAAGGCTCTCACCTAGGACCTTTTCTTTTCATTTTAAATATAAACGACATTTCCTTCATACTCAAAAATTTAAAAGTGCTTATATATGCAGACGACATGAAACTCTTCATGGAAATTAAAAATATCAACGACGCTGTAATATTCCAGAACGAAATCACTGGACAGCATTTCCTCTACCATCATATGAAGCACGGTGCATGCTCATCAATATACAAACAAATAAAGAACGCCGCGACTTTGCAATGCTTCATTTTATCAGAGACATTATTTCTCAACGCATTCAATCAGCTCCATTATTCTCGCAAATAAATTTTTATATACCTAGCCGTCAACTACGTTCCAGGAAATTATTTTTAGAAAAGCATACTAGAACAAATTATGCAAAATACAGTCCAGTCAATCGAATAATGCGCCATTAGTAGTCTACATTTGCTTGACGAAATAAATAAATAAATAAATAAATAAATAAATAAAAAATTTTGCCAAAAAAAAAACATCAAAACTTTGAAATTTTATGACATATATTTTTTTATTATTTTAGTTGGAAATTTATTACAAACAATATTTACTAAAAACCTGAAACTTAGATTTCACTGACAATGTTAAAAATTTTGGTAAATATACCTAAACTCTAAAAATAATTATGTTTTTGTTTTGGACAAAAGATCTAAACAATTTTTATGCACAACCTAAACGCAATTGATAACTACTAAAATTAGTTTTTTTGTTTGTTTTAGGTTTTCCGTAAAATCTCAAAAAATCGGTAGAAGATTTTCGAAATTTCTTATATATATTGCGTTCCAACGTTTCTGCAAATCAAAGGGAAAATATTGGAATCCGTGTTGATTTCATCTGTTTCAAAGAGACGTAGAATTATTATTTATTATTAAAATAAATTTTGTTACTTCACAAAAAATTTAAATTATTTGAATGGGTTTGTACAATAAGTAATATAACGTAAAATTATATGAATTCCATATATTAACCCATGGCAAAAGAAACCAACTACAATAAAATAAAAATATTGCTTGATTTTTGTTTTACAAGCAATCAAGAACAAAAACATATATCTTAAATTTTCCGCTGTTCTAATCGACATCAATTATAATCGATAGAAAATTAAAATTTAAATATCACAAACTTAGAATTATTTCGGAATGTATAGAATTCGAAAATTATTTCAATTTTCTATTAGTAAACAATTTAGAAAAAGTAGAATTCCGAATTTAGCACAAAAAATCAGTGTAACCGCCAAAATGGAACATTTCTCAAATCGGTTAGGCCATCTTTCTCAGTGAAGTGAGTTCCACTATTTCAAGTACTTATGAAACTGGAATCACCCCGAATATTGGCTTTGCGATTAGCACCAACCAACCAATCTATTTGCAGCTTACAGTTGTCTTCGTCTCGAAAAACAACCTCTTCGTTTGAATGCTTTTTACTAAATAAAACCCTACACCTATGTTTTCAGAACTAATTGGCTCAAGTGGCATGTTCCCCTAGTTATTTGGAGATTTGTGCTTTGCCGTAGCTTCTCATCAACTTCCTGATGGGAAGGGAAGGATAAAAGGAACATGGAAGGGAATTGGGAATTGGGTGAGGTGGGACATCAGCACAAAACATAAAGAAATAAATCGTCCTGCATCCCCGAATGGATGCTGGGCGATCTGCAGGTGCCAAAATGAACGGTTGATAAAACCTCCAACCACCGAGAGGCCTTAGAGATTTTACAAAAGCGACACTATTCTGCATTTCCAGAAGAATGCAGAGCGATTTCTTCCCGAATATGCACATAAATTAATTTAACACTTTGGAAGATAAAAATACCTTATTTTCATATATAGCTAATAAATGACTTACATGATACAAGTATTTTTCAACGAAAAAAAAAAAATAAAAATAACCTGTTTTTGAACTAGTTTTGCTCATAACTTCGGTTCAGAAAACCTACCTGAATGCGCTTCATTAAAAAATAAAACCAATTTTTTAATGACAAACTCTAAAACAGGGGTTCCCAAACTATTTTGGGTCATGGACCCCTTTACTAAAATTACCCTAGGGCTTAGACCCCCATCAACATATTACTATGAGAAAACTTGCTTTTCTTGTTTATTAATATTGATGTAAAATACTTACCAATTTATGCGGATGGTCAAATAAACACAACTTTTTAGCGTAAATATTTCAAATAACAACTTGTATCCAACAATAGGGGAACGATTTCTAGACCTCGTCGACCCCCATAGTCAGTTTTCGTTAACGTCGACCCCCGCAAAAGGGATATCGACCCCAAGGGGTCTACATCGACCCCAAGGGGTCTACATCGACCACTTTGGGAACCCCTGCTCTAAAATGTTCAAAGATACCTAAGGGGCTGTCCAAAAAAGACATCACGCATTTTTTTTGGCAATTTTTGACTCCCAACCCTCCTTTTGTCACAAATTGTCACTGCAACAAAGACCCCCCATCCCCCTATGTCACATGTCACGAATTCAAAATAAATTAAATCCATCTCAATGCACACTCAATATGTATGACAAACCATACAAATATGAGGGAAAAATCGATTTATTACATGCTGTCATTAGACTAAAAATATCCCTAAAACTACAAAGCCATCGAAATTATTTTGTTAATATTAACTATAAATTATATAGGTATAGTATTAACTATAAATTATAAGTATTTGATTGGAATTGATAAAACATTTAAATCATCTGTTTCAATCCTCCTAGGGGTACACAGATAAATTATTTCATTAGCTAAGGAGTAATATTTCCTTAGTGTAGCATACAGGGCTGAGAAAATAAAGATCAAAACCTCATCAAATCGAGATCACTGCCGAAGAAGATCGCTTGTGATCTTTGCAAATGAAGATCACTTCTGATCTGATCTTTTGAAGATCAGTTGACCAGTGATTTTTAAATCACATCAATCAAAATCGGTACTGATATTCCGTCACACAAAATCGGTAGTGATTTTGAGCTAAAATTATTCTTGATTCATGTAAGTTCAATCATTGGATGATTCGATCATCTTTGATCTTGGTGGAGGAAAACTACATATGATCAAGATAAGACATGACATGATCTACGTCTGAAATCGTTGATCCCCAGCTGAGGGGTGTGAAAATTAGTAACAACAGCGATCCTACAGGATTTGTAACTAAGGATAACGCGTGTATCTTTGGGAAATGCTCTTTTAACACTTCTTATCAACATAGTTGGGGAAAATACCGGTTTCGTTACGGCACGGTTTACGTAGTTATTCTTTCAGTCGTAGACCACGCGGGTCTCTGCTGTATACAGTGTTCGCACCCGAGCGGCGAGAGGGGTATTTCTTTCAATGAACAAATATTACCTTTTTTTCTGTTAAATCGATAAACCTTACTTTATTTTTTATTCTTTTAACAGCTTTTACAATTCAACGCACTAACTTCCCTACAGCACATAATTCTGTGCCTGACCTAACTTCTACACTAAACTTTGCTTTTTGCCTTAATTACTGCTTTATCACAAGTAATGGTGTCCAAGTTTGATTACGGTGTTATCCGGTAGCCCATGGAGCATTACTCTCAACAGTTGAATTAAGAAGCCCCGATAAATTCAATAAACATCCCTCTTATATTTAAAATATAACTACCTAACCAAAAGCTATATATATATTCCAGTTTTACACATATCTGGAATTCACTACTAACTCTTAACTGCGAAATGTTCTTTTCCGGCGTATTTATGTAAGGCTGCCCTAAATAATCCATACTGGACATTCTTGGGTTGACTAACTACCACCTATAATCAATATACATATTTTCATTACTATGGATATACGTGAATGCAATGCGATCGCGTCGCTTGTGTACAAAATCAATTAACTCGCTCGGTGGTACAGTTTTTACTGACTGATGCAATATGTTAAAATACGCATCCGTGAGCACCGCGATAACTTTACTTATATACTATCTGTACTAGCTAAGGTATAATGAAATATGGTTTTTGTAAGATCTTTATGATAAGATTTCGCCCTGATCTTGATCTATGATAAAATAAGGGCTGTTGCATGCCCCCTTACTTACTGAGCTTGATGATACCATCAATTTGATCGCGCGGGTAATAAATCAAAAGGTTGTGTTATCGGAATGTAAAACTTTTAGCCCTAAGATTGCCGTTACAAAAGATTAAAAATTTTTGGTTTCTTTTTTTTCTGTTTATACTCATTTGTTACATATTACTTTGCTCCATTTAAATATTTAATGAAGTTAGCTTGCCTAACCCCCAGACATCATATCAACAAGATATCCAGCTCTCACATTTCCCGAACAAATCATTGGCAACATCCTTTTTTGCGAGCATGTCGCCCTCAGGTGAGTCCGCATCGAATCTGATACATAGAAGTAGGGGAGAGAAATGTCAAATTCGTGCGCGCCAAAATAGCAGGGCTGCGCACCCATACAATTGACATGATATGTTGAATGTGATGCCGTGCGATGGCGTTGCTGAACTGAAGATTGATGTCGCTCCAAGCTGACAGGGTCTGCCTAACCTTACAATGCCGTAGCGTGTGCTTCCTTTCCAGTCCCAGTGCCGCCTTGTAGTCGCTTTTGTCTGTACCTTATCTGTAGGGTGATCGAACGGTTGCTAGTCTCGGACTCTGGGTGCCGTGTTGTTTCCTCCATAATAGCTCGTTCTTCTCGCCTGGGTTTTCATTATCAAACATCTCGGTTAGTATCCTCTGGTTTGTTGACCATAGTTTAATAATTAATCGCTGTTTCGTTTGAGTTTTAGGTGTCACTACTGCATTATCCTGCACGATGTGTTGAGGCTTCTAAGTATCTTCAAAAATGATTCGTCTGGTTTCGTGGTTGCTTTCTCGTGTTGGATTTAACAATGATCATTGAATTTTCTATGCTTGTTCATGGCACTCAGTTGAGCATTGACGATGCCCACTGAGTGAAACACGGGGTAGTACCTTGTATTGTTGTGGCACCCCCGCGCAGGTCATTCTCAACACTGCCGACTGCGTTCACTTCCTTCTTGTCTTATTTCGTGTAAAACTCGGGATAGCACTTTGGACTGTTGTGGTGCACTCGCGCATTGTCTTTAACTGTGTTGACTGCGTTTTACTTCAATTCGTTGCTATGGTCCCCAATACCGAATCTGCACCTTCTTCCGATTTACTTTTAGATTGTTGCAGGTGTCCGTTGTTTTGTAGATCTTTTGTTTCTACTCAAATTATTATACTTTTTTTTCATTGGTTCTGCAACTCGCTTCCATCCGATATTTCAGCTCATCTTACCATGAATGCTGCCTACATATTGCTTATCTCTGTCCATCGACTTGTTTTTCCTTCATTTGCCTCTGGTAATTGCTACCTTCCTTCTTTTTGTTTGGTTTTTGCTTTTCATTCAGGTCGAATGGTCAGTTCCACGCCTCAACTATTCCCCCTTACTTACTGAGGTGTGTTTTCGGCGGTCTATATTGTTCTGAAAACATACTTAGATTTGTCTTTTAGATTAATTTGAACACAAATTGTGAATAAATCTGATATATATGTTAGTATACATTGTAAAGTGGTTTATTGATTTCTTTTATGTTCACATATGAATTGTATTTCCCTTCATCATTTCAACACGTTTTTTTAATCTTCAGTATTATTAGTTAATTCCTTATTGATTTGATTTATGTATTATCCCTTTATACGACCCTGTACGATTCGTTGAGTGTTGTATTTATTTTGTCATAAATAATTTAAGATTTCAAGTAAAATACGATTTTCAGGTTCATATTCTTGTTTCATTACGATTGTCTGTCTTGTTTGAGTATTGAGAATTATCACAAAATTTGATTTCATATTGCCATTCCGTTCAAATAGTACGCACTTTCTTTTCATTCTGGGGTCCGGCTCCTTGTCCACGCACACTAATAAACTTCAATTCGATCTTTATCCTATTATTTCGTGCTTCCATTTGTATATTGTCTTATAATATGCTAATTTTTATTGTTTATTTGTTTTTTGTTTGTATACAGTAATCACTATTCTTATACAGTTATACTGGATTAGAGGTTATCTTCTCAGTTAAAATTATATTTATATTTATTTTTAAAATATTTCGAGTGATTACGAGTTTTTTTTCATCGATCATTCGGTATATCTTTTCAATCGATTATTATGGATCTTCTCAAGCCTGTTTCCATGTTTAATTGTAGTTGTTTGTTCACTAGCGACTACTTCATATGGTCCTCTCTAAAGTGATTGTAATTTTTGGCCTGCGCCTGTGGGACTGGCTTTGACTAACACTAAGTCCCCCCACATTGGTTGCCATTCGTTGGAGTTTTTATCATACAGCTCCTTACGTTTTTCTTTTGACTTAATTAAATTTTCTCGTGCTTGGTGATGCAATCGCTTGAATGATGATCGCATTTCATTCACATAATCTTCATAGTACATTCCATCATTGTTATATTTGTACATTGAATTAGGAATATTTGCTCATTTCCCATGTAATAACTCAAACGGAGTGTAACCCGTTGATGCGTTAATCGTAGTATTATATTCAAATGTAAAAAAATGGTAAAAGTCGGTCTCATATTCTGGGATCGTTACCCACATATTGTCTAAGATATGTTTTGTCGTGAATACGACTTACTTTACTATGGGGCGCCTTTTCAAAATTAGCCATATGGAAGAATGGGCAGAACTTAATCGTGAATATCTCGACTTGTATTAATGGCAGCAACATAATTCTTTCACTATTTCATCAAAAATATGATCAGGAATTTAGGATAATATTTTGAACAGTGTGAGATAACCACAAACAAATCAAAAATTAATTTTTTTGAAAATTTTAAAACAACGCGGAAAACTCTTTACTTTTGCTTGTGTTTTTCGCGCAAGGACGACGATTTTGAGATAGTCAGGCACATATCTTCACACAATCGATCAACTATCAATTCGAATTCGAAAGTGTAAAGAAATCGTGTCAGTTTTATTCGTACTCACGACATCCAGTTATGTCTCTGACATTACACACCCGTTCTTTTTAATTCTTTATTTGATCTTTCGACGAGGTTTGCCTGCGGATGATATGTCTAGTAGTAATTTTCTTAATTTTTAAAATTTTACAGATATTTTTCATTAATGAACTAATTTTAATTTGGATCCATTTTCCGTTACTAATTCAGCGGGTGTCCCGAATCTACATATATAGTTATTTACAAAAGTTTGAGCAACCGTGGAACTCTCTTGGTTTTCCATCGGTGCTACAACTAAATATCTAGTCAGATCGTCTTGCATAACAAGGCCATATTTGTTACCCCAGTCAGACTCTGGTAGTACTACTATATCCATGTACAGCTTTTGGAATGGTTCCAATGATGTCGTAGTAATTTTCATTGGAATTTTATTTGAACGGCCAATTTTATTCTTCTGACAAGAATCACATTGTCTTACATAATTTTCGATGTCTTTGCGCATATTAGTCCATTGGAATAGTGGACTCATACGCTCTGCCATTCGCTTACTTCTAACACCTGGAGGAGCATCGTGGAACTCTTTCAATAAAGTTTCGCGATCTTTTTCTGGCACCCACATTCTGTCTTTTTCTGGTGCGTATAGGGTGAAAATTTTATCAAATTTTTCTGCGATGAACCTCAGTACATTTGATTCGGGAATTTTCTGCATATTTCGGTATGAAATTATCTGAATGTTTTTCGCCCCTCTCATGTCTTCGAGACAATTACTGAAACCATCTACTAACCCATCTAATAGAATTTTTGTGTCGGTTAGTGATTTACTTGATCCATTTAAAACTAATCCCCATATTTTAAGCTCTGGAATTGCGAATATTCTTCCATTCAAATAGTCTTTTAAACCGTGTGGTAAATCTACCAATTCGGCTAGTTCTTTGTATGCTGATCTACTGTTTATTATTACAAAAATTCCATCAAAATCGCTTTATTTATTTTTATGTTTTGAAAATTTTAGCAGATCAAATTTGATATCATTGCTTTTTATGCATATTTCACATTCGTCGAAATAAGATGTTCCTAAGTCTTCTTTTTCGTCCCATCCAAAATCGATGTTTTGTAATCCGTCCAAGTGCGGATTCCATTCTGTTTTTTGTTTATTTTTAAATAACGTAAACCTGCCTGATTCGTCTTTAAGTTGTTTTAAGGGAGTTGTTTTATTTTCCGCGTCTTTCCGCTTCGCAAGTTCATTGTTCTCCGCTTGCTGCTGTTGACGTTTCTGTTGTCTAGTGACTACTGATATAGGCTGTAAGGACTCGGCATGCTCGGGTGGTCTCGACAAAAAATCTGCCACAACATTGTCTCTTCCTTGTTTGTAGCGAATATCTATTTCGAGTCCCCGTAATTTTAGACGTAGTCGCGTAAGGGTTAGCGAAGTTTCTTTTAAGTGCCATATTGAAATGAGAGGTCTATGATCAGTATAGACAATGAATTTCTGATTGCAGATATAATGTCTGAAGCGGTTTACTGCCCATACAATCGCCAATAGTTCCTTTTCGATTGTGTGGTACCTTCTTTCGGCACCTACCAGGCTCCTGCTTGCGTAGGCTATTGGTCTCTCAACTGATTTTTCATTAGAAAGTACTGCTCCAAGGGCGTACTCACTAGCGTCTGTTGTGATTACGATCTTGTCTTTGTAATTTGGTCTTACCAACAGTGTATCTGAAGTTAAAAAGTCTCTTAGTTCCTCACAGGCTTTTTGACACGCGTTTGTCCAAAAAAAACTTCACATTCTTTCGCAAGAGATCGTTCAGTGGTTTACGTTTCTCTGCTATATGTGGTATAAATTTTTTTTACTGTCCCTAAAAATGAGCGGACTCCTTTAACCGTCCTGGGCGCTATCATTTCTTTAATTGCCTTAATGTTTTCCTCCGTACGCCGGATGCCTTCCTTGTCAATTACATGACCTAAGTATTTTATTTCTGTTTTCAAAATTTGACATTTTCCTGGCTCGACTTTTAAATTATGTCGGCGCAATGGCCTTAAAACTTTGCACAAGTTATCATTATGTTCTTCAATAGTTGAACCAAAAACAATTATGTCGTCCAAGTAGACTATAGCTTTCACGTCATTTATTTGATGATGATGGTCCCACCTCCTACCCTTACAAAGGTGTGAGCAGAACGAGTTAGCTAAATGATAATTAATATGTTTGCACATATCTTAACCAGTAAACAAAAAATTCTGACGATCTGATTAATCTAGCAGGTACTGATTCTTCTTCAAAAGAACGACTGACCACAAAATAACATTCAAATATTTCGGATTTACTATCCAGGGTTAATCAAGAAATACATACAAATTCATACAACACTGTACTCATTAATCGCTGAAAAGTGGATGGACTATTTCGTTAACCCATAGGCATTCTTGTAAACTCAAAGTGGCCTTTTGGAGTTGAAAACGCTGTCTTGGCAACATCTTTTGGGTTAATGGGTACTTGGTAAAATCCCGATTTTAAATTCAAAGTGGAAAAATATTTACTGTCTCCGAGATTATCTAAAATCTCGTCGATTAGTGGAATTGGGTATACAAATGGCTTTGTTACTAAATTTAGAGCCCTAAAGTCAACTACAATTCTGTATTTCTTATTGCCAAATTCATCGTCCTTCTTAGGAACACATAAGACTGGTGCATTCCACGGACTCTTACTAGGCCTTATGATGCCTTGCTTACGCATTTCTTCAATTTCCTCATTAATATTTTTTTAGTGGCTTCTGGAAATCTGTATTGCCGTTTATTGATAGGCACGATTGAAGTAGTTTCAATTTCATGTACCGCTGCATCGGTGATAGTTAATTTATCCCCCTTCAAATGGAAGACATCGCAATACGTTGACATAATTCTCTCTATGCCTACAAAGTTTTCTCTTTTCAAGTGATCTGTATTCAATGTTTCCAGTACTTTATCCGTCCGGTTCTGACCAGTTCTTTTATTTTCCGTTAAACTCAGGTCTTGATTTGATTCTAAATCAAGTAAATATACATCTTCCTCGTCGCAATATCTATCTAACAAATCTTGTTCTTTTTCATTAGTTATGTTAGTTCCACAAAAGGGAAGCATACTATCTGATCGATTGTCGTTGTTGTATATTTCATTGTTGTTCTGAGGCACCAGTATCCAGCATATATTTAATTTTTTCATTCGGTCTATTGACTGAAGCAATTCTCACTAACAATTGATTGTTTTTAGTACAATTTATTTTCAACAATTCATGTGGTTGCATACTTTCTTGCAATTGTCCCGTGTAATTTTTTGTTGTTTCTGTACATTGCCTACCCTGTAGACTAAGATTGGTTTGATCTTCTGTTTGGTATTTTTCCTGTACCTTTACCTCGTTACCTGCCTCGTATTCCGAGACTCTGTTCTCCTGTTTCTGATGAGTTTCATACGATTCCGTTTTTGGTTCAAATGTGAGAGGTATTTTCCGTAAGCATATTCACCCTCGATCATTGTGCATACTAAGAACATACTTATTCATAAATCTCATTCCCAAAATACCACCTGGAGTCAAATTTTCCACTACGTCGAACTTCGTTTGGAAAATTCTTCCTGCAATGATAAAATTTAGTTCTACGGTACCTAATGTTTTTCTAACAGTACCCCAGAATATTCTATGACTTCGTTTCCATTAATTGTATATGCTCCCATGTACTCTGCGTTTCGTCTCATTATCATGTTGCCACTTGCTCCTGTGTCTACTAGGAAACTCATTTCGTTATTAGGACTAGTTGCCGATCTCAATAACATCATAAATTCGTAGTCTTTTGTCTTATGTAGTTTGACCCATATCCCTTCTGGACGTTTTTCCTTGGTCCTGATATTATGATCATATCTTCGCAATATGTTACTATTACTGTATGTCATGCAGTTTACCCACAGTTGTTTTGCATTTTATTTTAAGTGTTTACCATCAAAATTGCTATGATTCGATTTATTCCTGTCGTTACGATAAAATTCGTTGTGTAAATTTCGGTTGTATTTGTGGGAATTCGTCCCTCTGGATAACATTTATATTTGTTGTTTGGACAGAGTTTTGGTTTATCAGTTGCATGGTAGGATAGCAGCCGATTTTCAATATTTGTTAATATATAGCTGATTTTCGCCGCCTCTTTTAGGAATCTTATTAATTCTTGAAACTTAATGTGCCTGTGATTTTTTGCTATTTGCTTTATGTTTTTATTCGATAATCCTGCTATAAAATAAATCGTTAATGCTCTTTCTGCGAAGGATCTTTGTACTTTGTACGCGAAATAACTTATTTGACATAAAAATGGTTCCAGTTCATTAACTGAACCATGAAATTCTGGTATACATTGTATTGCATCCAACATCGGAAATCGATAGGCACCACCGCCTTCAATATTATTTTCGTTCGCCATTGTCAATGTGACTTTAATTCGCTATGTCGCTTTATCTTTTTAACTAGGAGCTCTTCATTTCATTTTTATACTCTTGTATCTTTGTGAAACCTCTTTTGTATGTTTTTAAGAGCATCATTTTTATCATATGCAGGAATTTTTCAAACACGCTGTGCGCTTCTAATAGTTTTGTTTTCTCTGCCGTTGTGCACCTCTTTTTCTTATACCGGTCGGATCATTATCGAGGATCATTTTAACCGGGTTGTTCTCCGACATTCTAACAACATGCCCGGCCCACCGAAATCTTCTCTCAAGCCCCTGCCTTTCATGTACTTTGTCTTTGACACATTGATGTCGATCCGCTTGGCCTCAGCTTTTAGTCCGATGTACGTATCTTCCATCTTCTCAAAGTTGTCTGCTATAATGTCAATATCATCAGCGAAACCAAGAAGCTGGACGGACTTTCTGAAAATCGTGCCACTCGTGTCTATCCTCGTTCTTCTTATCACACCCTCCAAAGCAATGTTGAATAGCAGACAAGAAAGGCCAAGCCAGCGTAGCCCTCTGCAAGTTTCGAAGGGACTCGAGTTTATCCCCGATACTCGAACAACGCACATCACTCGATCCAACGTAGCCTTGACCAATCGTATCAGTTTGTCCGGGAATCCGTAATCGTGCATGATTTTCCATAGCTGATCTCGATCGATTGTGTCGTAGACTGATTTGAAATCGATGAATAAGTGATGTGTGGGCACATTGTATTCGCGGCACTTTTGCAACAGCTGGCGGATGGCGAACACTTGGTCCGTGGTAGCGCGTTCGCCCATAAATCCTGCCTGATATTGTCCCACGAATTCGTTTGCAATCGTTGAAAGTCGACGGTATAAGATTTGTAGGCGGCGTTCAGCAGAGTGATCGCGCGGTAATTGCAGCAATACAGCTTGTCGCCCTTTTTGTGGATGGGACACATGATTCCTTCTATCCATTCCTCCGGTAAAATCTCGTTCTCCCAGAGCTTGGTAACGACCCAGTGCAGTGCTTTCAGTAGCTCGCTTGGTAGTTGGTCAACGCCAGCGGCCTTATTATTTTTCAACCGGCTTACTACCTCCTCGACTTCTTGGAGGTCTGGGACCGGCAGCCTATCGTCATCCGCACGCGTTCCCAAGTTCTTTATCGCGCCACCACTTCCTTATTCCGCCACAACGTGCGCTGAGGCGTTTACAGGCTTTGAACTGTTAATGCTAATTTTAATAGAAAAGGAAGACGAAATACCGAACGAAGAATTTCATATACTTATAAAAAACTCCCGCTCGTGGAATTACGAAGTAATTAAAATAATTAACCAACAATTAAGTAGTCTAGGTATAGAATCAAACAAAGGGAAGACAATGACCGACGCAATATTTTTTTTTTTTAATTTTTTATTTGACGTTTACAGGTTTACAGGTTTACTGGCTGAACTGACACCAGCAAACCAACTAGCACCGGCATTAAAATTCGTTAAAACTAGACTAACCGGTAAAGCCCGGCTAGGGCTAGGAAACTGCGATACGCTACAAGCGTTAGCAGACGACGTCGAAAGACGCTGTAAAGTAAATGAGTCCCCGGACTCAATAGTAGCTAAATTGAATCAGGTAAAAAGCACTAAAACCAGTGAATTATGCGAAGAAATTGAAAACCTTACATTACGGCTAAAATGTACCTCAGCTCAGGGAGTCCCTGAGCAGACGGCTAATTCGTTAGCAACCAAAGCAGGACTTATTAAAGGAGTAACGTCCGAAGAAATAAAAAGCATACTAAAAGCGGGCAATTTTGCTGACATTAATGCAGCATCCCAAAAGGTAAGAGAAAACACTACAGAAACGAGCAACGCTGCTCAAATTTTCACCACACGACACACTAGTCGCGGGGGTGGAAGACCAAATACGTCTAGTGGACAATACTTACACCGCAATGGGCACCCGGGTCATTACAATAACTATAATAATAGCAGAACTAATTCCAGAAGACACCAAAACTACCGCAACACATACCGAAACAGTTTTAATTCAAACAGACAAAACTGGCATAATTACAATAACAGAGGTTACAGTCGCGGAGCTTATAATAATCGAAACCTTCGAATGCTCCTCGTATAACCAGAACAACCGAATAATCAACATGCAGCCCCGAATGTACAACCTAACGGTAATATTACTGTTATTCCGAATAATGCTCGAACACCACCACAAAATTTTTTAGGAAGATTTATTCAATGAACATCTGTGCATCAAATTTTGTAAAAAAATAAGTACAAATGGCTAATTCATTGTGCAACTTTTTATTAGATTCCGGAACGGACATCTCCGTCATAAAAATCAACAAAGTAAATAATAACCACCCACTAGTCGCTAACAATAAAATAAAAATTACTGGCATAACAAACATTTCAACAGAAACTTTGGCAACAACCACCACAGAATTAAATTTTGGCAATGGATTTGTTACCAACCACACTTTCCACATAGTAGATAACAACTTTCCAATCCTAACTGATGGCATTTTGGGACGAGATTTCCTCTCTTCTAATAAGTGGATCATTGATTACGAATGTTGGATGCCAAATTTCAAAATTTATAATAATATTATTTCATTACCAATTAAAGATACAATTTACCAAAAATATATTATACCACCAAGGTGTGAAGTAATAAGACAACTTCACAATCTCAAAATTAACAAATATATGATAATAGCATCACAGAAATTGACCCCTGGTGTGTTCTGTGGAAGTACTATCATATCACCAGAAAACACTTTGAATTTTGAACACCACAGACTCAACCGTTAATTTAAGCACCAATAACCTCAACCTAAAACTAGAATCTTCAGAAAATTATAAACACTTGAAAACAAATTCAGCCGATTACAACAAAGAGCAACGTACAAATGAAATTTTAAAAAGCATAGAAAAGTCGGATGTACCATTCAACGCAGCAAACGATTTTAAAAAACTTATAAGCAATTATAACGATATTTTCTGTCTACAAAATGAGCCACTTACTACCAACAATTTTATACCCAGGATATAGAACTGACTGATAACGTACCAGTCTATATCCCTAACTATAAAATGATTCATTCGCAGAAAAACGAAATCGATGAGCAGGTATATAAAATGCTAAACGAAAAGATTATCGAACCTTCCATATCTTCTTATAATAATCCCATCCTACTAGTACCAAAGAACGGCGAGGATAACTAAAAAAAAAGTCGTTTAGTTGTTGACTTCAGACAGCTAAACGAAAAACTTCTCGCGGATAAATTTCCGCTACCGAGAGTTGATACTATTCTAGATCAATTTGGCAGAGCAAAATTTTTTAGCACACTGGATCTGATGTCAGGGTTTCATCAGATACCACTAAGGGAAAATTCAAAAAAAATGCACTGCATTCTCGACCCAGACAGGTCATTTTCAATTGCCATTTGGACTGAATGTCAGCCCGAATAGCTTTCAAAGGATGATGACAATCGCTATGGCTGGTCTGACACCAGAAATGGCTTTCGCCTACATTGATGATATCATTGTAACAGGATGTTCAATTGAACATCATTTATCGACTTTAACGAAGGTATTTGAACGACTCCGAAAATATAACTTAAAATTAAATGCAAGTAAATGCAAATTTTTTAGAAATGAAGTAATATACGTGGGACATAAAATAACCGGCATGGCATTTTGCCAGACGATTCAAAATTTGAAGCAATAAAAAATTACCCAGTACCAACAAATAGTGACGAAGTGCGACGATTCGTATCATTTTGCAACTACTATCGTAAATTTGTTCCGAATTTTTCGATCAAAGCTCATCCATTACACCAGTTACTGAAAAAGAATCATCAATTCATTTGGTCGCCACAATGTCAAAACGCATTCTATACGCTAAAACAATATTTAATGTCTCCAATTATACTGTAATTCCCAGACATCACGAAAACTTTTATTCTAACAACTGATGCTTCAGACATTGGTTGTGGAGCAGTTTTATCACATAATATAGATGGAGATGAACTTCCAATTGCATTCGCCAGAAAACATTTACCCCAGGCGAAAAAAATAAAGCCGTAATTTTAAAGCAGTTAACAGCTATTCATTGGGCTATTAACTACTTCAAATCATACTTGTACGGTACAAAATTTATAGTAAAAACGGATCATAGACCACTAGTATAGCTTTTCGGCATGAAAACCCAACGTCGAAGCTGACTAGAATGCGACTAGATCTAAGTGAATTCGATTTTGAAATACAGTATATTAAGGGTAAGGATAACGTGGGAGCGGACGCGTTGCCACGTGTTGTAGTTACCTCTGATGAACTTAAACAATAGTCGATTCTAATGGTGAATACGCGATCAATGACACGAAGTCAAAGATCCAAACCGGTTGGAAAAAATGAGGAGTGTGAAACCAAGCCTGATCAAGTTGCGATTTACTCCACCAAAAACCAATCAGAAACAAAAAAATTAGCCAAAATTAGTACAATAATCGAAAAAAATTGCGTAACATTTTCAATTTATATTAAAGAAAACGAAATAACAAACAATAAACTAAAGAAATGCATACTGAAATATGAATATAAAATAAATAATGAAAGTCAAATTAGCTTTGCTCTTTCAGACATTGAAGAAGATATAAAAAAACTTCAAATAAATAAAATTGCGCTCTCTCAAAAAGACGAAATATTTAAACTAATTCCCATGGAAGTACTCGAACAAGTGAGTAATAAAACATTAAAAACCATGCAAATAATAATTTTCAAACCAGCAATTTTCATTAGTGATCTTTGCGTGAGGTAAATGAAATATTGAAAAGGCACCATAAAACACCAACAGGTGGACATATAGGACAGCATAGACTGTACCTCAAACTAAGAGAAATTTATGTCTGGAGAAAAATGAAACAGTCAATTTCACAATTCATCAAGGCCTGTGAATTGTGCAAATTGAATAAGATAACTAAAAATACTAAAGAGCCCACACTAATTACAGCTACACCACCAGTACCGTTTGAAATAGTGGCAATCGATACAATCGGACCACTACCAAAGACAAACAAAAATAACCGGTACGCATTAACAATACAATGCGAACTAACGAAATACGTAGTTCTTGCACCAATACCTACTAAAGAAGCAAACATAATAGCAAAAACTTTGGTGGAAAATTTCATACTAATATATGGTAAAGTTTTAGAATCAAAAACAGATCAAGGTACAGAGTACCAAAAAGAAGTACTAGATCAAATCTGTAAATATTTAAACATCAAACAAACTTTCTCAACAGCCTATCATCCGCAGACAATTGGCTCATTGGAGAGGGATCACAGATGTCTAAACGAATATCTGCGATCCTTCGTCAACCAGCACCAATCTGACTGGGATGGATGGTTACAATTTTATGCTTTTACTTATAATTCTACACCACACACAGATCATGGCTATACACCGTATGAACTAGTGTTTGGTGTAAAACCGAAACTCCCACAGGCGATATACAGCAAAAACAAAATAGATCCAATTTATAATTTTGAGCAGTACAGTAAAGAAATGAGATATAAAATGCAATTATCCCACGAAACAGCAAGGCAAAGATTACTAGCAGACAAGAAATTTAGACATTAAACAAAAATGACACAGTATACCTCAAAAATGAAAATAGGCGTAAGTTAGATTCTTTCTATTCTGGACCTTATAGAGTTAAACATATTTTGGAGCCAAATTGTGAAATACAATCTCAAAACAATCATATTTAGTGCATAAAAATAGACTAATCAAACAATAAACATTGTATACTTAGGCAGGAACTAATCATCATTATAACAAAATGACGTACTTGGAAGAAAGTTTTAGATGAATTCCACTTCGTTACATTCATCTCGCGAAGGGTGTAGGTGTAATATAACAAATTATCCCATCCTAGCATGATCCATTCTAAGTACAGTTTACATTCAATCCCAAACCAAATACGACATTTCCACGTATTTTGGATATCCCGGTCATAAACCTTACAGAAATGCGCGTATCGCATTTACCTCGACCTAAGTCCAGCGGAGGTCGATAACCAAATCTATGACATCACAGCTGGGCCACAGCTGTGAACGTTTTTACCAGTCCTTCTCCATTAGCATGACATTCTCTCCCTCTCTATGGTTTTTCCGATTTCTCTCGCTCCAGGTAGGTCCGGTAGGAAACGATAAGTTACGGAAACAATAATTATACGGCTAGAGATAAGTAGAAATGAAAATATACATTTATTATTGGAAAACCAGTCAAACACTCTGGTTCTTAATCCGAATGTACTACAATGGTCTGATCGAGCTGAACACTTATACCGTTTTCGTTTTTGAACCTAGACGCGGGCTACTCTGACTCCGAGTAAAACGAACACGTGGTACGCGCCCTAAACAACAACTCATGAAAAAAAAATAAACAAACTCGGCTGGATGCGTGGTGCGACCCAAGAAAATTTTCAGAGCGAAACTACGCGATTGGAGTCCGATCTAGAGCGACCTCAGGTTGCTAAAACAAACATATCAAACGTTGTTTGGGTGACTCTGGGTCAGCTTTCGGGCTGCTCTGATCAATAAACGAAAACGATATTAGGTTTAACGTATGACAAAAAACTCACTTCCAAGGATCACATTGAAGTAATCCAGGCAAAGTGTAATAAATATATTAAATGTTTATATCCTCTAATTCTAAGCTCTGTCTAAAAAACAAATTGTTAATTTATAAACAAGTTTTCAGACCAGCCATGCTTTATGCTTTATTCTTCCACCAGGAAGAAAACGCTTCAAAGGATTCAGAATAAAATTCTGAAAATGTCAGTACAAATGAGTTACATAGACTCACAAATATAGAACCATTAGATGTAATGTCACTTAATATTATAAGCAAATTCCCACAAACATCGATACAATCTTCAATTGAATCGATTCGCTCTCTGTATTAGTTATTAAGTTAGTATATAAGTTCCTTTTCCCCATTACACAATAAAAGTAGGTTTAGAATTTTCCCTACACAAAAATCTCAGGATTGCGGAAGCAAATGATGTTTTCATGGTAATAACCAAATCATGTACATAATAGGGCTGAAAAGTCACCACTTGTGGTTGAACACCCAATTTAAATCTAAATAATTTAATTTTAACTCATATTACATTTAAAAAAAAGTACCGTCTGTGCTGCAGAAACTAAGCTTACTGCGTTTTTTTTTTTTGGTATCACAACGTATTGTAACCTCACCACTGCCCCGGTGCGGACATTCCTTACTGCGAATTTGACAGGATCAAGCTTGTTTTGTATATCGCGCATTGTAAAATCAGCAGTTTGACTATTCTTTGGCTTAAATAAAACGGTCTGTTCTAATTTTGCGACAGCTCCAGTTTTAGACAGGGGAGGCTTAGCAGGGCTCTGTAGTTTGATTGGCGATTTTTCAGGAGTATTAGCTGGATCGTTATTTTGTTTATCAGACATTAAACGTCTTCTCAGTTCGTGCTCGCATCTCACCCAACACAGTCGAAAATCGTTTGCGGTCGAAGCAAAAGAAACAAAGACAATACAGTGCAGTGAACAATAGAGTGTACGGAATGGTCAAATACGCTTTAACAAAGCCTAAAACTTGGCCAACAAGACCGAATTCAATTTGTATAGATTTCAAGCGTTGCAAAGTTAGACCAGCAGCAAATGAAATTGGAATCTTACTTAAAGAACGAATGCATCTAGACGCTAATAATGTAACTGAGATTCAATTCAACAAGGCGTCTAACTGTGTGTACATTATGTTTAAACGTGAAAGCGATGCAATTGCATTCGCTTCGGATAACAACGAGGTGCACAGCCTAGAGTGTGACAACATTAAATACAAAATTCCTGTGCACATGGTGGACAATGCCATACAAGTACGCGTGCATGACCTTCCCCCGCAGTCCAGCGATCAATCCGTTCGGGAAATCAAGTCGCAGTACGATGAATTTCTTTCCATCGAAAGAGAACTATGGCGGAATTTTTTCCCCGGCATCCGGAATGACGTGCGAGTGGTACGTATGCATTTGTGGTCAAGATGGGACACATCCGTGTAAAACGCTGATTACTTATGAAAATCAGCTGGTTACATGTCAGTTTTGTGAACAACCTGCACACTACGGTAAACCTTGCACTGAAACTGCGAAAAGAACATCTTCAACCAAAGACAAGGTCAACCGTTCAACAACGAAAACTGGTGAGCGTAGTACTCCTGTTTTACCATCAAACCAACCAACAACAGCAACCAATGAACAACAAGGCTCTTCTACAGCAACTAGCAACGAGCTCAAGACTGCGAACAACGAAAAGAAGACGGAAATCAACAACAAAACCACCGATGCGGCAATGGAGGACGAGACGAGCCACGAACATAGTGCCCCTCAACCCTTGTAGGAGGGAAATGGAAGCTCTTCTCCTCCTACAAAAAGAGTGACAACGAGATCCACTTCAAAAGAATATTTATTTAAAAAATCGGCTGATTCGGCCACGTAAAGCTTGTACGCAAATAGGCCTGAATAAAAAATATCTTTTAAATGAAAAAAAAAATTAAACGTCTTTAACCAGATCTTAATAAACCACCTTCTTCTTCGTCGGTGAGATTTTCTGTTGCTTTTCGTTTTGAGTTTGGCATTTGAGATTTTGTCACTGAAGCGTACGACTATTTGGAAGATGTAGCAGAACTAAGAATATTTGAAGTGGCCGAGAGATTGGTGATTGAAATTCGTTCGTTAGCAAGCGTTTGCTTAATCGCTGTCAGGATTTTCGTTTCGAAGCGTTGTTCGAGTTTTATAAACTCATTCTGCATACCCACTTTTATTTTTTCCTCGAGATTCGTAACAAAAGCGGTAGTGTCATCGATTTTTACAAGCATTTCCGTACTGGTTTTCTGCACATCATTAAGACAGGTTTGTTTACGCCTGCACGCAAAACACATACACTTTAAAGCAACATTCTCCCGCAAAGCACAAATGCAGCCGCGTTGATATCCGAACATTTTACATGGAGAATCTGCTCACAGCTGCCAAAGCAGTAAACTCTATCATTTTCAGACACAATTTTTAAAGCACACACATTACAAGTGACCGACGTCATAGGTAATCGGTTATTAGCCTTCCAATGCTTCTTCACTCAGCAGAGGTACACAGGCCAGAAGAATAGAAAGGAGATTGTGCTATTGTGTGTCTTTCAATACTCTACGCGACTGTATCTGCTGAAAACTTTACCGCTCTTAAACGAAATGAGTCACTAATTACGGTTACTAAATGCACGTATATTCTACTATTCGTTGGTAGAATTTCGTGTAAATGTGTATTCGATATCACTGTGAATTGATGATTTATTCGACGGGAACATAAACAAACCAAATTTAAACTATATAACGATTTCTTTGATACTTCTAATTCCACAGACATATTCAATCAGAACATCACCGCTTCGTACAAACTCAGTGATCCGGCTTCAGTTAATGTCGCAGAATTTGCTGTTTATTTCCTGGGTTTTCCCCAACACTTGAGAACTTTATCTGAACGGTCTTATTCGATATCGTTAGTCTGTCTTATTCAATTTTAGCAGTAAAGAAGGGGAATGCTTGCACAATTCACACAAACGATCAACTAACTGATATTAGGAAGTGTGAAGGAGGCGTGCCAATTTTGTTCGTATTCACGATATCCTGTAATGTCTCTGACATTACCCACTTGCCTTTTTGACACTATTAGATGGGTATAGCATGAAGGGTCAGTCGATGCCTTACATGTAGCCCACCAGACTTTACTAAGGGGCTGTCCATAAAAGACGTCACGCCGCAAGGGGGAGGGGGGTGTTTCATAAAACGTGACCTTTAGTGACAGGGGGGAGAGGGGGAGGTTTTTGGAATGTGACGTCCAATATTTTCAATGAGCGCATTTTTGAAATACCTAATTATATTACTGCTTTGCCCTATTTCCAGAAAAAAATTCCAAAATGAACGTTTACCACAGACTAACAGACATGACAGTATGAGTAAATTCTAATAAAAATTATTTTTCGTGATGCACTAGTTCCACCTATATTGTACTGCGCGAACTATTTACTATCTGTACACCCCTTGTGTTATGTAAAAGTTTTTTTACTAGTTGGTTTCCCCTCGTTTGTCAACACCGATCAGCTGCTTGCAGGGATGCCTGATTTCATCAAAATATTTGAAAATGAATCGTCACAATGATTTATTGGATTACGTTGATAATATATTTAACTTTTTCTTGATGTTGGAGGGTAACCATTTATTCGACTCAAATTTGTTCATCTAGACTATTTTTTAATGTGTTGGTAGTTTTCACCCGAAATTAAGTGGCGGCAGACCAGAAGCAAGTAAATATTGTAACAAAACGGGTTCGATTTTTTATTGAGTTGGAGGATGAGAAGTAGGCGCAATTATGTATATAGTTTAGGCAATATCAAAGATAAACTCAAGATAGAGTAGTCTGCGATTTCTTAGGTATCATTTGAATAGGACCCTCGATGAGCTCGGTTCACTGTCAATTTGAGTATTTTGAAGCAAAACAACAAGTGTCTGATCACTAGATGCGTCGTAACTATGACAATGATTGTTTATGTTTGGAAAAATATCAAGTTACAGTATGAACGATATTGAGAAATTTCGCTTTATATCAGTGATTCTTAGAATAAGAAAGTGAAAACTACTTAGAACCCTTGTCTAGAATTTATTTAGTTTGTTATAGCCTCATCCCATGAAGCATCAGTTGTGGCAAGAAATCATTATATGCTGAATGTAAACATATGTGTGCTTCCTTTCTAACTTGTATTGTTTCCATGGCATTTTGTCGGAACTAGTCGACGCTTGTTAACGGAGGGTCAATAAAACTACATTATTACTGAACCAACTGGTTCACGATTACTGACCCAACATTTTTCAATGAAACGTATGGAACATTGTAATCTTCAGTTTATCTTTGGCAATATGTATTAAATCTGTATCCTGCATGAAATTCGCATGGACGTATACAAATCAATACATTACAGGTAATTCTGTATGAATGGCAACTCTGTTGGTAAATGAAAAAAATAAAGACAGTCTAGATGACAGACATGATGTTTTTGATAGGGTAACGTGGCGCCATCATGACACATGTGAGTACTGTCCCAAATAATGGAATATTCGAAATGACCGTTAAAATGATTGAAGAATCAAATTTGAGTGTCCTGTCTGTTAGTCTGTGCGTTTACATTCTATGTATTTGTTGATGTAAAAACTTCTTCTTGTAAATTCTGAAATGAGTGATGCAGGAAATCATTTCTGTTGTAATCAGCAAAAGTGCACGGAGGAGCGAGTAAATTAGCGAAATTAATAAATTTTGCCTAATATGAGTAAAAAAGAAAAAGATGCCTTCAAACGGTTTAACTTAAGTTATGCACTGACAATTTTTTCAGTCATTTGAATTTCTATTTTCTATTTTCTCAGCCCTGTATGGTACACTAAGGAAATATTATTCTTTACCTAAAACAATAATATATCTGTGTACCCCTAAGAGGAATAAAACAGATGATTAAAATGTTTCATCAATTCCAACCAAATACTTTTGCTAATCTATGTAATTGATATTAATAAAATAATTCCGATGGTTTTGTAGTTTTAGGGATATTTTTAAATCTAATGACAGCATGTAATAAATCGATTTTTCCCTCATATTTGTATGATTTGTCATACATATTGAGAATGTATTGAGATGAATTTTATTTATTTTGAATTCGTGACATGTGACATAGGGAGGGTGGGGGGTCTTTGCTTCTGTGACAATTTGTGACAAAGGGGGGATGGGGAGTCGAAAAGCGTGACGTCTTTTATGGACAGCCCCTAATCTGAGGTCGCAACTGAGAACTTTACTCTCCTACCACAGTTTTTTGTAATTTAGGGGTCAGATTAAACATTGCGCTTCGGAGCAACTAAGGAAAGTTTCGCGCGTAAAGTTTACGTCCGCTTAGCGGTTCAAATTGAACTGCCGAGATTTGCATTGAACAGTTCAATTTGAACTGCTCTGCACTGACGAGACGTAAAGAAATGTTGAAATCAGCACAAACACCTGCACTCAACCCAGCAATTTGTAGGTTTTATTAGTTACTCACTAAACAAACCGAATTCAGCTATACTGGTTTCAAGCTCCCGGTTCCAGAAGTCCTTGAAACAGGGATCAAAAACTCTAAAACGAGGTTCACTCAATTTTCTCAGAGATGATTTCATCGATTTCCACATACTTAAGCTCAAATAAAAATTCATATTGTACCATAGGTTATTATTTAATTTTATCATTCGGGTCCGACTTTCGGTTCCAAAACTGTAGAGTAAAGTGAGTTTAATCATTTAGTGCGACGGTGCAAAAAAAGACAAATTCACAAATTGAAAAGGTTATGTTAGTACGTACCCAAAGAAAGTTTCTTATTTTATTCAAGATTGAAAAAAAAATTCTTGATGGAATCTTGTAGTGAAATTTTTGAAAATATAAGTAATATGAGAAAGGTGAAAAAACAGGGTTTTTTTACTTTAGATGAAATTGGATAGTTTCCCATTTAATGCGTAATTAAACATTTGAAGACACAGTTTTGGGTGGCAACTAACTACAAATTTTGTTTTTACAGATAAATGGAATATGCAGCTCGAACAATGCCTCAAGTAATAATAACGGTAGTACTAGTTGTGCAACAACACCTAATACGGCACCTTCACCAATCGCTAATGCACTGCATGAACGTGGAATGAGTATAACAAGCGCAGGTAGTCCTAACAAAAGAACAAGTAGTACTACGACAATAACTGGTATACCTGATACAGTTCGAAAATCGAGATCGCAAGGTAGGTATATATATATATATATATATATATATATATATATATATATATATATATATATATATATATATATATATATATATATATATATATATATATATATATATATATATATATATATATATATATATATATATATATATATATATATATATATATATATATATATATATATATATATATATATATATATATATATATAGTTTGGGTTAATTCCTACTAGTTACGTATTTATCCATTGTTATTTTGTGAAGTATGTGCGTCACAGTGAAGTAGAGTATCAAAGTTGGTTGTCATTGGCTAGTCCACTCAGAACGCTATTGAATGGTTTTGACATCAGATGTTTACTTTTCGAATTATGCGAAGTTTTATGTCGAATTTTTTAGTTTTTAAACAGCATCTGTCACACTTGATCTTGACAACAGAATATGTTTTCAGACTTAGGTTCCGCAAGGTAATAGCTATCCAACAAGCCATAGATTGTTAAAATCCGTCCATTTTCAACGGAGCTATCGACATTTTTGTGTAAGCAACTTTTCCCCCTATTCCTGCAGTAGGAGTTTTGAGCGCTGTTTGACATAGCAATGCTTGGGAGCAACATTTTTTTGCATAAATATCTGTTTATTATTCTTATTTTTGTGTATTACATCAACATTTTACAGTACAAGTGTATTGACCCTTTGGCCTTTCATCTTTGTTGTTCATACGATTCGTTATTAATAATAGGTGTTTCAGTTACTCTTGTTTTACATACTAATGCTTGGGAGCAACGTGAAACACGATTTTTTATACTGTAACATACAATTGTTTCTAAATACCAAAAAGACTGTGTATAGCATCTTTTGTCACGACTTTTTGCCTCGGGCCGATTTTAGCATGGTTTATGTTTGGCAACATAATCGTTCGAATATGAAATATGTAAATCAGATGATATTTTCGTGTTGAATGTAATTCTATGATTATATTGTTTTAAACTACTTACAGCAATAAATGCTGGAAGAATATAACACCCATGTAAAATTCGAATCATTTCGTCGAGATCAGCAAATGCATGTGTGACAAATAATTTCACTCAATTTTCTCGAAGATGGCTGAACCGATCTAAGATTCAAATGAAAGGTCTTAAGATCCTATAAAACATCTTATTTTTTAGTTTGCTTAGACTTTTGGTTCAGGAGATACAGGGTGATTAGTACAAAAATGTCTATTTCACATAAAAAAAACAGGTTTATCGGGTTTGCAGATTTGGATAGTCTATAATCAAATAAACTTATTTCAGTTTTAGCGGTGTTCAGTTTTCGATTCGAAAGGTAGTGAAAAATTTAATTCGTGCTACGATTTCTCAAAGATGTCTACACTGTTTTTAAACATTTTGAATCAAATGTAAACTATACAGCTTCTCAGGTGAATTTAATTGACTTCGGCTTCGGACTACACCGATTATCGACTTCCGGTTCCACTATCGAATCGTTTCTCAAAGCTCAATCGTTTTCTCAAAAAAGGCCAAATCGAGTTTCAAAAACAAAAATTCAAATTAAAGGATTTTTGGTCCCATACAAAATAATGAATGTTATATAATTCTGGAAATACAGGGTGATGTGTTTTTAAAATTCAAACCGATATAGAAGATTACCATCCCAAAGTTTGACTCAAAACTATTGCAATATATTCGATATATTGATTTATGATTTTATGAATCCTTTTAATTTATGCTGGTTCCTGAACACCGACTCTAGAAGTACCGTAAATAACCGTAAACTCTAAAGTGGAACTTACTTCGACAACTCATGGAATGTTCAATCAATTGTCACACGTTCAAATTCGATCCGATTTGCAGTTTCGACCTTACACGATGATGCCTTAATGACTGAAATCTCCATCTACGTCTAAAAACGACGGTCATTAAAATAATGCTATGAGAACTAAAACACAGAATATTCATGCAAAAACACAGGCGGATTGATAAAAAAAAAGGTATCATCTCACTGCTAGGTGGATTAAGCACGTTTTTTCATAAATACGTTTATTCCATAATCAATATACATGAGTTTTTCTTCGCCATAGCATCCACAATACATAGTAATTTAAAACTAATAGATTTCGAATATGACATTAGTACACAGAAAGAAAAGATGAAACTTACACGACATGTAAACCAATAGTACTATTAAATAGACGTCAGTTGAAACGAAAATCTGATTTAATACCATGATTGATGTAAAATTACATTTAAATGCATTTACTTTTTCATTGAACAAGGCTGTATATTTACAAATCGCTTAGTTTTGTAATGTAACTTTCCATTCAATTACCTGCTCCAAATATGTGCATGAAAATAAATGTAAATTCACAAAATATTTTTATCTGTGTATGTTGGTATTCTATAGCTGATCTAAACACTGTTTTCATCAATCGATTTGCTATTATAAAATACATTAAAGAAAATACATTTATTTTTTCATGATCTTATAACTTTTTCACGTTTTTTATCAGTTGATCACTTTTAATCAATGTATGATAACTGACTATTGGTTGAACTCATGGAAGAGAAAGGAGTGTAACATAAAATAAAAATTAAATTGGAACTCCAATGGACTTAATGAAATGATAAATAAGTTTCATGTAAGGAAGGTCACAACAAGCAAGAATGTCGCGAACTGGGACATTGGGTAGTCTACCTTGAGTACGCAAGGAATTCATTAGTTGAGATCTGACATCACGATATTCCACGCATGTCCAAACGATATGATCAATATCGCGGTAACCTTCGCCACAAGCACAAATTGGTCTCGGAAAGCCCAATTCGAAGGAGATGTGCATCTAGCGTGTAGTGATTGGACATGAGTCTGGACATCACATGAATGAAATCCCTACTCACGTCCAGTCCCTTGAACCATGCCTTTGTCGATATTTTAGGAATGATTGAGTGCATCCACCGACCAAGATCATCTTTATCCCAAGAAGTTTTTTTTTGTTTTACAAGGTGAAATGCATTTACGCACAGACAATGGGTCTCTCCACAGGACTACCACTGTATAATTGGAACTACCTACTAAAACTCCTTGAATCTCCAACCCTATTTCCCCGGAACTACCGTTCGGTATTACTCCTGGGTAGAAGGCCATCGGCGCTCAAAGCACCCTTCCCGGACTTATGCATCGTCATGGACGTCTCCGTCGTTCTCTCCTACTTTTAGGCCATTTAGCTCTCGACTTTAAGCCTCTCGTTTCGCTACAGGGGATCGACCAGGAGGATGTCGAGGTCGGTCCGGCAATTCCGGTTGGAGCTTAGCTTCCGGTTCGCTGGCGCATTGACGACCCAGGGCTGGTCTACGTCACGAACTACTCGGGTATTCCCCGACGATGGATCTAATCTACACTCGGGTATTCCCCGACGATGTAAGTTTCCCCGCGACCGACGCTCCCGAAATCCGTGAACGGTTCGATGGGTAGGATCCAGTAGGGTCCAGTGATTTCGGTTGGAGGAAGACTGCCGGTTCTGGCGCCCTGACGACACAATTTCGATGCAGTAACTCCTACTCGGTGAATTACCAGCGAATTACCTAGCCTACACCGACGAAGAGTTCCCCGGCGGAGGAAGTTTTCCCGACACCGACCATTCATGTTGCGCCACCGGGACACTCGAAGGAGTGCCGTGGTTGATCCGGTGATTCCGGTTAAAACATAGCTTCCGGTTCACTGGCGCCCCGACGACTCGACTTCGGTGCTGTGACTTCTACTCGGCTAGTTCCCGACAATGGATCTAGCCTACACCCTCGAAGAAATCCCGGCGATGAAAGTTCTCCCGTAACCATCGCTTCCGATACCCGTGAACGGATCGATCGGCAGGATGCCTGGGTCGCTCCAATGATTCCGGTTGGAGGATGGCTTCCAGTTCACTGGCGCCCCGACGATCCGTACCGGAGGTACGTCGCAATCTACTCGTCTAATCACCGGCGAAGGATTAAGACTACACCGACGGAGAGTATCCCGACAACGGAAAAACTTCTGAACCGACGCTTGTTCGCTGATCCATCTTTAGTGTCCGGCGGTGCGGCTGCCTGTTGTTCTGCGCTTCAATTTGCTGCAAGATTCCCGCGATCTGAGGGGTCTCGGTCGACAATGCGTTTCCCAGTTCTCCTCGCTGTGGCATATCCTCTGGACTAGGTTCTCTTGTGCAGTTTCTCTGCCACATTCATCCAGTAGACCATTCCTTTGTGTCGCAAAGCGGCGACAGGCAAACAGGATGTGTTCTACAGTCACATTTGGGCAGCCAGGGCAAGCAGAGGATGCTGCGTGGCCAAACCTGTGGAAGTACCACCTAAAACAACCGTGACCTGTGAGGAATTGAGTCAAGCCAAAGTTTACTTCGCCGTGGGGTCTGTCGATCCATCCGGAGACTCTTGGAATGAGCCGATGTGACCACCTGCCCTTGGTTGAGCTGTCCCATTTCCTTTGCCACTCGCGAAGAGAGGCTACGTTGGCAGTCCTACGGGTGTTGCTGTCCATCCGCGTATCGTAGTACTCCGCGTCCTCCTTGATGAGCAGTCCAATAGGTATCATGCAAGCTGGGTCTCCAGATACCGTACGGTACGCACTGATCACGCGAAGACTATGCGTGTTCTCCAGCAATTTTGCGTTCCACCCGGAGTGCCGACTCCCATACCGGGTTGCCGTACCTGAGGATCGAAGCTGCCACTCCTGCCAGTAACCTGCGTTTGCTAGAACGCACCGGCGAGTATTTGGCCATCATCAAGAGTTACTACCGCGCAGTAACGACTTCGACGCCGCTTAAGTTGTATAGCGACCTCCGCGGTGGCTACCACCGATTTTATGGCATCCGCCGTAGACCTGCCTTTGCGGATCACTCGAAGGTTTGCAATTTGCTCGTGCCACCAGTAGACCGGTCGTTTGTTGTTCCACGGTCGTGCCTTCCTCGACATTGTCGCGTCGCACGCCCGTGTCAGGACGGCTACCAAATATTCCCTATCTATGTCCGTTGTATGGTTCTCCAGTGCGAGAGCTGCACTGAACGTTTCACGTTCGAAGTCGGCAACCTTCCACGCTCGGGTTCCGGGGGCATTTCCTCTACTGCTAGGCTACCTACCGTGTAGCGTATGGCTAAGGGATCGCTATGGGTATAGCCATCTTCCACTCTCAAGTTTAAGTCTCCGACCAGGCCGGGACTGCAGACTGGCTTCCAGTTCACTGGCGCCCCGACGATCCGTACCGGAGGTACGTCGCAATCTACTCGTCTAATCACCGGCGAAGGATTAAGACTACACCGACGGAGAGTATCCCGACAACGGAAAAACTTCTGAACCGACGCTTGTTCGCTGATCCATCTTTAGTGTCCGGCGGTGCGGCTGCCTGTTGTTCTGCGCTCCAATTTGCTGCAAGATTCCCGCGATCTGAGGGGTCTCGGTCGACAATGCGTTCCCCAGTTCTCCTCGCTGTGGCATATCCTCTGGACTAGGTTCTCTTGTGCAGTTTCTCTGCCACATTCATCCAGTAGACCATTCCTTTGTGTCGCAAAGCGGCGACAGGCAAACAGGATGTGTTCTACAGTCACAAGCTCATTTGGGCAGCCAGGGCAAGCAGAGGATGCTGCGTGGCCAAACCTGTGGAAGTACCACCTAAAACAACCGTGACCTGTGAGGAATTGAGTCAAGCCAAAGTTTACTTCGCCGTGGGGTCTGTCGATCCATCCGGAGACTCTTGGAATGAGCCGATGTGACCACCTGCCCTTGGTTGAGCTGTCCCATTTCCTTTGCCACTCGCGAAGAGAGGCTACGTTGGCAGTCCTACGGGTGTTGCTGTCCATCCGCGTATCGTAGTACTCCGCGTCCTCCTTGATGAGCAGTCCAATAGGTATCATGCAAGCTGGGTCTCCAGATACCGTACGGTACGCACTGATCACGCGAAGACTATGCGTGTTCTCCAGCAATTTTGCGTTCCACCCGGAGTGCCGACTCCCATACCGGGTTGCCGTACCTGAGGATCGAAGCTGCCACTCCTGCCAGTAACCTGCGTTTGCTAGAACGCACCGGCGAGTATTTGGCCATCATCAAGAGTTACTACCGCGCAGTAACGACTTCGACGCCGCTTAAGTTGTATAGCGACCTCCGCGGTGGCTACCACCGATTTTATGGCATCCGCCGTAGACCTGCCTTTGCGGATCACTCGAAGGTTTGCAATTTGCTCGTGCCACCAGTAGACCGGTCGTTTGTTGTTCCACGCTCGGGTTCCGGGGGCATTTCCTCTACTGCTAGGCTACCTACCGTGTAGCGTATGGCTAAGGGATCGCTATGGGTATAGCCATCTTCCACTCTCAAGTTTAAGTCTCCGACCAGGCCGGGACTGCAGAAAGTCACGTCGATACACGACTCAACTCCGTTCCACTGCAAGGTACTTTTGGCACCGTCGTTTCCCAGTACCACATCTAGCTTGGCGAGGGCCTCTAGCAGCATCTGCCCTCTCTGGTTAGTGTGGCGGCTACCCCACGCCGTTGCCCATGCGTTGAAATATCCTACTATCACGTCTGGTTTCTTACCCACCAGGTCTACGGTCAGCCTGTCGACCAGTTGGATGAACTGGTCTATTGGCCACCGCAGTGGAGCGTAGCAGCTGCAATAGTATACGCCATTTATCTTCGCAATGGCTACTCCCTCGGCTTGCGTTGTCACCACTTTCTAAGTTGGATAATGACCCGTGGTCCAGATGGCCGCTGACCCGGATCTGTAAGCAATCCAGTTCCGAGAGGATAACGATGCCTGTGCTTCACTCTACAACCGACTGATGCAAATGCTGCGCAGCTGCACAATGGTTGAGATTTAACTGCGCAACGTTCAGGCCGTCTTATTTCCTCCGCCGAAGGGGCAGACGGGGCCGCCCATGGAGTGGTTTTTAGCCTTTTTCTTGCCCGCGCAGATCACACATCATGGTGTTTTGTTGCAAATAAACGCCTTGTGCCCTTCGCCACCGCAACGTTTACATAGGTTGCTTCGGTTTGTAAAGGCAGTCTCAAGACTTGCGGCCAGATACGAAGCACCTGAAGCACATATCCTCCATCGGTGGTTTGTATTCTGTCACTGAGCAAACCGACCAACCAACTATTAGCTTGCTCACTTTTAGGACTTTATTTGCGTCCATGACTGATAGCCTTTAGGTCCTTTTCTCAGTCGAATGGATTCCTGTGAGACGTTCACCCCTCCTTGCTCCTTAATGGCCGTGACAACCTCTTCGGCGCTCGCAATCTCGTTCAGTCGTTTACACTGAAGTGTCACCTTACTTTGCAAGGCTCTCACTTCAACCCAAGACGGCTTGCTGAGCTAGCACTCCGAGTTCTGATTCGACCGATAATGCTCCTTTTTAGCACTAGCAGCATCTCACCAGCTCTAGTACGTCTAATAGAGCGAACCTCCTTTCCAAGGTCGGCAAGTTTTGCCTCGCTCCGCATTGCCTTGAGGACGTCGGGGTATTTCTTCTTGTCTGTTTTGACCAGCATGGCTTCTCCTTTGTCCCTAGCCCTTCTCTCGCGTTCTATAGGGACCTTCTTCTTTTTCTTCCCGGTCACCTTAAGCCCGGGCCGCTCCATGTCTGGTCGGTCCTTGCCAGGATTCTCCTTATCCTGTTGACCCTTCTCACCAGGCTCGTATTTCAATGTCCTGAATGGCCATTAGACCACATTTTACGGGAGTACGAGAATCTGTACAAGATTAAAGCACGAGGAACATCATTACAAGGCATGTTAAAGTGAAAGCAAGCTCTCAAAGAAGAGTTTGAATAGTTTGTACACCTAATGGAAGGGTTTGAATATCGGACAACAACCAACGAATTTAATGATTTGACAGACATATACAACATAGTTATATTAAACGAATGTGTTACGGATCTTCACAGAACATACTAAATTATGTTAAAATTAAAACAAATTGAAATGTGTTCACTTTTACTATTCACATGCATTTGATAAGCGAAATAGGAAACACCGAATACACACTCACACTATCACACACTCTCATTACGAACTAACAAATGAAGATTAAAGAATTAGTTACTACTGAGAAATCATTGTGCTAAGACGCCGTCCGTTATTGTTCTGAAGTTCTCATTACGCTACTGTTCGCTTTATGGTGCTAAATGACCATCTGTAATTTTTTGGAAAGGCAAAAGGCCCGTTTGGAACTTCGTTTATCGATCAACATATTGTGTCGAAACCCGGGACTGTATCATCAAAGTAAATGCTCTCGATAATACCACATGTGGACGGACGTTATACTAAACCGGCACCACCATCTTCTCACTTTATTTATGAGCGACCAATTCCTTTCAACGAATACTATAGCGCGACTCGTCAAAGAACACTTGCCAGCTGGCAAGCTTCTTGAGACAAAAATGATCTGGGTCGGTGGATGCACTCAATTTTTTCTAAAATATCGACAAAGGCATGGTTCAGGGGGCTGGACGTGAGTAGGGACTTCATTCGTGTGATGTCCAGACTCATGTCCAATCACTATACGTTAGATGCACAAGCAAAGCAGAGCCTTAGTATTACATTCCTTTAGTGGAATTTGACCTTCTGTGTCAACTGTAGAATTTGACCTTCGCAGCCGATTCAGAGTGTACAGAACCATTGCATGGCTGGTGCTACGATCCTACTGACACTACGAATCCTTCCAGGTCGAGGCTCGAACATACGACAACTGGTTTGTTAGACCAGTGCCCTATGCATTGAACCGCCAACCCGGGCATGCACACTTTCTTCGAATTGGACTTCATTGTGCTTGTGGCGAAGGCTATCGTGATATTGATCATGTCGTTTGGACATGCGTGGAGTATCGTGATGTCAGATCTCAACTAATAAATTATATGCGTACCCAAGGTAGACCATCCAATGTCCCAGTTCGAGACATTCTTGCTGGTCGTGACCTTCCTTACATGAGACTTCTTTATTATTTCATAAAGACAATGGAAGTTTCAATTTAACAATTGACCCTTTTGAGACTGAGTTCTGACTCCTACTGCGTCCATTAGTTCATCCAATAGTAAAATTTTTAATAAAAACAATGTGCTGATAAAAACAAACTCAAAATAGTTTATGAAATCAACAACAAAATGTAGAAAAAATTAAGCTTGTTTTATAATTTATAGCAGTTATTCGTTTGGTTCAAATTATATGACAAAATAAAAGGAATATATGAATATGACTATATTAGTATTATATTAGTATAAGAATTCTATGTAAAAGTGATGCTAAGGTGAAGAAAAACTTATGTAAATTGCCTTAAGAAATAAACGTATTTATGGAAAAAAAATCTTCTCGCTTTGTAAAGAATTGGTCATCATTTTTTTTAAATAAATATTTATTGGAATATGAGTTAAAATTAAATTATTGAGATTTTTATTGGGTGTTCAGCAACAAGTGGTGACTTTTCAGCCCTGTTATATTACATGGACATTATTTGCTTCCGCAATTCTGAGATTTTTGTGTAAGGAAAATTCTAAGCCTACTTGTATTGTGTAATGGGGAAAAGGAACTTATATACTAACTTAATAACTAATACAGAGAGCGAATCGATTCAATTGAAGATTACATCGATTTTTGTCGAAATTTGCTTATAATATTATGTGACATTACATCTAATGGTTCTATATTTGTGAGTCTGTGTCACTCATTTGTACTAAACCAGAGAGGACGCTTCAAAATCATTTTCAGAATTTTATTCTGAATCCTTTGAAGCGTTTTCCTCCTGGTGGAACAACAACTTGACCAAATTGGTACTGCATAAAGCATGTCTGGTCTGAAAATTTGTTTATAAATTAACAATTTGTTTTTTAGACAGAGCTTAGAATTTCTGTTTATAAGAGGATATAAGCATTTAATATATGTATTACACTTTGCCTGCATTCCTTCAATGTGATCCTTGAAAGTGAGTTTTTTGTCATACGTTAAACCCATGTAGCTTGATCAGACCATGTCAATTCCAAGCCATTCAATTTGAGAATGTGATTATTGTTTGTTTCAAGAAAAGAAGCCCTTGGCTTATGAGAAAAGATAATTAATTGCGTTTAATTGGTTTAATTTTCCATTTTTACAGATAATCACTGAAGATATTTAAACTTCTTTGTAGGCGACTGCAGATCACTCTTAGATTTCTACCTGTGGCTAACAAACTTGTGTCGTCACAGAATAGCGATTTCCTACAACCAACCGGTAGATTTGGAAGATCAGAAGTGAAAATATTATACAAGATTCGAGCTACGCTCGAACCCTGCGGAACACCGGCTCGTACGGGTAGCAATTCAGATTTACAATTCCGATAGCTAACCTGAAGAGTACGATCAGTTAAATAATTTTGAATAATTTTGATCAAATAAATAGGACACTGGAAATCAGACATTTTTGCTATTAAACCTTTGTGCCAAACACTGTCGAATGCTTTTCCTATGTCTAGAAGAGCAACTCCAGTGGATAACCCAGAAGATTTATTTGCTTTTTAACAGATCGGCTGAAAAGTTCGTATCGTTTCTATGAGAAAGCGCCACTAGAATTAAATCCATACCATTTTCAGTTAGTACCAACCTTCAAAAGATACGTGTATAAATTTGACAGCTGTCTGATTATTAGTTTGTGAGATATTGCATTTTGAGTGAAGCTATTTTTGTTATTGTGAAAAAAATGGAAAAAAAGGAATTTCGTGTGTTATGAAACACTACTTTTTGATGAAAAAATGTGCCGCCGATACCGAAAAATGGCTTGATGAGTGTTATCCAGACTCTGCACCGGGCGAAGCAACAATTCGTAAGTGGTTTGCAAAATTTCGTACTGGTCATATGAGCACCGAAGACGATGAACGCAGTGGACGTCCAACAGAGTTCAATTTCACCGAATCGATGAAAACGTGAAAAAAATCCACAAAATGATTTGCAATGACCGTAAAGTGAAGTTGATCGAGATAGCTGACACCCTAAAGATATCAAAGGAACGTGTTGGATATATTATTCACGAATATTTGGATATGAGAAAGCTTTGTGTAAAATGGGTGCCGCGTGAGCTCACAATCGATCAAAAACAACAACGAATTGATGATTCTGAGCAGTGATTTTTTCGTCGATATATAACAATGGACGAAACATGGCTCCATCACTTCACTCCGGAGTCCAATCGACAGTCAGCTGAGTGGACTGCACGCGATGAACCGAACCCAAAGCGTGGAAAGACTCAACAATCGGCGGGTAAGGTTATGGCGTCTGTATTTTGTGATTCGCATGGTATAATTTTCATCGACTACCTTGAAAAGGAAAAAACCATCAACAGTGACTATTATATAGCGTTATAAGAGCGTTTGAAAGACGAAATTTCAAAAAAACGGCTTCATTTGAAGAAGAAAAAGTACAGGTGTGTAATGTCAGAGACATAACTGGATATCGTGAACACGAATAAAACTGGCACTCTTTCTTTATACTTCCGAATATCAATTAGTTGATCGATTGTGTTAATTGTGCAAGTTTTGCCCTTTTACACTACTAGAATTTTAAACGATACACCCAAACTGCAGTACAGATTAGTTACATCAAACATTCTGACACACAAATATTACAACATAGCCAGTATAGTCTTTATGATAAAATATTGGTGATTTTGGAAAGAACCTCTTATGAAGGCGTGAGTGAAGGGCCAAATTGTATTATTTTCTAAGATATTAAACACTGATTGGATATAAACGATTTTGAACACTGTTGCGAATTTAGAACTGTGAAAATTGCAAAAAAAAAACTGATCATATTATCTTAGATTTGCACTGCACTGCTAATTTTAATTTTTGATTTAGAAAGAAGCAATCTTTATAGTTCTTTAGGTAACATTTAAAGCCATTAGAAAGGCTGATTTGGCATAATGTTTCACATTGTTGTCCATTTCCCGTTGTATGCAAACGACCACCAACAGGATGATGTAATCAACCTTCTTCGAAGGGAAACTGGCTCTGCGACCTGAGCGTTTGAGGTTTTGTACAACGCAAAAGGTCTGATTTCATTGACGACTGCTCCACCTGACGGCTGAATTCCAAATGAGAGCGCGACCTGAGCGTTTGAGGTTTGGTGCCACGCAAAAGGTCTGCTTTCATTGACGACTGCTCCACCTGACGATTGACGTCCAAATGAAAGCACGACCTTAGCGTTTGAGGCTGTATACCACGCAAAAGGTCTGCTTTCACTGACGACTGCTCCGCCTGACGGCTGAAGTCCAAATGAGAGCACGACCTGAGCGTTTGAGGTTTGGTATCACGCAAAAGGTCTGCTTTCATTGACGACTGAAGTCCAAATGAGAGTTGCGACCTGAGCGTTTGAGCGTCTTTTGACCACGGTTCCCCTTATATACGCAGTCAGTTGAAGATATGTGCCTGACTACCTCAAAATCGTCGTCCTTGCGCGAAAAAACCAAGCAAAAGTAAAGAGTTTTCCGCGTTGTTTTTCAAAGTTTGAGAAAACTTAATTTTTGAGTTGTTTGTGGTTATCTCACACTGTTCAAAATATTATCCTCAATTCCTGATCATATATTTGAAGAAATGGTGAAAGAATTATGTTGCTACCGATAATACAAGTCGAGATATTCACGATTAAGTTCTGCCCATTCTTCCATATGGCTAATTTTGAAAAGGCACCCTATAGTAAAGTAAGTCGTATTCACGACAAAAGTTTTGTTTCATCAAGACAATGCATCGTGTCACAAGTCGATGAAAACCATGCTGAAATTGAACGAATTGGGCTTCGAATTGCTCCCTCATCCACCGTATTCTCCAGATTTGACCCCCAGTGACTTTTTCCTGTTCTCTGACCTCAAGAGAATGCTCGCTGGTAAAAAATTTAGAGTTCATTTCTTGGATACTTTTGATTCTGATTTTGAGAAGAGATTCGTGGAATTCCGGGTCACGTACACCCTCAAGTGGCCTCTAATATCTTTAATATCAAATTTAGAACAGTCAACTGTGAAAAGATATTTTATACTGACGGATAAAACATCAACAAGTCCACAGGCTTCGGTATTTTCAATCAAAACATAACCGCTTCGTACAAACTCAGTGATCCGGCTTTAGTGTACGTCGCAGAATTAGCTGCTATTCAGTACACCCTCGAGATCATTGAAACCTAGCCCAAAGACCATTACTTCATTGTCACGGACAGTCTAAGCTCAATAGAAGCTCTCCGGGCAATGAAGCCAGGAAAGTATCCCTCATCTTTCCTGGGGAAAATTCGGGAACACTTGTGAACTTTATCTGAACGGTCTTATTCAATATCGTTAGTTTGGGTCCCTTCGCATTGTTCAATTCCGGGCAATGAAAAGGCAGACTCATTGGCTAAGGTGGGCGCATTACAAGGTGATATCTTTGAAAGACCAATATGCTTCAATGAATTTTTCAGTATCTCGTCAGAAAACTCTCGAAAAAACTTCATGGAGCAATGGCGAACTGGGACGATGGCTACATTCCATTATCCCTAGGGTATCGACGAAACCTTGGTTCAGGGGGATGAACGTGAGTCGTGATTTCATTCGTGTTATGTCGCGGCTCATGTCAAATCACTACAGTTTCAACGCACATCTCCGGCATGTTGGGCTCGCGGAGAGCTGTCTCTGCACCTGTGGCGACGGTTATCAGGACATCTAGCATGTCGTGTGGTCGTGCGTAGAGTATCGCAACGTCAGGTCGGAGCTACTGGAATCCCATAGGGCCCGAGGTAGACCGCCCAAGGTTCCGGTTCGGGATGTGTTGGCGAGTCGGGATAGTTTATATATGCTTCTCATATACCAGTACTTTAAACACATTAATATACAAGTGTAATCCGTAGTATCCTCTCTCTTGTCGAGGCTAAGAATAATCTTCACCTACAGGTTCGAGACTAACATTCGCCCGATTATCCCAATCCCTCGCCTGTCTACCGTCTCTGTCGAAAATAACACGATCTTTTTGCTATCACTAACTTTTTCGTTCCCTCTTCCTCCGTTTCTCCACAATCTCGACGTCAACTAATTAGATCTTTGTCGTTTTTAGTCATTCGTTCCCATACCCCCTATTTTCACTCCGTTTTCCACAAAATTACTTCTCCATGTTTCTTTCAATCTCTTAGACAACATCACCATCATCGTCCATGGAAAACTGTCCATTCGATGACCTACATGCGGGCCTCCCGCCGGGTATCCGTGGCCTGTGGGTGTTTTCCGCGGACCCATTGATACGTAGGATCGTCATCTGGAAGACACTCGTTTATCTGGAAGCTTCATCGTTTCCTCGGATACCGGAGTGCCCGGGTATTTAACAGAGGGTAGTGAATTCGTCAAGTTTATCCTCTATTGTTTGAATCAACGGCTGTTAAGACTGCCAAGAAATCCGATAGGATTAAGGTTGGGGTGTTAGGAGGTTTGAATTTGATGGCGTGGAGGATTCAGCCGAAAAGACGGACCATGTTGAGTATAAGCCGAAGTTGTGGTTGAAGGTTGCGCTGTGAGTTCCGGATCCTACTCGGTTTTCACGAGAGTTCTCGTGTTCCTCGCTGCAGTTCAAGCAGATCTCTTTCTGGTCGCATGTCTTGCTGCCATGACCGAAGTGGCCACATCGGTAACATTGTAATAGAGCGGGATAGTACTGCCTTACTTCGGTGCGGAGTAACCCGATGAAGATTTTCTACGGTAGTTTGTTCCGGCGAATGACAGAATGAGTAGCGGGGGTGTTGGTGAGTGTTCCATTGACAGCTTTAGTAATTCTAGGGGTTTCCGAGGCTTTGGAGAGTCCTCAGTCTTGTGTATACGTGCCTGGACGTTGTTTTTAATCTGTATCTTCGCGCAATACAGATTTTTGGATAAGGAAGAGGTTGGGGAGAAGTGTGTTTGTTTGGTTATTGTGGGTCGTAATAGTTTACCAGACGCGATGTGATCTATTGCATTCCCTGCACTGATTGCGATAGTTCTTACATTGGTCTGACTACACAGCAACTGAAACAACGGTCTTCCATATTCGCTACTTGCAATATTTCAGTGCTCAATCGAAGTCGATGTGCGTGGGAAGTGCTTGTGTAAGTTCTTGGCAAAACAAGTAATTTGAATTGAAATTTCTAAACAAATTGCATTCGAATGTCTCGTTTTTGTGTTTTGGTGTAGAGTAGCCGTTTTTCAACCAACTGTTATAAATGTTACACCATACTTGACGAAAAATATTTGTAGTCGTTGTGAGTACATTTTGAGAAAATTATTGTATTTTGTGAAAAAAAATTGTGAATAAATAATACATAAAATTACAGTTGCCCTGAATATGAAGGTATAACCTACGAAACGTTGGCCTTTAACGAAAAATAAATGTTTTGACGAGAAACCAATTGACCAAAAAGTCATCTCTTTATTTGATCGTAATAGTAGTATGTGTATCTATTCCATCACCTTTTGGCATGTATGAGGGGGAGGCACTGGATGGAGGAGGGAAGAAATTATTGAGGAGTGGGTTCTCTGGGCCTCCCATTTTGGTTTTGGTTTCTCGGATGTAGGTGTGGATTAGTTTACTTACTGTCACTATTTGTATGATTGGTAGCTGAGTCCATCAGCTCTAATTCGATTTATTGCTATTCCACTCGATACGCGTGGTGGCTAGCACGCTCGCACTTTGATGAGTCGGCACTGTAGCTGACCCGCTAAACACTCGTGGTGATTGCTGACACGACGAAAGGCGAAGACCGACACCCGCACGTCCGATCGCCAGGAATGTAGCACGAACAATGAGACACAACTTATGCAAAGGTTATATGAACATAGTTAGAATAAGAGGCAATAGTAAAATTATTCTATCGCAATTATCCACTGCCCGTAGAGAAACGGATCGCAACACGAGAATGAGCGACCGTTCGTTGCTTCAGAGCGAATCCCCACAGCAGCGTGCTAACCCGTGATGCTCAGGCAGGTCATCGAGAGAAATTCGGTCTCGTACTGGTGTATATTCTATGTTAAATGCCGGATTATTGTTACTGACATGATATCCATCTCTCTTTGATGGCACTGATTGAATCGTGTGAAGAGTTGGTAGAGAGCGTCCTGCTTCATTATGCTCCTTCATCTACATTGATCGCAACTGAAATCCTTCACATCACACCTTCAACCAGAGGCAGGACCTGTATTCGAACAACAGTTCCTGTCTATCAACAATGCATCTCATTATAATTTCGGTGCGCGATCAGGTGACACCGGTGTCACGCCAGATGATCGTTCGTTATCGTTATCGCCACCGTCGACCTGCGCGTCCTCTTCCGCTCTGTCCGGTACAGTCGCACATCCATCCAATGTTTGTCGAACAATGTCATCAATAAGTGAATCAACTGTATTACTATATACTACTCTGGTGAGGGTTCGAAACCATCGTGGGAAACACCAATGTGCTCGTGTTCTCTCAGATGGTGGATCACAGTTAAATTTTATTTCCGAATCCATGTGTCAACGCATTGCATTAAAACGAAGTAAGCTAAACGTGCCTGTTAGTGGTATCGACCAAGCTGTTGTAATTGTTCGATACTCAGTATCAGTGCTACTTTTTTCTCGTTTAGGACCAATCTAACATCATCTGGAGTATCTGGTGTTACCGAAGCTAACCGCCAGTCTACCAACGAGAACAATTGATATTAGTGCGTGGAAAATTCCAAGGGGCCATGAAAGTTGGCGCAGAGTTATTCTCCGTGATACTGCAAGCAAAACAAATGTCGTTCGATGCACATCTCACACACCTGCACAAGACAAATCTGGGACACATTCTCGCTGGAAAGGTACCCACCAAATCGCTTATTCAAGTAACAAGTCTCGTTTCTTCTTTCAACAAGTTAGAAACTCAAATGAAAAAGTTTTGGGAAGGGGAGAACCTTGACTATGGCAAAGCGTATACCGGGATGGAACAGCAATGTGAAAAGTTTTTCGAATGGACACACATACACAATTCCGATGGGCGATACGTGGTACGTTTACCCATTCAATAAAAAATACTTCCTGTTCTGGGTGATGCATGATCGACGACTCAACGCGCTTACCAGTGTTGTAACTGGATCAATCACCATTCATTAAAACCTTATGTCTCTTATGGTTAACAGCTGAAGATATGTTCGGTTTCAAGGTTCCACAGCTACCAGTAATTGACAAGGTAACCAAGCGCATTTCTCTTTCAGAGATGTCTTAACTTTTCGATCCGTTAGGTCTCGTGGGACCAGTGATGACAAGTTCGAAAATGTCCGTTTAGAAGTTATGGCAAGAGAATTGGCTATCTTTTCGCGCATCGATTGTTGTTCTCAATTATGTTCGTGTGCGTCGATGGGTTCTAAATTGTTCTTCCGGTGATTATGAGCCCCACTGCAGCACAGACACTTACGACAGGTAAGAGGTGCTGCGTTTACCTCTTATCTAACAACGAAAATACAAAAACGTGTAATCTTCTCATCACAAAATCACGTCTCGCCCCTGCAAGTGACCTCATAATTCTTCGTCTATAATTCTGTGCCGCAGACTGTGGCGAGACTTATTCATTCCGTTATCATCGTCTATGGTCGATCAACAAAACAAAGAATGCAAGTCAACCATCGTAGCTTTTCACGCACACACTGAGGATGATTCGTTGATTGCTTGATACTGAGAACTTGCTCTCTTGCTCGAGGTCAAGGTCGTCTTACTAAGTTGATAACTGGATCAATTCATCATCAAACGATGCATACTGTACCTAAGCAACTTCTTTCGACGATGAAGCAGCGATTTCGGCCTGTTCGAGGCAGAGACCTGGCGCGAAGGGTTGTTCACCACTGCGTGGCGTGTTTCGGTGTCGTCCAAATCCAAACGATCAATATATGGCGCCATTGTCTGTTGCATGAATAACGCCATCAAAGGTATCCAAAAATATGGGGCTGGATTACTGTGGGCCGTTTTTCGTCCGACAATTCGCGGGAAGGGGCAATTCGGTGAAAGTCATCAACATCAACTTGTTGGCGCGTGTCGCGAGATGACAGAGATGCGGAAGCAGTTTATCGAACAACTGGAATTTACTCATTGTGCAAATGAGTGTCTAAAGAACAGCATTCAATTCCATTTCATCCCGCCACGAGCGCCACACTTCGACGAATTATGGAAGGCAGCAGTAAAGGCATTTAAGTATTATTTCTGCGAATCATGGGATGCTCACCATATCATATAGATGTTCTTCGAACCGCCGTTGTTCAAGCAGAGTTTCTCGTCCGTTGACACCTGTTTCTAACAACCCGGATGACCTATCCGTACTCATCCCTGGACACATTTTAATAGGAGAACCCATTCATCACCTTCCTGAACCAGACAACTGGTTGCATTACCGCTCTGCTAAGTGGAGAAAATTTCCGACAGATTTCAAGATTGGTTCAACGATTCTTTTGAAACAGAACAACGCTTCTTCCAAACAATGGACCTTTGAGCGCGTTATTGCTATCTATCCAGCAAAGATGGAGTCGTACGTGTTGTGGATGTACGTACACAAGCTTGCATTAGTCGCAGAACTACAACAGAGTTATGTTCACGTCATGTTGAAGACTCTCTGAACGAAGACCAGAAGAATCATTTCCAATCTGACGAAAAGGACCAACTCCAATCCGATATTGGAATGCTGCGCTTCAACAAGGGCCAGGATATTTCAGATCTTCACAGAACATACTTAATTATGGTTTATTACCAAGAAATCTAATGTAAAACAATTTAAAATGTGTTCACATTTTCTATCACACATGCATTTGATAAGCCGTTACCATTTGCTATCACACATGCATTTGATAGGGGTTACCGTTTTACAATGCAAGAGCAATACAATTCATCTCGGAATACCGTGGATCAGTAGATTAGTTAGAAAGCTTTGTGGTACAGATAAGATACTTTGCGGAAGGCGTTCCGGAAAAAGACCATATGAATAAAGTACTAAAGTACTAATGAATACAATGAGCCCAAATTCATGAAGGAAATAATCTTACTATAAACGGCAAATAAAGTTTTAATGAGGCTGTGACAAGAAAAAAGCACGCCAATAGGATTGAAAAAAAGGGTTTTATAATTTTACCGTTTTATATAATACACCAAAGAATTAGCGAAGCGAAATTTTGTTGATTAAATAATTTCTTGCGTAATTTGTTCTAGAACACTTTTACAAAAATACGATCTCTTGAGTAACGGGTGCATAAATATGAGAGTAATAATGCAGATTGTATAATTGGCGATATATTGTCGGTAAAGAAGTAAAGCATTGCTAATTGTCGGTGTTTCTAAAGTCGATGTATATTGATAAGCATACAACATACTTTATAAGGGCAAAAGTGGAAATGTGGTCCAGTTTAATATACGAAGATTGTTTTTAGACTGATTATATGCACTCTTCGTGGGTGACTTTGGTCTATTGTACGTGATATATGATGATTTAATTGTATATAGGTCCTGAAGATTATTGTCGAAACGTTTAATAAAGCCAAGTATACTATTTGCTTTACTGATCATCATCTATAATTTCGTAAAGTGGTAGTTTTTAAAAAGTTTAAGCAGTCCCTATAAGCTAATTTTAGCTAAATTGGATATGGGGCAGGGGTACCGTCCCTTCCCTCGATCTTGCAAAATCACCATGAAATGTTCGAAATCGAAAATTTTGTTTATGCCCAAATTGTATTTGTGTCGAAATGTTTCAACTTGAACGTGCATTGCAACAACATTGCAGTGTGTCGATAGCACACTATTGAAAATCCTGTCTGATTTAACCCATGTCAGCACCAGCCAACCAAACGCGTTCTGAGTACGAAAACAAAATATCTGCTGCTGGATCGATATAAAAGGTGATCAAGAATACTTTTTTCCTCATTTTCTGAGCATAGCTTATTGGAGGTCATGATATCATGCTTTTGGGATGAAACGAGCGCCGAGCAGTACAATTGTGCCAAAGAAGTCGCAGTCGCCGCCAGACACACCGAAAGCCTACTAGTGGAAGTTGTCATTCGTCATGGGAGCGCTGCTCGGTTAATTTGTCTGGAATTAGAGCCAGATTTCATTGTGTTTTCCAAGTGCACCATTTGATTCTGCCCGAAATTGATTGTTTCGTCTTCTTTGGAATCCAATTGGAAATCACAATGAATTCCTATTCGAATTTCGGATGAGTTCACGAGTGTACACGCCAAGAGCCATCTCAGTTCTGTTTAAATGTAAATCTGTCGGTCGTGACAATTCCAGGAATGCTCACTCCAAACACTTTTTTAACAAATGTGGATTTTTAGCGATGTTAATAAATTCTTTCCTTTCAAAACATTTCTGTATTTGTAATATAATTTGTTTTGGAATAGTAGCTGTTTAATGTCCCTAATCTGTAATTTAGTGTAGGTGCATCGTTTCAAATTCTAGTAGTGAAAAAGGAGAGAGCTTGCAAAATGCATACAATCGATCAACTAACTGATATTCGATTATCTTCGAAGATCAAATGGCTGTCACTGTCGAAAATAATATGGTTGACACTCCAACACTAAAGCATACTTTTACGAACTTCCCGTTCTTCTATTTGAAAAAAATTAGCAAAGAAGTAGCGAAGCGAAATTTTGTTGATTAAACTATTTCTTGCTTAATTTGTTCTAGAACACTTACAAAAATAAGATCTCTTAAGTAACGGATGAAAGTCATGGTGCAGATTGTATGTTTGGCAATATATTGTCGGTAATGAAGTAAAGCATTGCTAATTGTCGGTGTTCCTCAATTCGATGTACATGGATAGGCATACAACATACTTTATAAGTGCAAAATCTAAAAAGTGGTCCAGAGTGACGTTGTATGGATTCCATACTACGCTACAACATTGTAGGATTGGTCTATCGTACGTGATATATGATGATTTAATTGTATATACATAGTCTTCAGGACCTATTGCAGAAACGTTTAATAAAGCCAAGTATACTATTTGCTTTACTGAGTGTTCGTGTAGTGTTCGATGAATGTGAGTTAAGAGTCCAAAATAATGCATAAATCACGCACAGTTCTATATTTTTATACTATTTGACTTCCTAATCATAAATATAATGATTGTGTTTCAATGTTTCTATTGAATGATTTTGAATTGCACTTTTTGTCGTGAATACGACTTACTTTACTATGGGGTGCCTTTTCAAAATTAGCCAAATGGGAGAATGGGCAGAACTCAATCGTGAATATCTCGACTTGTATTAATGGCAGCAACATAATTCTTTCACCATTTCATCAAAAATATGATCAGGAATTTAGGAAAAAATAAATTGCTTGGCTTTTTTGCGCAAGGACGACGATTTAGAGGTAGTTAGGAACATATCCTCATCTGAATGCGTGTAAAAGGGGAACCGTGGTCGAAAATCGATCATTTCTTCTTGTGTGTTGGATGGAAGCAGACGTCGTGAGAATGATATACCATTTGCTTTCCCGTCGTCGAGGGAGCGATATCATCAACCAACAGCGACGGAGAGTGCTCCTTCTGCGTGGTTAAAACCTTAAACGCTCAGATAGCAACTCTCATTCGCATTCTGAAACTGGATTCTGGAACTATATCCCGGAACTGATTTCAGTTTCGAAATGGTAGTTCTAGAATTGCAACTGAACTCTGAGTCTGCTCTTAATTCTAAATATAGTTCTTGAACTCAGGTCCAGTTCCTTATTCCAGAATTCTTCTATTTAGAATCATAATAATACTCCTAAAGAATGATGCGACGTCTTACTGTACTCTATGCAACCCATTTTGGTAGACGTGGCGAGAAATCGTCTTCAAGTTTCAGAGCTTAGTTCCGGAATATGGGTTTAGAATTCAGAGCCTGCGTGCTGAACTGGATTCTGGAGAAAGATCCGGAACTGATTTCAGTTTCGAAATTGTAGTCCATTAAAATCCAACTGAATTCTGAGTTTGTTCTAAGTTTTGAATCTAATTCATGAGCTCAGGTCCAGTTCCTAATTCCAGAATTCTTCAAATCGGCTCTTTTGTCCTGAATACGACTTACTTTACTATGGGGCGCCTTTTCAAAATTTACCCTGTACAAGAATGGGCAGAACTTTACCACGAATATCTTTTGATGTACTTAACCCAACAACATATTTTTTTACAAGCTATCGGAAATATGAACAGGAATTCGTGATTAAATTTTCAACAGCGTGAGAAAACCCTAAACATAATTGAAAAACAAAATTTTCTAAAACCTTTGGAAATAATGAGGAAAATTCATCACACTCACTTGTCTTTTACGCATCCGGACGACGGTTTTGAGGTAGTCAGGCACATATCAGAAACTACTGAACAAATAGAAAATGTAATCTTTGAATAAAAACTGTTCATTTCTCTTATTGCTACAGACGGAACTGGAGGTCAGGAGGAGCAGTCGGCAATGAAAGTAGACCTTTTGTGTAGGCTAAAGCCTCAAACGCTCAGGTCACAAAGTCAGTTTTTAGGATAATTTGATTAGCTTTGTGCAATTTTCGCAGTGTAAAATTCGCAACAGTGCTTAATTAATATCTTAGAGAATTACACAATGCCAAATAGAATTTCTGAATGCCAGAAATTTATCTCGAACGGCATTTTGATAACTTTCTTCTCTGAAATATTTAAATCCGAAACGAAATAATTGACATCAAAATTCTGTATGTTTCTATTCAGAACAATAATTGTATACCCAAAGAATTATGCAAAATTTTCTTCACTATACTGTATACGCCCATTTTTCAACCACTTGTAGTTTGTAGTAGAACTTTCTGCTGATATTCTATATAAAATGCTTAGCACCGACTTGAAAGCCTATTAATGAAAGGTTCCTTTCAGAACCACCATTATGTTATCATGAAGAACTGTACTGGTTATTTCGTAATATTTAATTGTGTGTCAGAATGTTTAATGTAACTAATCTGTACTTTAGTTTAGAACTATCGTTTCAAATTCTAGTGAAATAGTGAAAAAGAGGAAAGCTTGCACAATTCACACAATTGATCAACTAATTGATATTCGAATGTTTAAGAAAGAGTGTCAGTTTTATTCGTATTCACGACAATCAGTTATGTATCTGACATTACACACCCGTACTTTTTGTCTTTCTCATATTGGGTAGCGGTACTCCCATTCATATCAGCTCCAGTAGTCTCATCTGATACAGAAAATCCATTAGAATAAGATCTACTGCATCTGTTCGATAGATTGGCTTTATAATATTATTTCACCATTGGATGGAATAAAAAAAATTATATATATATATATATATATATATATATATATATATATATATATATATATATATATATATATATATATATATATATATATATATATATATATATATATATATATATATATATATATATATATATATATATATATATATATATATATATATATATATATATACACATATATTCATATATATATATATATATATATACACATATATACATATATATATATATATATATATATATATATATATATATATATATATATATATATATATATATATATATATATATATATATATATATATATATATATATATATATATATATATATATATATATATATATATATATATGGAAACTTTCGAAAAGTTAAAAAGATTTTTTTTTGCAGATAAATTGGACGAATTTATTTCAAGATCACGGTCGTCTTCTCTGTCTAGCCTGGATAATGCAAGTTTTGAGGCAGTTACATGTTTAGCATTTGCGGATAGTTATATAAGAAAAAGTGGTAAGTATATCAATCTTTTTATTATTTATTTGTTTACTTATCCTGGCTCTAGCCTTTCGGTGGCAGTTTCATTCGATTAGTTTGAAGGGATTTAAAATCAAACTATGTTTGTTTCACGAGTATTTTTTCATGTCTTGTCTAAGGATACAATGAAATAAAAACCTGTTTTACTCCACCATCCATGCCTTTCTCATATGTATATAGTTACGTGTTGGACTAATCACCATCGTCAGCAGTTCATCTACGCGGCAACAGCCACGCGGATGTACTGATGGAGCATGGTCAGCAGTTTAGTTAACAAAACCGACTGACCATGCGGACAGCGAGCCAGTTCCTAATTGTGAATCAAAGAGTGTAGTTATCGTTAATGTAAATCAAGTTATCCTCAATGTGAACGAAGTTATGTTTAACGTGAAAAAAGTTTTCTTTTTTTGAAAAGGTGATCACGGCCTTACATATGTGTTTGACGCAGCCGTGCAGTGATTAGAAGACCAGTTTATCGAAAAACAGTGCAAAGACTCCAGCCTACCAACTGAGCCGAAGTACACCCGCGAAAAGCATTCGCCAGCACTAGGCGCGCAACGAAGTCGAAGTTCCGCCGCGATGAATAGGATTCTACGTTACGTCGTCGAAAGATAAAACGAGTTCTAAGAGAACGTGTAATCTTTACCAGAACCAAATTTAATGCCTAAGCTTCCCAGAAGATCCAAAAGTGCATTAGAAGCTACTAGGAATTTCCTTAAACCCACAACACGAGAGAATTCGGACACTAATGAATCCGACGCTAGCTCTGAGGAATCAGGTGAATTTTCACACATTCCCTTAAAATTCAAATACCTTTACTGTCGAGCATATCGCTCGAAGAAAAGAACAATATGGATGAACAAATAGCAAACGCGCTGGCTCAAATTACTGGTCAGCTCACAAAACTTAATGAAAAACAAGCCGACCACGATCGGCAACTCTACGCTTTGCAAAATCAGCAAACACTTAACGAGTCCCTATCCTTTTTAATGATGAAAGACAAATTCACAGCAGAAGTCTTATGGATTCCTTGTCTAGGATACTAGATCCGATTAAAACTATTCCCGCCTTTGATGGAAACAAAAAACAATTAAATGCATGGATTAACACAGTTGAAAAAACTCTTGCTAGATTTAAACCTTTAGTGACTGATGATATGTTTTCAATATACTAGCAGGCAAGTTGAATAATATACGAGCAGGCAAGTTGAATGCGACATCAACAGTTTCGAAGAAGCGAAAGAAATTCTTATCAATACACTACGAAATAAATTTGAACTTTCAACATACAAAGCGCAGCTATGGAAAACAAAGCAGAGCGCAGGCATGTCCGTCCATAAATATTACCAAACAACTAAACTAATTGTACAAAACATAAAAAAGGCGGGTGGGTAATACCAGAGACATAACTGGATGTCGTGAATACGAAAACAACTGACATGTTCCTCAACAGTTCCGAATATTAATTAGTTGATCAATTGTATGAATTATGCAAGTATTCCCCTTTTCCACATTTTGCGTAAAAAACATAGAAGGCTTCACTTGATCTCGATTACTGTGAATTTCACACAGCGAAAAGTGCACAAATCTAACCAAACTGTTCTAGATTTGGACTAAACTGAGGATTTTTACCTTCTATTTGCGAGCAAGAAATAGTAATAGTTCTTTAGAAAACTTTTAGAGCCATTAGAAGGGCTGATTTTGTGTGATGCTCTCCACCGTTGTTTTTTCACCAATGCAATGACTGGCAGCTGTGACGTAATCGCTCTTGCCGAAAGCGAAACTAGCTTTGCAAACGACACAAAATACATCTGCTCGCAGTGGCGATAGAATCCAAACTTTTCTTTTTACGTGATTTCATAGCTTTTTCACTAATGGGCGGTCCTAACTTGTAGCTTTTTCACTAATGGGTGGTCCTAACGGCTATAAAAAAGCCGCATACAGAATTTTAATGTCGATTATTTCATTTCGGATTTGAATTTTATTTGAACTGTTCGGAACATTTTCTCGAACGATTTCTTGTACAGCAGCAGATATTTTGTTCTCTTCCTTAGAACGCGTTCTGATTGGCTAGTGTTGACATGGGTCAAATGATACAGGTTTTTCAATAGTGTTCTATTGAAATACTTCAATGCTTTTGCTATACACGTTTAAGTTGAAAAATTTCGGTTCTATTGGTAGTTAGATTATATAAATCCTTTCACAGATCACTGAACTATGAGCTTTAAAAATACGAGAAAGGCAAACGCGCCTTATGAATTATCTTCTTTGATACTCGTTCATATCAAACAATTCAGAAAAGTTTAATTTTGTATTATTGTCACATAACTGAATATTTTATCATAAAATTGTGATCATATTTCCGATGGCATGTAGTAAAAATTATGTTGATTCGTTAGATACAACAAGAGATATTCACGATCAAAAACTTATCACTCTCTCAGAGGGTAAATTTTGAAAAGGCACCCCATAGTAAAGTAAGTCGTATTCACGACAAAACTCTTGCAAAACAGGATAAAACGTAACATCAATAATCACGAAGTCTCAGACTTAGAAGAAGACTCCAGCCACGAGGAACACAGTGAAAACGAATTAAATTTTCACCAAGCCCAATCTTTTTCGCCTCGAACAGTCATCGGGCGCGGTTCGCTTTTTCGAGCGCTCCGCAAGTAATTTATATTTATTTATTTTTTTGACGCGTAGTCTACGTCGCGCGCGGGCCTTTTTTTATATAGCCTTTCGGACAAATTTTATCTAGAATAATGAAGTGCGGTGTAAAATCGTGTATTAATATTGACGATCGCTTCCTTTGGAAATGCGAATTCTGTGAAAAATCGTACCATTCAGCCTGCATCGGCGTGCAGCGGCATCAAGAAAACTTTATTCTGGCATTTATGGTACCAGTGTGTGCCGACTGTCAACATTTAATAAGGACAGGAGCTGAAACTCTAAAACTACTTCATCTACAGGAGCAACTTCTAAAGCATACAAAAAATCAAACGGAAACGTATCACCGGACCACTGCAGACATGAAAACACATTACCTGGAAATATTCGACAGTGTCGAGCGCTTGCTCATCGACGTGAAGCAGTCATTGTCCAGTATCAGCAGAAACGACCACAACATTTGCGGTAAAGTAGGTCAGCGCATGCAGTCATTCGAGGCCTCGCTACACAGTGCCATAAAAAACGTTAGCGATTTTAGTAAAGTAAATGACCAGCATATCAAGGAAATGAGCGAACGGCTTCTTCGCCTCGAAGAAAAATTCTTACGACCTACCAAATCTGAAGTCCCTGCAATAATACCTAACACTATTCTGGAAGAATTGAGAGTTGAAGTCAAAGCAATATCGACTTCAATCTCCAGTATAGGAACCAAAGACCAAAATACCAAACCTAAGTCTCTAGCTGAAGAACTCAAAGAGAAGGAAATTCAAACATGCGACAGTGGCTGGCGCTTCATTGGTGGTAAAAAAATCTGGAAACGAGACTGGAGTGAGTATGACAAGAAACAGCGCACTCGACGGCTGCAGGAAAAACAAGCAGAAAAGGCAAACTTCAGACGAAAACATCGGAAGCGGAAACAACAAAATAATACAAATTACAGTATACGCAGTAAAAACAACAACTACACCAACAACAGCAAACACGACAACAACAACAACAGCAACAACAACAACAGCAACAACAACAGCAGCAGCAACAACAACAACAACAACAACGACAATAATGTGCACTACAACAGCAACTTGAACACTAATAGTAACAATACCTGCCACAACAATAACTATAATATGTCATTACAATATACCTTACCCTTGGACAAAGACTTACTAGCAGCTGCACGGGTTCAATTCTCCGGGAATCCAGGTGCAGATATTGCCTCAAAATTCATAAATTTTCAAAAAGGTGAAACAATCAACCCTTACAAAGAAACAAGAAGTATTCAAAACAACACTACTCCGGTCTTAGGAAGTAATGACATCAAAGCTGCACCACCCACATCTCCAATATCACAGAATATAAATACGTCTGCAATATCACAGGACATGAATACAGACAGCCAATTCGAAATTGATCCAATGCGTCCTCCCATTGTACGTCTTACTTCACAATCTGCAAATGGCGACGAACGCTTCTTGAAAGCAAGACTTCGTGACCCGAAAATAATGCACGTCGTCCGTCTGTATTTGTCATACATGAAAAATCAACAACCTACAGTATGCATCGAGGGTATGACACCAACTAGTATAAAAATGCTATTAGCATCAGAAGGTAATTTTGGCCTGCATCAAGTAAACTCCGTAAAAAATCAACAAAATGCATATTTAGACCTTCTTTTCACAAATTGCACAGAAGACTTTTGTGTGAACGCATCAAACCTGCCATTATGGAAAAATGAAGCGTTTCACACTGCAATTGAATATTCATTATTTACACACAATGCATCCCTTCCCTACGACTTGGAATATGAGGAAGTGCCGGAATACAATAAAATTGACTTTGAAGAAGTCAAGTGTAGACTAAGTATAATAGATTGGCGGAACATACTGAGTACAGAAGGAAATGTCGACGTCGAAGTAAACAAATTCTATCACATTATAAACAAAATATTAGCCGAAACTTTGCCCATGAAAAGAAGAAGAAAAAATCATAACAGCAAATTACCTGTATGGTTCAATTCACAATTAAAACATTTGAAAAATAGGAAACAAAAAGCACACAAAACTTACAAACAAGAAAAAAGTGACGCTCATCTTCAAAATTACTTAAATCTATGCAATCAGCTCAAAATAGCCATTAACACAGCACACGAAGAATACAACCGCAAAATTGAAAACGAAATAAAGACTTGCCCTAAGAACTTTTTTAACTACACACAAACTAAACTAAAAAGCAACAATTTTCCATCTCAAATGCACCTCGACGAACATGTAGGGACAAATAGTACAGAAATCTGCAATCACTTTGCAAATTTTTTCCAAGAAGTATATACATCTTATTCAGAAACTGACCGTGACCGTGAATACTTCTCTTTCATACCAGCATTTTCCAACTCCATCTCTGTAAACTATCTATCAGAACATGACATTTCGACAGCACTGAAAAACTTAGACGCCTCAAAAGGGCCTGGACCTGACAGTATACCACCAATATTTTTAAAAAATCTTGCTGAAGAACTTACACTACCACTACAACTACTTTTTAACTTATCACTTAATAAATGTACTTTTCCTAAAGCATGGAAATCTTCCTTTCTTGTACCAATATTTAAATCTGGTGCAAAATCTAACATTCGGAACTACCGTGGAATAGCCATTATCTCATGCATTCCAAAATTATTTGAAAAAATTGTAAACGAAAAACTTTTTCATCAACTTAAAAATGTAATAACAAACAAACAACATGGCTTTTTTAAAGGCCGCTCAACTACAACAAATCTCTTAGAATTTATGACATTCACTCTGAATGCAATGGACGCCGGAAACTATGTAGAAACTCTTTACACTGACTTTAGCAAAGCCTTCGACCGTATTGACATACCTTTACTTCTACACAAACTACAAAAATATGGCATAGAACATACTCTTCTTGAATGGCTCAAATCATACTTAACGAATCGTGTACAGGTAGTCCGCTTCCAAAACATTCTGTCTGAACCAATTAATGTAACTTCTGGCGTACCTCAGGGTTCTCACTTAGGGCCTCTCCTTTTCATTTTACATATAAACGACATTTCCTTCATACTCAAAAATCTGAAAGTGCTTATATATGCAGACGACATGAAACTCTTCATGGAAATTAAAAATATCAACGACGCTGTAATATTCCAGAACGAAATCAATCTATTCCACATTTGGTGCTGCAAAAGTCTACTCCAACTCAATGTAAAAAAATGTAACTCAATAACTTTCAGTAGGAAAAATGAAACTATACCTATAAACATACATCTAGGAAATCAACTTGTAGAAAAATGTAAAATTGTAAGAGATTTAGGCGTAATCTTAGACTCCAAGCTCACTTTTGTTGAACACTACAATACCATAATCAATAAGGCTAATAGCATGCTGGGCTTTATTAAACGCTTCAGTCATAACTTTCAGGACCCATATACAATTAAATTATTATACACTACATATGTCAGACCTATTTTGGAATATTGCAGTCTAGTATGGAATCCATACAATATTATTCACGAAGAACGCATCGAATCTATTCAAAAACAATTTCTTTTATATGCACTTCGTAAATTAAACTGGACAACATTCCCTCTACCATCATATGAAGCACGCTGCATGCTCATCAATATACAAACACTTAAAGAACGCCGCGACTTTGCAATGCTTTATTTTATCAGCGACATTATTTCTCAACGCATTCAATCAGCTCCATTATTATCGCAATTAAATTTTTATATACCTAGCCGTCAACTACGTTCCAGGAAATTATTTTTAGAAAAACAAGCTAGAACAAATTATGCAAAATACAGTCCAGTCAATCGAATAATGCGCCATTACAATCAATACAGCGAACATCTTGACCTTACTATGTCAAAAAATCAAATCAAATCTCAGCTATGTCGTAGAAATAATGCGTAGTATGTAAGTGAACATTGTAAACAATTTATATGTAGTCTACATTTGCTTGACGAAAATAATAAATAATAAATAATAAATAAATAATAAATCGGAGAAAAGTCTAACTAAAACTATTTACCTTACTTCAGTATAAGTATCCCCCAGGTTACTTTCCTTACTTCAGGGGCAAATAGAAACCTTATCTCCCCTAATATACTAAACAATGTAACAACCACAAAGAAAACAATTATTAAGAACATATCTGGCAACAAAGAAATAAATACGAAGGGCAAACGGGATATATTCAATGGGCTCATACTACCACTAACATTCTATGAACTAAAATTTCACTCAATTTTTTGCCAAACACAGGGCCAGAATTGATTGTAAAAAAATCGTCAAAATACCAGAAAAAAAACTCTTAAATTTCAAAAATACTATCCAGGGAATCCAAAACTATATTCTTGCACAGTAACTTTGTAAACAAATTCAAATGATGATTGGTTCGTCCCAGCATTCCAGAAGCTATGCAAAAACACCTACATAAACCTGGCCTCTACAATTCAGCAAATTTAAAATCAACAGTAAATATAATATCCACAACCAAAACATTACTCAATCTTCTGAAGTTAGAACTGCACGTTAATCATTTCGAGGCATTTGAACCTCTACCAATCACTGACAACAATACATCTCCCCAAGATAAAATCACCAAACTCTTAAAGCTAGACCATTTATCACCTCTAGAGAAGTCAAATCTAATCGACCTCATTTATAAAAATCAACAAGTCCTATTGAAAGAGGGAGAAAAATTTGCCGATGACAGCGATAAAACACAAAACCATAACAACTGACAATATACCAGTATATACAAAAAATTACCGCTATCCTCACAATTTCAAGAAAGACGTAGAGGAACAGATCAAAGACCTTTAAGATAACGGTATTATAACCCACTCAGTTTGCCCATACTCGGCTCTTATTTGGGTTGTACCAAAGAAAAATGAGGCATCGTGAAAACGTAAAGTTCGTGTTGTAGTCAACTATTGAAAATTAAACGAAAAGATCATAAACGACAAAAACCCGATTTCTCAAATGGAAGATATACTCGACAATCTCGGTAAATCTGCGTATTTCATCACTCTTGATCTCAAATCCGGGTTCCATCAAATAGAAATGTATTCGGAACATAAAGAAAAGACTGCGTTTTCTACCCACGAAAGGCATTTTGAATTCACACGAATGCCTTTTGAATTTAAAAATGCACCCACTACTTTTCAGGGGGCAATGAATAATATCCTCGGAGATTACATAGGCAGTAACTGCTATGTATATCTAGACGATATTGTCATTATTGGAAGAAACCTAAATAAACACCTTAAAAATATCACACTCAACTTGAAGAGACTTTCAAAATTCAACCTAAAAGTTCAGTTAGACAAGTGCGAATTCATGAAAAAAGAAACGGAACTCCATATCGTAACAGAAGATGGGGTCAAACCAAACCCCGAAAAGATAAGCAAAATACTGAAGTGGCCCATAACAAAAAATGACAAGGCCTTGCCGGATACTACCGAAGATTCATTAAAGACATTTAAAAAATCACTAGAAATATGACAAAATATTTGAAGAAAGAAACCGTGTTGAACACTACTGACCCCGAATATATAAACCCATGTAACACTCTAAAAAAAGTCATAGCGACAGACCAAGTACTCGCCTACCCACAATTCGACAAACCATTTGTTCTAACAACAGATGCGTCGCATTATGCGTTAGGAGCAGTACTCTCACAAATACAAAATGGGCTCGAAAAACCTATTGCATTTGGATCAAGGACTCTCACAGATACAGAATCAAGAGACGCCACGAATGAAAACTTTAACTCTATCTTGCAAAGTTCCAGAGTGGAAAGATCAATACTTTCGGAGCAGTGAATTTTTCAATCACGACCGGCACGCGTGTAGCGTACCGCAGCGCAATTCGCTCGGATACGGCTTAAAAGGCTATCCGCATGATGGCGATCCGACCGATCCGATCTCTCCGGCGACTTGACTTTTTTTCTGCTTCGGCTATGGCTGAGCTGCACATGCATTTGAAAATTGCTCGAAAACAAACTTCATATTTTCAAAATGCGAAAAAAAATTGAAGAGTGACGAAAGTTTAATAATTGGAGATTTTGCAGTTTAATAATTTGCCTTCGTTATTCAAAACGCCATAACTGACTTTCATTGGAACAACGACCAAGCGACCATATTCCCCATTGTTTTGTATTATAGAATGAACAGATTTTGCTGTAGTTTTTTTTATTCAATAATATAATTTTTAAGGCACCCTGCTTAAGCTCTAAGATTCCAAGAGCTTTTTCTAATTTTATTAACGACTAACTTAAAACTAGGATAGAATAATTGGATAATGTTGTATTGAGGTCGCAGTGGTCGACTTTGCAGATTCAGCCTTCAGCTGGCGATCGGCACCAGATGACATTTTTCACAATACTATCCACATATAAGCTAGTGTATCCATTTTCTGACGGCGCTCCTCAGCAATTCAAAAATGTAAAACACTTTGCGAATATGTTTCATCACGGGGATTGTTTTTATTCTTTTTCACAGTGGAATTTTCACGCGACAGCTCATGGAAAAGGGCCATGCGACGGTGCTGGAGGAACTATCAAAAGAATGGCACGTCGCGCAAGTTTACAAATAATCAATGATTGTCAAATTTCGACCACGAATGAATTGTATGAGCGGACTAGGAAAGCATCTTCTCTACCCAATATTTCAGTCATATACAAATGTTATTTAAAAGCAGAGAAATTTCTTAAAAGTCGTTTCGAAAAATGTAAAACTATTTCTTGAACACAATCGTTTCACTATGTTGAGCCGCACGGAGACAAGGAATTAAAAATAAAAGTTTGAAGTATTTAGTTTTTGTAAACCAGGAAAATCAAATCATAGAAAAATTGCAACTGTGCAAACACTTTATGTCACCATTATTTTATTACTAAAACTAACACTGCTAGAAATTAACTGACAAAGTTAATATTCGATCTGTGGCGCGACATATGTCGATAAGTTTAGCCCGTATCCGAGCGATTTTGTTGTGGTACGCTACGCGCGTGCGGGTCGTAATTGAAAAATTCACTGCTTCGAAAGTATTGATCTTTCCACTCTGAAACTTTGCCAAGATTGAGTAAACCCCTAAGGTTTCATTTTTCAACAAAAAATAAGGCTCAAGTTTGAATTTTTTTTATTTGTTTATTAATTTTTAACATTTTTCATTGTGTTAACATTAAAGGTTGTTTTATGGAATCGCTTATTTGAAAGCTAAGGAAAAGACGCACATTTCATATCTTGGATTAATTTTTGTATCTTTATTAGATTTTACAGTATAGGCTGTTGAAAAAAGGCTCTTTTTCGAAAACGCGAAATTTCAAAAAATCATATTTCGAAAATTTCACGTACCATATTGAAATAAAAAATACGTGTTGAATACTTCCGAGTTCTTTACCAAAAAAAATAGTTAGATGAAAAAAAATGGTTGAGTAGCTGATTTTACGTGGAATGCCCCATATACAACTTACGTCAGGCCAATTTTAGAATACTGCATAGTATGGAACCCATGTACCTAGTCGCCATCTCAGAAGTCGTCAATTATTCTTGGAAAAAAATAAAGAATTTATAACGAAAATTGCCAAAAAATCGATCTTACTATTTCCAGGAAACAAATAAAAGAAAAATTTAAACCAAACCGTAGAAATAATGTATAGCATATAAGAAACCATTGTACCTCTTTTGTCTGTAGTCTACATTTGTTTGACGAATAAATAAATAAATATGTGTGTATGTATGTGCGTATGTAACTGAAAGGTTGATTTCCTGACATATGGTTAAAATTTACTGTCATGAATCTTGTTTGAGATTGAAGCTCGACTAGTCTTTCGAAGTTACCAAGGGATTCAGTACCTCACATCTTATTAGCAGTTATGATGAAAGCTCCCAAAAGCGATCTTTCAATGGAAGAACTCCCATCAGAACTTCAAGACTCATTGTATGTGTCGAATGCATGCAGCTAAGGCGATTCGCAAACAACGATACTGAATTCGTTCAAGTTTAATAATATGAGAGATTACAGCGGAACGAAAGCGAACGCATAAATATTTCATCATTTCGTTTTCAGATATGTTTTCCCCACGTGCATTTGGAATATACCAGGGTCATTTCGCCGAAAGCCGTTTCGCCGAAAGTCATTTCGCCGAAAGGGTCATTTCGCCGAGTGGGCTACTTCACCGAATGTCATTTTGCCGAAAGTCATTTCGTTCGTTCGGACCTAACTAAAGCAAAGAAACCTAGCTTTAGTAGACCGGGCAAACGAGTCGGTTACATGTTTGTATGCAAGAGGCCGCCACTTCCGACGGCGGGTTGGCGGCCAACTCAGCCGGCGTCGCCTTAGCTGCTTTATTTCATCTCGGCTTCAGTTATATGCACGCATAATAACACACATAACATATTAATAACGCCATATCAGTTATATGCACGCATAATAACACAAAAAATATGTATTTAAACTACCTTTACGGTGATACACCCCTTTCGGGAAAATGACCCTTTCGGTGAAACGACTTTCGGCGAAACGACTTTCGGCGAAATGACTTATTCGGCGAAACGACTTTCGGCGAAATAGCATTCGGCGAAATGACTTGCTCCCATTTGGCATCAAACCACACCCCTTGGTATTTGAAAGTCAAAAGCGATGATTCTTTCCATACTTATGGAGCTGGACCTGTGCGAGATCATGCTTTCTTGAAAAGACGACCAGCTCTGCTTTCTCCGCAGAGAATTAGATACCCAGACGATCAGCTCAAACGGATAAGTTATCTAAGGTATCTTGTAGTTCCGGGAATATTTAAGCCCTTACTAGTATTCGGAATCGGATTTGGATGATCGTCCATGAGATCATCCATTACATTAACTGATTTTTTTGTAAATTAATAATATCAAAATTAAAACTTATGTATAGTAAAATTTCAATTATAAGAGAAATATTTAAATAAAATAAAATTAAATCTCGAGTCGATGTTGAACAGTCGTTCGCACCGCACGTGTATAGTTCTTGGATTCTAGAAATTTTTTCTGTTATTATTTTTACGTTTCGTCTTTGACTCATCAGTGCAGAGCAGTTCAAATTGAACTGCTTAGTGCTAAACTCGGCAGTTCAATTTGAACCGCTAAGCAGACGTAAAGTTTCTGCTATTTACAGAACACTTTTTGTTTTGCAACGGAGTGCAATGTCTTCTCTGACGTTTCTGGCTACCTAGAGTTTCATTGATTCAAGGCTCTTCTCTAAGGCTACTTGAATCACTAACAGTCTTTTTAAAGACTAACAATTAGTCAGCTTTTATCGAGGCTATATTTTAATATAATCGGTCTTTTTCAAGACTAAGAAATTAATCAGCCTTTTCAAGGCTAGCTATTCTTCGAACTATTCTTCGAACTAATCAGTCTTTATTAAGACTACCACAAAATCAGTCTTTATCAAGACTTTTCTAAATTAGGACTCTAATCGAAGACTAATTTAGCTTAGTTAATTTAATTTCAAATTTCATTCATTTCAAAAATGCCTGCTTCCAACCGGAAAGGCAACAAGCCTAAGGCTAAAAATAATTCAATACGGAATATATCACAATCCGTTAATCAAATTTTTTCTAATAACAATTCTTCCGTTGATTCTATGTCGTCTAACAATACTTACGAGATTCTTCCAGAATCTGATTGTAGCGACATAGAAGAAAATTCTTCTAAAATTCCCAAAATGGACGCTTGTCGTTCTGAGAACAAACAACGATCTATGCCACCAGTGACGGTGATGATTTCCTACTTTAAAGCATTCCATTCTAAGCTTTCTACTGTTCTCCCGGAAGTAAAAGTCTCATTTCAAATCGGACGAAGAGGAGAATGTCGAGTCTTGGTTGATGAATTGGAAGATTAAGAACGTCTTATCCGATACTTGTCCGAGAAACTTCATAAATCTTATTCATATGATATAAAATCAGACAGAACCTTCAATGCTGTCTTGAAAAGCTTATCAAATGATAAGTACTGATGAAATTAAAAACGAACTAAAAGAATTGCTTGGTTTTGCCCCTTCCCAAGTAATACTTATGAAAAAAGGCTTCGGCCATGGAACCAAAAATTGTCATATGGACATACGGTGTTTGGATTGTGGTAAATCGCATTCGAAAGACGTTTGTCCAATTAATGGGAATCGAAAATTGAAACCATTCATGGAATTTATTTCATCGCTGGAGCATATTTTTCATTCCAATGCACCGGCGAACAATTCAATTTCTTTGAAGGCGATTTGCAAAAACTCACAACATATCGACCAACTTTTTTGTGTAATGAACAATAGAACGACCACGAAATGAGTGAACCAAACGAACAAAAGCTACCGCCGACATGAAAGAATACAATTGTTGTTGACTTCAGGTATTGCAAAACTCGACCTTCGACACGAGAATTTGAAGGTTTGCTTAAGGAGCAAATGCATCTTGACATTCAACGTTTACTCCAATGCAATGAGACAATTAATGTTTTAGTTTTATAAAGAGTTGGATGCAATTCTATTCACAAAAGACACTAACAATGTGCACTATGTGGAAAACGAGAACAGTATATATGGATGATACTGTTATAGAAGTGCGTGTGCATGCTCTTCCCTCTAGCGTCACCGATTCATATATCCGCAAAACTATGTCGACGTAGAGATTCTCTCTATCGAAAAAGAAAAGTGGAAGAATTTATTTCCCGGTATTCTAAATGGCGTACGCTTATTACGCATACACTTGAAGAAGGCTATACCTTCTTATGTGACTTTCGGCAGACCCTGTCAGCTTGGAGCGAAATCAATCTTCAGTTCAGCAAAGCCATCGCACGGTGTCATATTCAACATATCATGTCAATTGTATGGGTGTGCAGTGCTGCTATTTTGGCGCGCACGAATTTGACATTTCTCTTCCCTACTTCTATATACGAGATTCGATGCGAACTCGCCTGAGGGCGCCATGCTCGCAAAAAATGTTGTTGCCAATGATTTGTTCGGGAAATGTGAGAGCTGGATATCTTGTTAATATGATGTCTTTGCTTTCGGTCAAGATACAAGAATTCCGTGCAAATCATTTGTTACCTATGACAATCAGATGGCCACATGTCAATATTGCCAAAAAGCTGTTCACTACGGTAAGCCATGTGATAAACTGGACAAGGAGACAACTACACCAAAGGACAACGGTGCTTCCTTCACACCAAGCAACCTCAGTACACCTGTGACAGTCACCAAAAACAATGAAGCATCCCCTTCAACGAATCCATCATCGTCCCCTATAGAACAAAGTACACCAGCTGCAGTTAACAACTTACAACAATTAGGAAACTTAAAAACATGAAGCAAATGATGTCTTAGGAAACTGGAAATCAGACATTTTTGCTATTAAACCTTTTTGCCAAACACTGTCGAATGCTTTTTCTATGTCTAGAATAGCAACTCCAGTGGATAACCCAGAACATTTATTTGCTTTTATCATGTTCATTACTCTTACAAGTTGATATGTAGTTGAATGTTCATGACAAAATCCAAACTGCTCTGGTAAAAAAATTGAATTCTCATTTATATGAGACATCATTATCAACAAGATATTTTTTTCAAAAAGTTTACTGATAGAAAAAAGTAAATTAATTGTACGATAACTTGATGTTCCTGTTGGGTTTTTATCAGGTTTAAGGATGGGAATTACGTTAGTGTTTTTCCATCTCTTAGGGAAGTAAGCTAATGGAAAACGTTTGTTGAAATTTTTAACCAAGAGTCTCAAGGCAACATTGGGAAGATTTTTAATAAGAATATTAAAAATTCCATCATTACCAGGAGCCTTCATGTTTTTAAGTTTCCTAATGATTGACTTCATTGCATCCAAATTCGTCTCAACAATGTTGTTTGGTAATAACACTTGAGTTGAAATATGATCATATATCAGTGAGACTTCATTTTCAATAGGACTTACAACGTTCAAATTTAAATTGTGCCACGGAACCACCCGCGATCCCATTTCAACCAGAATATTAGTTGATTTTCTGAATTCGATTGGTTAAAATTTGGTACAACTAATCGATTGTTGTTTTAACTAAACTGTCATTTTTGTTTTTCTATTAGCAGAAACGATGGTTGAAACAACTAATTTAACTGTTTGAAAAAAAAAAAATGCTGTCAATTAGTGAAGACATACCTTTCAATTTCAACAAATATTTTTGTTGAAATAACTGGTGTTGTTATTGAAACAAAATTCTGTTAGTTGAAAAATAAATCGGTTTTATTTGTTTTAGACATTGCAATTAGTTGAATCAAAGCGAAAATAATCAAAATATACTTACTGATACACGTCATGATCTGTTTGAAATAAGTTCGGTATGTAGAGATTCATGAAATAAATATCGTTGTTAAAATATAAACAGTATTTTATATTGACATGTAATATCATCAGAGCTGGGAAAACCACCGATCACTGCTGATTTCAAGTGATCTTAACCAAGGAATAAATTATCATTATCATCAGAACTGATCTGATTTCTAAGTGATTTTGTATTTTTGTATGATCATGATCATGTCAAGTCGAGATCAGTAAAAAAGTTGTTGATTTTGCATTGCGATTATTATTTTGCTTTCAACTGTCTCCGGCATTTGACAGCATTCAAAACAACATATTTTTCAACTACTTGAATATATGTAAATCAAAAACCATATTAGTTAAATCAACTATCGCAAAAATCAAAACTGCGATATCGCAATTTTATGATCGAAGGGTTCTCCGTGTGGACACTCTCGAACTGCTGAGCAAGTTTTTGAGCTTTTTAAGGCACAAATCTAAACTCTTATCAAGGGGAACGTGCCATTTGAGCCAATTTGTTCTGATTCCTGAGAGCAGGAATTAGTTTCTCAGGTTTCTCAATAATCTTAGAAAGTTTCCAGAAAGGAATAGAATAAGGTTTAATTTGTTCAACTTCTTTAGCAAAATTTAACCTCTCATCTTTTGTACCAACATATTATAATTAACCAAATGATACATTTCCTTAAATTACATTGGTTACTACTACACACAGCACCATTATTATCTCTGATACTAATACCAATGCAATACTAATCGCTACCGAGACAAAAATCTTAGAAACAAATTATTATGGTGTTATGAGTTAAGTGAAAATCGAAAACATTTGAGCAACGATTAAATATACTGCACATACTATCGAAAGGCTCGTTGTGACCGTAATTGGTTCTAGCGGAAGGAAGACGGAGGAAAGTATGAGTTCGAAGAATACGACGGCGAATATCGTCTAGTGTCTAGTGAGTGTAAGAAATCAGAACAATCGATTCGAGATTGAAGCAGATCTGCGACGAAAGTTGCCTTAAACACGTCTCTACGAACAGACAATATATCGAGAACTATGAGCTTGCAACGGTCTGAGTAAGTCGGAAGATTCAGAGGATTTCTCCAAGGAAGTTTACGAAGCGCGAAACGAATGAGTTTATGTGAAGTGAAGCCACCATCAGTTCAAGGACTTGCCAGTGGATGCGGGTAGACTTACAGTAGCTCCGATATGACTCATCCATGCACCTTCTTAATATGGCTGTTACCGAAAAGCGAACAAAAAGGGTTGGGCGGATATGTAAACAGAGTCACCTACTCGTATTCCGCGGGAATAAGAGATGCTCTTCCTACCATAATATCCAGTGCATGGATGAAGCATATCGCTATATTTACAACCCGCCTGATGGTTTGTTTGAGAAGGGCGCGTCAGACTCATGTCAAACCTTCAGAAGGAAACAAGTTTCCTTCAAGTTACTTGGGCTGGCTATCCCCAATTCCTCGTCCAGTCATCAATTCGTCCGATGCCCTGATGCTCCCTCCCTTTTACGTCCCCGTGATAAAAGTTTTATATGATTAAATACAATGAAACATAGTGTGATGAAATTAATATAATAATACAATTTAATACAATATAATATAATACAATGTCATACAATATAATATAGTACAATAAAATATATATATAAAATAATAGAATGAAAAAACTGATGTGTTGCCATATGCTATGACATATATTAATATGTATAATTAGCTTGAATTTATATGCAATTTAGCACCCTCTCGTTCTGCCATCAACACCTTCCATCGACCAATTGTCACCACAGACACACATGAGACAGGAACCTGTGTCGACCTTGATGTTTAGTTAAAAGATTACTTTCAAAGTAATTACTTATAAGGAAAACAAATTTATATGTTACAAATGGTACATGGTACTATTTATAATAAACATCACAACGAACGACTGGCCGTGAGTGGAAATTCGATTCGATTCGACCTTAGTATATGGTAACAGCGTATATCCTTCTACCTGAAAGCATCGAGCAGAGTTTATTTATTTATTTTTTTTTATTTCGTCAAGCAAATGTAGACTACATATAAAATGTTTACAATGTTCACTTACATACTACGCATTATTTCTACGACAAAGCTGAGATTTGATTTGATTTTTTGACATAGTAAGGTCAAGATGTTCGCAGTATTGATTGTAATGGCGCATTATTCGATTGACTGGACTGTATTTTGCATAATTTGTTCTAGCTTGTTTTTCTAAAAATAATTTCCTGGTTCGTAATTGACGGCTAGGTGTATAAAAATTTAGTTGCGATAATAAAGAAGGTGATTGAATGCGTTGAGAAATAATGTCGCTGATAAAATAAAGCATTGCAAGGTCGCGGCGTTCTTTAAGTGTTTGTATATTGATGAGCATGCAGCGTGCTTCATATGATGGTAGAGGAAATGCTGTCCAGTTTAATTTACGAAGTGCATATAAAAGAAATTGTTTTTGAATAGATTCGATGCGTTCTTCGTGAATAATATTGTATGGATTCCATACTAGGCTGCAATATTCCAAAATAGGTCTGACATATGTAGTGTATAATAATTTTATTGTGTATGGGTCCTGAAAATTATGACTGAAGCGTTTAATAAAGCCCAGCATGCTATTTGCTTTATTGATTATGGTATTGTAGTGTTCCACAAAAGTGAGCTTGGAGTCTAAGATTACGCCTAAATCTCTTACAATTTTACATTTTTCTACAAGTTGATTTCCTATATGTATGTTTGTGGGTATAGTTTCATTTTTCCTACTGAAAATTATTGAGTTACATTTTTTTACATTAAGTTGGAGTAGACTTTTGCAGCACCAAATGTAGAATAGATTGATTTCGTTCTGGAATATTACAGCGTCGTTGATATTTTTTATTTCCATGAAGAGTTTCATGTCGTCTGCATATATAAGCACTTTCAGATTTTTGAGTATGAAGGAAATGTCGTTTATATGTAAAATGAAAAGGAGAGGCCCTACGTGAGAACCCTGAGGTACGCCAGATGTTACATTAATTGGTTCAGACAGAATGTTTTGGAAGCGGACTACCTGTACACGATTCGTTAAGTATGATTTGAGCCATTCAAGAAGAGTATGTTTTATGCCATATTTTTGTAATTTGTGCAGAAGTAAAGGTATGTCAATACGGTCGAAGGCTTTGCTAAAGTCAGTGTAAAGAGTTTCTACGTAGTTGCCGGCGTCCATTGCATTCAGAGTGAATGTCATAAATTCTAAAAGATTTGTTGTAGTTGAGCGGCCTTTAAAAAAGCCATGTTGTTTGTTTGTTATTACATTTTTAAGTTGATGAAAAAGTTTTTCGTTTACAATTTTTTCAAATTTTGGAATGCATGAGATAATGGCTATTCCACGGTAGTTCCGAATGTTAGATTTTGCACCAGATTTAAATATTGGTACAAGAAAGGAAGATTTCCATGCTTTAGGAAAAGTACATTTATTAAGTGATAAGTTAAAAAGTAGTTGTAGTGGTAGTGTAAGTTCTTCGGCAAGATTTTTTAAAAATATTGGTGGTATACTGTCAGGTCCAGGCCCTTTTGAGGCGTCTAAGTTTTTCAGTGCTGTCGAAATGTCATGTTCTGATAGATAGTTTACAGAGATGGAGCAAGAAAATGCAGGTATGAAAGAGAAGTATTCACGGTCACGGTCAGTTTCTGAATAAGATGTATATACTTCTTGGAAAAAATTTGCAAATTGATTGCAGATTTCTGTACTATTTTTCCCTACATGTTCGTTGAGGTGCATTTGAGATGGAAAATTGTTGCTTTTTAGTTTAGTTTTTGTGTAGTTAAAAAAGTTCTTAGGGCAAGTCTTTATTTCGTTTTCAATTTTGCGGTTGGATTCTTCGTGTGCTGTGTTAATGGCTATTTTGAGTTGATTGCATAGATTTAAGTGATTTTGAAAATGAGCGTCACTTTTTTCTTGTTTGTAAGTTTTGTGTGCTTTTTGTTTCCTATTTTTCAAATGTTTTAGTTGTGAATTGAACCATACAGGTAATTTGCTGTTATGATTTTTTCTTCTTCTTTTCATGGGCAAAGTTTCGGATAATATTTTGTTTATAATGTGATAGAATTTGTTTACTTCGACGTCGACATTTCCTTCTGTACTCAGTATGTTCCGCCAATTTATTATACTTAGTCTACACTTGACTTCTTCAAAGTCAATTTTATTGTATTCCGGCACTTCCTCATATTCCAAGTCGTAGGGAAGGGATGCATTGTGTGTAAATAATGAATATTCAGTTGCGGTGTGAAATGCTTCATTTTTCCATAATGGCAGGTTTGATGCGTTCACACAAAATTCTTCTGTGCAATTTGTGAAAAGAAGGTCTAAATATGCATTTTGTTGATTTTTTACGGAGTTTACTTGATGTAGGCCAAAATTAGAAATTTTGTCGAAAAAGTAGTGCAATGTTTCGTTTTCTCCAACGACTGGGAGTAAGATTGATTCATTTTCAATGTCAGAAATGAAGTCCGCATTACGTTGATTGAAGTCGCCAAAAATATGTAGCTTTACTTCGGGTTCCATATTCGAAATAATTGTGTCTAAAGATTGAAAGAATAATTCAAAAGAGAATTTGTTCGCATTTTCGGGTGGGAAGTAGACAGAGCAGTAAATATGTTCTTCTCCCAATATTGAGACTTTGGCCCATACATGCTCAAATTCTTTATATTTAGGAGTAATAATTTCTTCAGAAGTAAAGCAAGGGTTTATGGCTATGAGGACTCCACCTCCAGATTTTTTCTGACAGTGAGATAAATTTCGGTCGTGCCAGAATACGTTAAAATTATTTCCAAATACTTCTTCGCTTCTAACACTTTCATCCCAGCTGCTTTCAGTTCCAAGGATTACGTCGAAAGAGGAGGTTATTAAATTTTGATGAATTTCTTTCATTTTGGCCGGGCTTTTCATGCGGTTGAAATTTTGGCAATAGACCAAAATTTCAGTCACATTTTGTCTATGAAGCGAAGAAGTTTTTGAGAATTCTGGAATACTTACATTACTAATTCCTGTTTCTATTCCTTCGTCAGAGGGCGTCGTTATTTCCGAAAATTCGGCCTTGTAAAATTGTGTTCGGCTTCCCGGATTAGTTGGAGTCGGCGGATGTGTTCACTTGTCAAAAATTTCCCATAAGAGTCCAGGTCGGCCAGCGCTTCCTTAGGTTTCATTCCATATTCCTGATGCACTTCGATTCGTAGAAGGTGGTCAGGTGTTGTTGGAAGGCCTTCTGATGCTAATAGCATTTTTATACTAGTTGGTGTCATACCCTCGATGCATACTGTAGATTGTTGATTTTTCATGTATGACAAATACAGACGGACGACGTGCATTATTTTCGGGTCACGAAGTCTTGCTTTCAAGAAGCGTTCGTCGCCATTTGCAGATTGTGAAGTAAGACGTACAATTGGAGGACGCATTGGATCAATTTCGAATTGGCTGTCTGTACTCATGTCCTGTGATACTGTAGATGTATTTATGTTCTGTGATATTGAAGATGTGTTCACATAGTTAGTGGATGGTGCAGCTTCGATGTCATTACTTCCTAAGACCGGAGTAGTGTTGTTTTGAATACTTCTTGTTCCTTTGTAAGGGTTGATGGTTTCACCTTTTTGAAAATTTATGAATTTTGAGGCAATATCTGCACCTGGATGCCCGGAGAATTGAACCCGTGCAGCTGCTAGTAAGTCCTTGTCCAAGGTTAAGGTATATTGTAATGACATATTATTGTTATTGTTGTGGCAGGTATTGTTACTATTAGTGTTCAAGTTGCTGTTGTAGTGCACATTATTGTCGTTGTTGTTGTTGTTGCTGCTGCTGTTGTTGTTGTTGTTGTCGTGTTTGCTGTTGTTGGAGTAGTTGTTTTTTTTACTGCCTATACTGTAATTTGTATTATTTTGTTGTTTCCGCTTCCGATGTTTTCGTCTCAGGTTTGCTTTTTCTGCATGTTTTTCTTGCAGTCGTCGAGTACGCTGTTTCTTGTCATACTCACTCCAGTCTCGTTTCCAGATTTTTTTTCCTCCAATGAAGCGCCAGCCACTGTCGCATGTTTGAATTTCCTTCTCTTTGAGTTCTTCAGCTAGAGACTTAGGTTTGGTATTTTGGTCTTTGGTTCCTATACTGGAGATTGAAGTCGATATTGCTTTGACTTCATTCCTCAATTCTTTCAGAATAATGTTAGGTATTATTGCAGGGACTTCAGATTTGGTAGGTAGTAAGAATTTTTCTTCGAGGCGAAGAAGCCGTTCGCTCATTTCCTTGATGTGCTGGTCATTGACTTTACTAAAATCGCTAACGTTTTTTATGGCACTGTGTAACGAGGCCTCGAATGACTGCATGCGCTGACCTACTTTACCGCAAATGTTGTGGCCGTTTCTGCTGATACTGGACAATGACTGCTTCACGTCGATGAGCAAGCGCTCGACACTGTCGAATATTTCCAGGTAATGGGTTTTCATGTCTGCAGTGGTCCGGTGATATGTTTCCGTTTGATTTTTTGTGTGCTTTAGAAGTTGCTCCTGTAGATGAAGTAGTTTATTTATGTACAAAAAGAGTGCCTGCTTGTTACTGACTTGCTTTGGCAAGCGATCTAACTCACCGGATAGTGAGAAAGAGTTGAATAAACAGACACACCACATAAAATCAAGCTCTCTCGCTGAGGGCTTGCATTTAAGAAAATATGAATGCTAGGTAAGAAAAGCTTAACGCTGTGAAAAACTATGAAACGCGAGTTTTGTTTCCGTGCAACGATCAGCAACCTTGATTGAAACATTAATTTGATTGTCGCTGACAATGAATCGCAGTGCTATTGTCAATTGAACAGAATATGAAAAAATGTTTAAGGAACGATCTCACTACTATCCTGTATCCTGCATTTAACTTAGTTTAGTAATGTGTCTTAGTCGATCGCTTTACCCCCTAATTTCGTACGGTAGACACTAAATCTTACTGCCAAGAATCACTACAAATACATCGTCCAATTGATAAATCATACATGAAAAATAGAAACACTGCGACCGAACCATTTCAGCCATTTGTCGTGGAGAGCACACTAAAACGAAAAATCTGTTCTCAACAGCAATTTCAGCTATTTGTCGCAAGATGGCACATCACTTTCTAAAATGTTCAGGTACTCGTGGTAACTATTTCAACTTTGGTGGTGAAATACACGATAGCGACTTGCGTGTTGCAATAATGAAATGCTACCAATATTACGAAATAAATTTTGGGATTCCGCACTGAGTGCTCTACACCTGGTTCCTGTCGTTTTCTGCATACGAAAAATCCACAGTCAGAACACACCAGCACTTGCACTTTCATGAATCCGGGTGGCAGAAACCCAGCACACATAGCAGTCTGGATGGCGCAACGCGAGCGACATTCAACGAAAGAGCACAGAGCGAAAGAAAAACACGACCGTGCGCGACGGATGTTATACACGAACACGAATGAATTTATGTTGGATGGCTTCTAAACGCTGAATATCATTTTGATAATAAGGTGCCAAACAACAGCTTCGTATTTGAGTGTAGAACGAACCAGAGCACAATATAACGCTTTTATGCAATGTATATTCTCGAAACATCTCGTAACACCAAAAATAAATCCGAGTAACTTAGAAGCTTTGTTGATTGTGTAATTTACATGCTGCTTGAAGTTCATTTTTGAATCCAGGATAACTCCTAAGTGTTTAACAAACGATTCTCTTTTAAGAACGGTTTGTGAAATAGAGTAGTCGAATTTAACTACTGAGTGTTTTCGTGTGAACGACATAATTGAACACTTCGAGGTGTTTATAGTCATTCTATTTACTCTGCAAAAAAATGTAAAGATGTCTAATTGTGACTGCAGAGATTCATTGGGAGTTTTGATTAGATACAGACTTCTGCAAGAAGATGAAGCTTCTATAGTTTTGGTTCAAGAACCATATTTCCAAAAGGGAAACTTCTACGTTGGAAAGTTGATAAACCCAGTCTTTGTTGCCTTCAACAAAAACGGTATGATTAATCCACGTGAAATGTCTCGAACTTGCATACTTATGAATAGAGCTCTCGATGTTTCTCTCATATCGGAGCTCACAACTCGGAATATTTGTGCTGTCACAGTTGGTATGACTATGACTGGAAATATGTCTATTTTTCGGTATATTTCCCACATAACCAGCCTTCATCAATCAATGACTTCAAAAAGGTTGTATCATACTGCTACAAAAACGATTTACCACTTATAATCGGCAGTGACATCAATGCTCACCATATCATTTGGGGCAGCACAAATATAAATTCGAGTGGCTCTGATATGATGGAATTTGTTAGCAGTACAAACCTGCTCATAGTCAATGCAGGAAACCGTCCAACTTTTGCGAGATCTGGAAGAGAGGAGGTTTTGGACGCAATTCTGCACAAACCTGTGTCGACCTTGATGTTTAGTTAAAAGATTACTTTCAAAGTAATTACTTATAAGGAAAACAAATTTATATGTTACAAATGGTACATGATACTATTTATAATAAACATCACAACGAACGACTGGCCGTGAGTGGAAATTCGATTCGATTCGACCTTAGTATATGGTAACAGCGTATATCCTTCTACCTGAAAGCATCGAGCAGAGTTTATTTATGTACAAAAAGAGTGCCTGCTTGTTACTGACTTGCTTTGGCAAGCGATCTAACTCACCGGATAGTGAGAAAGAGTTGAATAAACAGACACACCACATAAAATCAAGCTCTCTCGCTGCAGGCTTGCATTTAAGAAAATATGAATGCTAGGTAAGAAAAGCTTAACGCTGTGAAAAACTATGAAACCCTCTCTGGAAGAGAGGAGGTTTTGGACGCAATTCTCTGCTCTGATAGAATTGCGAATGAGCTGGTAACTTGGCTCGTCTCCGATGAGCTCGAACCTTTGTTATATGATCATAGATACATCTTTTGTTATCATTCAAACGTTAAATTTGATATTATCGCATATCGTACCTCTATGAAGAGGGCTTGTCGACTAGATTTTACGGATACCAACCAACAATTGAAACCACAATTGATTTGGTAAATGTTGTCGACGAGACAAACTCACTCATAGTTGCAGCATATGAAGAGGCTTGTCCACTTCGGATTGTGCGAGCTACTAGAGAAACTCCTTGGTGGAATGCTGAACTTGCTAGACTAAGGAAACTATGCAGAAGAGCTTGGAACCACCGACGCAGATATGGGTCGGAGGCAATCGTGTCGGCTCGAATGGCTTACAAAAATGCTCTTCGATCGTCTGAGCGAAGTGGTTGAAAAAGCCTTTGCACAAATCTCTCTTTCTCTCTCTCTCTCTGCCTCTCTCTCTCTCTCTCTCTCTCTCTCTCATAATCAGATTTCAATTTGTTCTCATTTCGATGTTAGACTTTACTCGGGTTGTTAGTTTGTGGGCATAAAAACTTAACTCAGCACTACTGGATCCTCCTTCCCTGCTTCTAGGCACTGAAAATAGTGAAGAAAAATTTCAAAAACAGAACTGCTGCTGATTTATGCTGTTTAGTTTGACTTACATATGCAAAAGTGACAGAAAAGCAGGTTCGCTTCGCTTGTTAGATCTCGTTAAATTGGTTTAATCGAAATAGAGCATGAGATAGTAAGTCTAGGTTTAACTAGATTTGAAACTGTTCCAATTTGTAGGTCATATTTGTTGCTGGTAAACGAACCAATTTCGGCTATTCCGGTCATCTGAATCCGGTTTCGGAAGTATTGGAAATAGTGGTCAAAAACTGCAAAAAGGATCACACTGACTTTTCTTCAAGATGGCCAAATCACAAACTTATGGTTCAAAGGAAAAATCTAACAGTTTCTTACGGAATGTCTAAATTTTTTGTGGACTACTTCCGGTTCCAAAACTACAGGGTAAACAGGACAGGTCAATGAACAGTTGGTTTTGAGAATTCCACAGTAATATTTATGATGTTATGAGTAATATGAGAAAGGCATCATTACACCACTAAGCGGGTTAAAACAGGTTTTTATGGAAAATCTTCACAGCTAAGTTTGTCTAAAGAAAACATAACATGAGCATAAAAAAATATTGGGAATAATTTCCTCAAAGTGTAGCTTTTGATTCATCAAGTAGAGTTGATGAAATTGCTTCCGTTATACCTTAGAATATACGGGCGAATAGTAAAACTTCGAGAAACAAATTAATAGCTCCTTCGAATTCCTAAAATGGATGTTTTGTAATCTTATACTCATTGCAAATCGAATGTAGTTTAAAATCGAATAATCCAAATCATTGGACTAGACAGCACTGCTAAAGAGAAGTCTCTGAACAACATATTTCACTACACTCAAATATATTCGGTATGGTTCCCTCCTTCTACCTTTCCTTTTAAAGCATATTTCTTTTCCTCTCTAGTTTTAATGCAAAATCACCATCGTTTACCCGATGGGTTTAGTGTCATCTATATACTATAGAGTTAGTTAGCTAGGGTTAGTTTTAATTGATAGTATTAAGTACATACATGTATCTGTTGGATTTTTGTAATCTGTTGACATAAACGATGAGGAGGTTTAATGCCTGCTGAAGTGAGAGTTTAATATTTCAGCTCCATTGAACTTTTTCCCGCTCCAAATAAATTATTAAATAAATTAAATAAGACATTTTCTTTGGGTATGAACCTTTTCAATTTGTAAACAGTTATGTCAAAGTAATAAGATTTTTTTATTGTGCATCGTTGCACTAAATGATTTAATATTAAACCTATGAGACTATGGAACTTTTATTTGAACGGCTGAAAGCAAAAGTCAGATAAGTGCAACTTATCTTGGAAAACCCGTTTAAGTATTTTTGAATGCAAAAACCGGATAAAAACATTGAGCGCAAAAGTCGGACACGGACTTTTAAATGCAAAAACCGTTTAAAAACATTTTTATTGCAAGAACCGGACAAAAATACTTTGAATGCAAAAACCGGACAAAAACTTAACCGGTTCTTCCAAAACAAATGTATTTATCCGGTTTTTACATTCAAAGTTATTTTCGGCCAACTGTCGCTGCGGGATAAAGCATGGGTCGCTAGTTTACTACGGGTGGCGTGATACGTAAGCACATTTTCTTTGAGTCTCGTCTTGTTCCGCAGGGAAAATCGAATGTGATTCCATAATTATGTCAATTCTACTCTATAAATTTTAATGGAAACTCTTTGCAATAAGTTATTAGAGAATAATCATAAATGTACAAAATTCTTGGTACGAAGATGAAACGTGAAATATAGCTTGGTAAACGTAGTTCGTATCTGTTTTCATACGACGCAACTATATTTTCCATAATGGATGGAACTGATATACTTTATTAATGGCTCGTAGCTATGATGCATAAATGTTCACTAAATTCATAATGTTTTCACCAATTAACAAGCAAACATGTATTAAGGATTACTGGAAAAAATTAAAACAGATATGTGTTTCTTTTGATACTTCTGTTAATCATCTGTGCAGTCAAGTATGCGTATTAGTGGTTTCAATTCGTGGAACATCATAGTTGTATCAGTTCAATTGTGAATATAACAACAGATTTGAAATTAGAGTAAAATATTCAACATATCTTAAACCTTTTTATAGATATCTGATAACTATGCTATATTCATGTCGGTACTTATATTCATTCAATGTACTCATAACATGCAATCCTTTGATTGTAAATCGAGTGATTGAGTTTACTGTTTCGAATAGTAAGGTAACGGTACCCCCGTTCAACTCATCTCCAGTTCGCTTCTCGTATACTATAATCATTGCTTAAAGTAAGAACTGCTGTCTTTGTTCGAGCCACTGGCCCAAAGGGAATGGATGGAAATAAGATCATTCGCATCGAGTTTTCGCGTTGATAAAACAGCAGTATTGCTCAATTCTCAAGCCTTTTTTTTCTGAGATACTGTTTCTTAGAGCCGAAGCAAAGATTTTGAATTCAATTTTATCACAATTTGTTGATTGAAAGTCGAGTTATTAGCTAAAAAATAAAGCGAATGAACAAATGAGATGACTGTCGGTATATTAGTCTAACTTATAAGTCATCTGGTCTAGTTTCATTTTCCCTGATCAACAATCGACTTTGAGTTTTGCTATGATTCATGACTTCTCAGCGTATACCTTGGATTTCAAATAGCCTCACAAAAAAAGTCTTGTGGCGTCAAATAGGGTGATCTCAGGGGCCAGTCAAAATCATCGTTATGACTCGTAATGTTCATAACAAATCGATTGTTAGTCAAACTGTATGGCATGTTACCCCGTCCTGTTGATACCAATAGCCATTGATACCGTTTTTTTGTGTTAGGATAATCTAATGAAGCTCAATCTCTCCCTCCGTTTTTCACTAACAGTTTATGGCTACAATGTACTATTGAATATTACGAGCTAACAATGCAAATTTTGCAAGGATACCCGAACATCAAGCCTTAATGCAAAATTTAAGACAAATAAAAAAAAAATTCGAAATACATGTGTTTTAGTGAAGATAATATTCGAATAAATCCTTTCGGTTTTTAACTCGATCCTTTGAGTTAACGCCATGCACACATAAACATATTTTGTACAATTATGCCTATTTTCATGCACACATGTTGAAAAGGATATTAAATTCAAAATTACTTTACAGTTCTTTATTTTTCTTTTACCTAAGAAGCAAACCTGAGCGTTGATTGAAAAACAAAGTTTCATTCATTTAAAATGAATGCTTTCGTATTTAGTTTTATATCGATTATGTTTGTCAATCAAATTGATGTCCATTTCATATTACTATTGACTTACATGGTTATAAGTTTCTTTTTTTTTTGTGCATAGATAATGAATCCTACTCCAACTGATGGTTTGAATGAATTGAATGAATAGAAGATGTTGAACATTTCACTCTAATTTCGTTTGAATAAAAATTTCAAATCTGTTGTTATATTCACAATCGAACTGATACAACTATGATGTTCCTCGAATTGAAACCACTAATACGCATACTTGACTGCACAGATGATTAACAGAAGTATCAAAAGAAACACATATCTGTTTTCATTTTTTCCAGTAATCCTTAATACATGTTTGCTTGTTAATTGGTGAAAACATTATGAATTTAGTGAGCATTTATGCATCGTAGCTACGAGCCGAACTAAGTTTACCGAGCTATATTTCACGTTTCATCTTCGTATCAAGAATTTTTTAACATTTATGATTCTTCTCTAATAACTTATTGCAAAGCGTTTCCATTAAAATTTATAGAGTAGAGTTGACATAATTATGGAATCACATTCGATTTTCCCTGCGGAACAAGACGAGACTCAAAGAAAATGTGCTTACGTATCACGCCACCCGTAGTAAACTAGCGACCCATGCTTTATCCCGCAGCGACAGTTGGCCGAAAATAACTTTGAATGCAAAAACCGGATAAATACATTTGTTTTGGAAGAACCGGTTAAGTTTTTGTCCGGTTTTTGCATTCAAAGTATTTTTGTCCGGTTCTTGCAATAAAAATGTTTTTAAACGGTTTTTGCATTTAAAAGTCCGTGTCCGACTTTTGCGCTCAATGTTTTTATCCGGTTTTTGCATTCAAAAATACTTAAACGGGTTTTCCAAACTAAGATGCACTTATCCGACTTTTGCTTTCAGCCGTTCATTTGAGCCTTAGTTTATGGAAATCGATCAAATCATCTCTGAGAAAATTGAGTGAGTCTCGTTTTAGACCTTTAGACCTCCGTTTCCGGTACTTCTAGAACCGAGACCTTGGAACCAGTATAGCCGAAGTCGATTCGTTTAGCAACTAATATAGCCCACAAATTGAATCAGTTTTAAGCCAAATCTAGAAGAATTTTACCCTTTTTTGCATCGTCGCTCTAAATGACGGTATGGATTTCAATAGCAGCTTATGGGACTACGAGTTTTTTTTTTATTTGTGACATTATTCGACACACATACACATACACTGCTCAGTTCAATGAACTGTGTCGAAAGATATAGATATAGCCCTCTGGACCAATTTTTACTTTTCAATTTTTCAAGAGATTGCATAAACTTTCTCTATGAGAAAGGCAATAAGTGTACTTTTATAGAAAAGCATCGTTATCATGATCTTGTAATAACGCTAACAAGTAGGTACAAATTAAATAAAGGAATTACAAATTAACATTTTTTTCACCTAAAAAATATAAATTTTAATGTGGGAACCCTGCACGCTATACGATATCAAACAAAGCACGCCGTGAACGGTGCAAAGCCACACGTACCGTCGCGTACTAGTTTTGCGTCGTCATTTTGAATGACGATTTGAATGTTTTGACACTCATCGCCCTATAATTTCGGAACCAGAAGTCTTATCTGGATGAAATTGAACAGTATATTTAAAAACAAAGAGAGCTTTAACTTGAATCACGATTGGTGAAAATCAACTTAACCGTTGCTTAGAAATCGAAGTAAATTTCGTTTTTGGAGATTTTATCCGCTATTATCGGTGCTTTCGGAAGCGGAAACCGCTAACTAACTAACAAGATCTGCCAACTAAATGAATTTAGCAGTAAGTTTAATAAAACGTGCAACTAGTTTCGCCCTCGCTTGTAAAAAAATACTCATGAAATTGAAAATTTTCACTCATCGCACTGTAATACCGAAACCGGAAGTCGAATCTGGATCAACTTTCCGGGGACTTTTCAAAGAATTTGAAGACCTTTTATTTGCACCTTTGTGAAAATCGGTTAAAAAATTTCCGAGAAAATTGAGTGCGCATTTTTTAATAAATTTGCACATATTTCCTTGTAATTCCGGAACCGGAGGTCGGATCCAAATAGAATTCAAGAGAATTGTATGAGGCTATAAGACCTCTCATTTAAATCTAAGTTTGTGAAAATCGGTTCAGCTCGGTTCTCTGAGAAACGTGTGTGACTATTTTTTTTCCTTTTTTTTGGTGCATGTCTCCCTGTAATTCCGGAACCGGAAGTCGGATCCAAATGAAATTCGGGTACTTTGTATGGGACCTTAAGATCTCTTATTTGAATCTAAGTTTGTGGAAATAGGGTTAGCCATTTCTGATAAAATTGAGTGGCATTATTTGTGACATGCACATATATACATACACACAGACATTTTGTGATCTCGACGAACTGAGTCGAATGGTATATGAAACTCGGCACTCCGGGTTGTAAAGTCGGTTTTCACAGCGATTGCATAGCCTTTTCATTTGAGAAAATCAAAAATCAGGTGAAAGTTTTTTTGTGCACACCAAACTATATATGTTTAATAATGTTAGCAAAGCTGTTTCGGTCTTTCAATTTTAACATATGCATATTGTGTTTTATAATAACAATACTAGTGTAGAAATCAAGCAATCAACCTCTACATTATTACAACTAAATATTTCGCCTTTTGTGGTTTTATGTCAGTTTTACCAATCTCTAAGGATTGTCAAAGTAAACTAGTAAACAAACAATTCGTGCAGTTTTTTCATGGCCGTTTTGTGTACACGAAAATCGGTAGAGCCGTATCGACTAAGGCGTCTGGGTTTTATGATTACAAGGAAACGTTTGAGTGTGTAATTCACTTGAATATACTGATTGAAACATTCTACCGTATGGAGATATCAAACAAAGACTTTCAAGGTGTACTCTTGGTGGCATTGAATCGTATGAAAAAATACAAGCAGCCTCGGACGTTCTTAACACTCCACGCGATTCTACATACAATGAAATATGGAACAAGAGCATTCAAGCTGTTACTGACCTTGAATTAAGCGAGCCTCAAATTTCGCGTTGTCGAAATACTTCAAAACGTTTCAAGCGAGAAAAGACTAAGAACTTTGAACTTGAAAAATAGATAAATTTTTTTTGATAAATCTTACATTGAAGTTGTTGATCGATTGATTTCATCACCTAAATGTCGATTCGAAAATAATTCTACGCGATTTTTCAAACGTTTGGAAAGATTTACAGGGCCTTTTGTTCACAATATTTTTTTCTTTTTTAGCAATATCATTTTTTTACGATATTCCTGAATGCGACCGATTACTTCGCACCGGTTTTATAAAAATATAAGCAAACTGTCAAAAATTTTATTTCCAAATAAAAATATTGTCTGTCAGTTAGTCAAACTCTTCTATTATTATGATGAATAGCATATACTCAATAATACTTTATTATGATTGCAGATCCATCCCTTACATTACCAACAATGTGGTTAGGAACCAGTTTAGGTGCAGTACTGACGGTATCCCTATGCATACCCGAGCAAGAATTGCGAAAGTCAGAGCCTGTTCAATCATCACTGACAGGTAAATATATTTGTTTACTTTCAATTACATAATCAGTTATATATATATATATATATATATATATATATATATATATATATATATATATATATATAAATAAATAAATAAATATATATATATATATATATATATATATATATATATATATATATATATATATATATATATATATATATATATATATATATATATATATATATATATATATATATATATATATATATATATGTATATATTGTATACACTGTATATTGCCAAATTTACTTCCAAAGGGGATTGCGACGCTTATGAGGAAGCGAGGAGTTTAGGCTTATCAGTCTTAGCTCATTTCTTCTTAAAACAGTGGAACGCATAGTCGATCACTATATCAGGAATGTTAGTTTGGGCGTGCATTCGCTACATGAATTCGCTACCTAGTCGCTGGTGGTTTCCTAAAGTAACTTAATAACCTTGGATTTCCGACTTACGGTTTTGCCGACGATTATCGTATATTGCCACTCTCTTTGATTTAATGCAACTAGCTCTGCGATCTGTTGAGCATTGGTGTTGTCAGGTTGGATTATCTGTAAATCCGGGTAGAATATCAATTGTGCTTTTCACTCATCGTAAGAGAATCATGAGCTCGTCTGTTACAGTTCTTCGGTTAAGAGGTTGTGGTAGATCAAGTTTAATACGTCGAAGATATGCTTGATTCAAAACTTTGAGTTCAGGATTAAAATAGCTTGCATGGATTCTGCACAACTATCGTTAGACCAATTTTAGCATATGGATGTCTTGTATGGTGGCAGAAAGGAGAAGTTGCGATAGTTCAGTCAAAGCTAAATCATCTCCAAAGAATGATACTAATGGCAATGACAGGAACATTCATGACAACTCCTACTACTGCTCTAGAGGCGCTACTGTGCATTAAACCAATACATGTGTTCCTAAAACAAGAAACATTATCTTTTGCATACCGTCTCAAGATTTCAGGGCTTTGTAACAGTAACTCTATAGACTGTTGAATGGTCGCGATGGTGCTGATGTCTACTGTCGTGAAATCAGGCTAGAGCAGTCTCATTCACTTGGTAGATACTGATACTGTACTGTGTTCCAAGCACAAATCTAGGCGAATCTGTGTGGGAAACAATCGGCACTTCAGCAGAGAATCTGTGGTATAAAGACACCCAGTTCGAATGATTCACGGTCGAATCTAGTGATCGCATGTCGAACTCAACTTGAATACCTTAGCTTTTTAAATGCTGTTTACTTCTTATTGTATTTATTTCTTAGGAGTGCCCGACCATTCATGGTATTATTGGAAATGAATGGGCTGATGAGTTAGCTAGAACTGGTGTAACGAATGATTTCATTGGTTCTGAACCAGCTTCACCACTTTCAACTAGTTGGATAAAGTACAAGATTTATTCTTGGGTTGCATCAAAACATGCCAGCTATTAGCGCAGCTTGCAAACCTGAGCATTTTTGCCAGATTTGAATGCATTTTTCCAAGCATCATTCCAGTATTCTGTTCTGAGTTCTGACTGGAAATTGCAAACTCAATTATCACATGGCTACTATTCAGCGTGCTGAGTATTATTCTGCTGATTTGTGTGAACGCGATTACGGTACTTCATATAATCTGATATGTAACTGTCATGTTGATGCAACTAAGTATCCGGGTTTCTGGCTCACCATTCATGGTTGAGTCTGTGTATGCGGAGCTAAAATTAAAGAATATTATATCGTTTCTCAACCGCTATGGTAAGGATAGTCAGAGGGTTCCTCGTTTTTCGTTTTTCCTGCAGTGAATGAATCCTTTCTGTATTGACCTTTATAGTTTTTAGCAGATTGTTTGGCATCCCTTATGAGGTGCCGAATTTGCTTCTGCTCATACATACTGCGAATCGTTCTGCATTCTTCTGGAAATGCAGAATGGTGTCGCTTTTGTAAAATCTCTTAATCCTCTCGAGGGTTGGAGGTTTTATTAACTGTGCATTTTGGCACCTGCAGATCGTTCAGTATTTTTTCTGGTATGTAGAACGATTTGTTTCTTAATGTTTTGTACTGTTTTTCCACCTCACCCACTTCACAATTCCCTTCCATGTTCCTGTTATCCTTTCGTTCCCATCATTGATGAGAAGCCGGCAACGCACAAATCTCCAAAGCTAGAGGAACGTGTCACTTAAGCCAATTAGTTCTGATTCCTGATAGGTGTGATAATCTATAGAGTTGTTTCGGAGTTGTGGTCCATCATAAAAACAAATTTAACTCTACACCTTGCGTGGATGAGAACCTTACTTTATTTACTTCCACCTTTTCCTTTCAAAAATGCTCTTATAATCATCTGAAGTGCATAAAATATCTGTACCCAGCATGAAGCATCGTTTTTTGAAAAAATCGATCAACTTCACATTAATCCTCCTTTTTTAGAGGCACTCATTATATCCGAACACCCTCAAGACCATATTTGAGTTTTCCAAAAAAGTGTTGATGGTCTTCAAAAAGTATTGATTCTCGTCAAATTAGATCAATTTTTTTATGACCCTCCCGTTCTGTTCAGGACACTTACTACATACTCTCTCCCCTAAAAATTCAGTATTCAGTTGTTTCGTTTAGTAGTTTTGTTCGGTATTTTCGTTCAGCAGTTTCGGAGTTATGCCATTACAAACATTAAACCCCTCTTTCTAGAGGCAATTACTACACCCACCCTTCACAAATGTCCTTATGATCATATCTAAGTTGCGCAAAAAGTATCTAAGGTTTTCAAAAAGTGTCGATTCTCGTCATATTACATAAAGTTTTGCATGACCTCCCTGTCAAGGGCACTTGCTACGCTCCCTTCTACATAAAAATACCCCTTTAATCATCTCCGAAGAGCAAGAAGTATCTGTGCCAAGCTATATAGCAATCCGTTCAGTAGATTCAGAGTAATGCCGTTACATCTACCCCCAATGAAGATTACAGAAATATTTTGCATACCTTAGATATGATTGGGGGTAGATGTAGCAGGTGCCTTTAAAATATATATATATATATATATATATATATATATATATATATATATATATATATATATATATATATATATATATATATATATATATATATATATATATATATATATATATATATATATATATATATATATATATATATATATATATATATATATATATATATATATATATATATATATATATATATATATATATATATATATAAATCATTTTGCTCGTAATATCATTAATAATAGGTATCATCTCATGAGACTAATTGTTTCATTATTTTCATGATTTCCTAATCATGGTACCGACAATGGATTTTCATCCGCCTAGTTTTATCTTCTCGAATCGATGCGATCTGACAACTATTTGCACGGTTATATTTTCCGTTATTTTAATTCGCAATACGCACATTCAAATTTCATTAAATTTCTCAATAGAAAATTTTCGAGAATCGCCTTCCTTCTCAGAGTGTAAATTTTTAGCGGAAATGAATCACGAAATTTTCCGTTTTATACAAGCTAAAGTTTTGAAGTACATATTATCGCAGTAGGCGTTAGTGTCGGACATATTTTTTTTTTTTAGTTTATTTTTCATGTGGAGACGTGAGATTCGAATTTCTATACCTGGGTCGTATTTATATGTACTGACTCATTTAATCTTTTCATAAATGCCGACCTTCTGTGTTGAAATGGCGAATACATGAAATTAGTGATAATTAAAATTGGTCTTCCAAGTTCTCATTTTTGCGCTCTGAGAATTTGCTTTTTGGTAGATCCAAGTACACAACGGTCGTCACTGAATGGAGGTACTGTATTCTAAATGGCTGTAGAGGAAAAATTCGAAAGAAAAAAGTTTTTAAAAAACTAATTGTAACCCAAATTTTCATCAATTCCATCATGTTTCGACGCCCCCTGAATGTTGGCACCCGAGGCAGTCGCCTCACTCGCCTCATTCAGCAACTAGCATACCAATAAATTCAAACAGATTTGAACAAAATTTAGAATTTTTACTTTTTGCTTTTTTATAAAGAAAGGCTATACAATCACTGCAAAAACCGACTTTTGAACCGAGGCCCGGAGGGCCGAATTTCATACACCATTCGACTCAGCTCGACGAGCTTAGAAAATGTCTGTGTATGTGACAAATATTGTCACTCACTTTTCTCGGAGATGGCTTAAACCGATTTTCACAAACTAAGATTCAAATGAAAGGTCTCACGGTACCATAAAAGGTTCCTGAATTTTATTTAGATCTGACTTGCGGTTCCGGAATTACAGGGTGATATGCACTAAAAATGTGAAAATAATGTCACTCACTTTTCTCGAAGATGGAAGTTCTTAAAGTATCATAAGAATATCCCAATTTTCATTCGGATCGAACCCCTGGTTCCGGAGGTAGGGTGCTTAGTGTTAAAATGTCATTTTCAAGAATTTTTTTTCACACCCTACCTCTTTATATTGGCTAGTTAATTTCCCTAGCTTGCAGATTTTGAGAGTCTGTAACCAAACAAACCATGGATAGTCCCATGATTTATCTACTGCATTTTATCCAAGTCCGACTACCGGTACATTTTTTCCAATATTCAAATCGTCATAGAGAATCGTAGAAAATGTGTAGGTCATATTAGTGCACGGTTGAATGAACCGAATGCCGATAGCCAGCTTCCGGTTCAGGAAGTACCGGCAGTAATAATCAAATATAATAAAATGAAGTTCACTTCACTTTCTCACATATGATTGACTAGGTTTGCACTAACTTAAATTCAAATGTAGTGTATCAATGTAGTGGTATTATGCAACACAAATCTTCAAAACTATTTTCTGAACATTTTTAAATTGTAGTGTTTCGGGAAATGTCTGCTGTAATATACAGGAGGAAATGAAAATGAGAAAGGCATCATTACACCACTAGGTGGATTAAACAGGTTTTTTGCATTACTTTTACCTCCGGAACCGGGAACGACGATCAGGTATATCCACAATCAACGTATTTGATCATAAACTAACCATGTCTGCCAAATCAAAAAAATTTAAGGCTATTTGAGTGTATTTGGCATGACTTTTACGTACCATATATTAATAATCGCTCCTGAAAATGTACATTTTTATACCTATCAGCTTGTAATTCCAGAACCGGAAGTTGTATCCCGATTAAATTTGGTAGGGTTATATGGGGTTGTAAAACCCCATGAACCTAAGCTTGTGGAAATAGGATGAACGGTCTCTGAGAAAGTCGATTTCATTTTTATAGTTCCCGATGAAATTTGGTAGGGTTTTATGGGGTTGTAAGACCATTTGAACCTAAGCTTGTGAAAATTCTTGTCCCGGGTTGGCGGTTGAATGCATAGGACACTGGTCTTACAAATCAGTTGTCGTATGTTCGAGCCCCGACCTGGAAGGATTCGTAGTGTCAGTAGGATCGTAGCACCAGCCATGTAAAGGTTCTGTACACTCTGAATCGGCTGCGAAGTCTGTTGAAACAGAAGGTCAAATTCCACTACAGGAATGTAATACCAAGGCTTTGCTTTGCTTGTGAAAATTCTATGAACGGTCTCTAAAAAAGTCGATTTCACTTTTATAGTTCATAAGTTTCCTTCGCCGGGGCATCCACAATACATAGTACTTTAAACCTAATACATTTCGTATATCATATTAGTATTCTGGTATTTAATAATTTATATGAATACTGTTTTTATCAAGCGATTTGCTATTTTAAATTACATTAAATAAAATACATTCATTTTGTACATGATCCTATAACTGTTTCAAGTTTGTTTGTATCAGTTCATCACTTTTATTTAATTCATAGATAGCTGGCCATTGGTTGAACTCATGGAAAAGAAAACAGTCTAACATAAAATAAAATTTAAATTGGAACTCCAATTTACTTAATGAAATGATAAAGAAGTTTCATGAAAGGAAGGTCACGGCAAGCAAGAATGTCGCGAACTGGGACATTGGATAGTCTACCTTGGGTACGCAAGGAATTTATTAGTTGACATCTAACATCACGATACTCCACGCATGTCCAAACGACATGATCAAAATCGCGATAGCCTGCGCCACAAGCACAATGATTAGATACTGATACTGAATTCGATTCAGTTTGATAATATGAGAGTTTGCAGCGGAACGAAAGCAAACGCATTCATATTCACTGAAAGTATTGTTGTCTGATACAATTTCATTAGATCTTCCGGATGAGCACCACACCAAAATCCTGTTATTTTTCGATGAAAATTGACTCTTTGTTGGCATTTTGTTATCAGATACCCAATGTGTCCTCCCCACGTTCATTTGGAATCAAACCACACCCCGAGGTATTTGAAAGTCAAAACCTGTACTATCATTCTTCCCATCATATGAAGCTGAAGCTGCGCGGGATCATGCTTTCTTGAAAAGACGCAGCTCTGTTTTCTCCGCCGAGAATTCGATACCCAGATGAACAGCCCAAACGGAGAAGTTATCTAAGGTATCTTGCAATGGTTTTTGCAGATCAATAGCTTTGGGTTCAGTAACTGAAACCACGCCATTATCTGCCAATTGTTCTAGTGTACATGGGGATGCTGGAAAAGCTGTCAATGTCATTCTCGTAAAAATTAAAAAAGGAGCGGATTGAGGCATGAGCCTTGCATGTAGCTAATTTTGAATGTTGCCAAATCGCCATGTGAAAAATACATGCATTTCCCTGACAAAAGGTTGTGCAAATAATTATTTATACTCGCAAGAAGTCCATGTTGATGTAGCTTGTCTGAAAGACCATCAATCGAAACTGAATCAAATGCTCCTTTAATGTCCAAACATACAGATGTCATTTGTTGTTTTTGAGCGAAAGTAATTTGGATGTCAGACGAAAGCAATGCAAGGCAATTATTCGTCTCTTTATTTCTACGGAGGCCAAACAGAGTATCTGACAACAAACCGTTCGTCTCGACCCAAGTGTCGAGACGTCTTAGAATAATTTTTTCGAACAACTTTCTGCTGCAGGACAACATTGCAATGGGTCTATAATATTTTGCTCAAGAAACGTGTTGAACAATTCCAACAAACGTCTTTTTGCAAGGTCGGGTAGATTCTTCACTAAGTTGAATTTAATTCTTTCCAACCCAGGAGCGTTATTGTTACAAGACCTGTGTGCTATGGAAAATTCCATCATTGAAAAAGGGCTATCAATGGAACCATTATTTGGAGAAGAATCCCTAATAATGCTACGCGTAGGAACAGTATCAGGGGCAAACTTTTCTCACACAATAAAATATCCATCGGTTCGAGTATTTCTCACTCTCATTTCCTACGTTACGATTCCTCATTCGTCTGGCCGTATTCCAAAGAGCGCTCATTGAGGTTTCTCTTGACAAATTTTCGACAAAATGTCTCCAATAGCTACATTTCTTGGCCAGAAGTATGCTCTTGTTCCTAAAATCAAAAATTTTTCAAAATTCTAAGGAGTTCCTCCTCCTCGTTTTAAAAACGTCTTGAAAGCACTTTGTTTCGCGTGTTTAGCATCTGAGCACTCTTTATCCCGCCAAGGGTTTGGAGGGCTTCTGTTAGACGATGGACCAAGAAATCATTTGCTTTGTGCTTGTTCTGCGGCCTCTAGAATCGAACAAACGAGGTCGTCATGTTCTTCGAGTGGGGGAAGCTCTTTCATTGAGTTCAAAGTACTTGAGATACTACTTTGGTATTTAATCCAGTCAACAATATGTCAAATTATATGGAATATTTACTAAATTAGCAATGCCTTTGTTACTGCTAATTGAGATTATGATTGGTAAATGATCACTACAGTGTAAATCAGGAAATACTTTCCAGGTGTAATCTAGTCGAATTGAAGTCGAGCAAAGAGATAAATCTAATGCACTTGGACGTGCAGGAGGTCTTGAGATCCGTGTCATGCTACTCATATTTAGTACCGTCATGCTAAAATTGTCGCAAATATTATATATTAAATATGATCTACTATCATTATAAACGGAACCCCACATCATTCCGTGCGAATTGAAATCTCCTTAAATCAAACGTGGAGCAGGAAGGGCTTCGACAATTTCATTAAGCTGTCGCTGTCCAACTTAGGCTCTTCGAGGAATATATACCGAAGCAATGCAAATGTCCTTTCCTTTAATGTTTATTTGACAATCAACAACTTCTATACTAGAAGTCGAAGGAATAACATTTCTTAGTTCCTAAAAGCACTCCGACATAACGAGAGTCTCTATCGAGACGTATAATGTTGAAGTAATTAAAATTTAAGGCAATGTTTCGCACAAAGCAAATACATCACATTTTTGACTATGCAACAAAACTTAAAATGAATCAAGTTTTGGCATGATACTTCGACAATTCCACTGCAGGACAGTGATTGAATCATTTGCAGCGGATGATAAATTATCCATCAAATGATATGAAACCTGAGAGAACTAGCCATTGAGCTGATAACTGGTTCAAAAAAGTTCTAGCTATTGGAAGGAATGCCGTTATGATGGTCCTTAGAAGTTCTGAAATATTGAATGCTGCGAAAATTTATTCCACAATTTCCGAATACTTCGGTAATCCTGATGGTGGCTGTGAAACGGATCCCACTGGATTATTCTCTTTTCTTGTGCTAGTTCCTGGATTGGTGAATTTGACAAACCAGGAGGCACAGTTTTTGGTTTTAAATTTGGCTATTTAGATTTAACACGGGGATCGTGTTTGAAGGTGTAATTTTATGTGTCTTTTTGGTATTTTGTGGCTTGGTAATCTTTAAGTGGAGACCCTTGAGGAGTGACAAACGAGGTATCTTCACTATTTCCGTCAGAGTCAAATTCCTCTGGCTCCGCAAGATTTGAAAACCCGTTTTCAGTTTCCAAAGGTGGGACATCAGTGACCGTTTTAAGCATTCCTGCATATGTGCGCTTAGACCGTGCTTTTAAAGAAAGCTTCATTTTGTCTTTACGCAGCTTCATTTTGTCTTTACTGCAGCACATACTGAAAGATCATGAGGACTCTCGCCACAATAAACACATTTTTCAATATCTTTATCGCAAAGATTATCCTTATTAGCCCTTGACATTTCATACATTTAGATTTATTACTACAATAAGTAGCTGTAAGTCCAATTTTTTACAGTTCGTGCAATTCATAACATGCGGTACGAAAAGCCCAACAGAAAGACGAATTTTATCGATATAGACATGGCTAGGCAACGCAGATCCGGCATATGTTAATCGAAACGAATCTGAGGGACGATAAGACTTAATACCATCGACAATAGATGCTGAGTACAATTGCTTGCACTCGAGTATCTTAACTGGGGGGTTTTAAAACGACCAACTCCATTTTTACCTTTTTAAGTAAATCATCAGCTGTCAGACTTGCTTCATTCACAACACCGTCAATTTCCACCTCCTTCGATGGAAAGTAAACTTTATATTCAACAGAAAATAATTTACAGGGGTTAAATCATGTCAGGTGATTATCACCAGGTGACTATCACTTCAAAATTTGGAATCATGTAAGGTGATAATCACCCACTTCTGTCAACACTGCTAGAGGGCTCGCTTTGCGCTCATTTTTTTGGAATTACGTAAGATGACTGTCACCATTAATTTATCAACGTTCTGTCAAAATTGAGGTGATAGCAAAATGGTAATCATATTTAATATCAATTAGGTTTTTTGTCAGAAAAGACTTGAGAAATAATCTAAAATAAACTTGTATAAAATGTGAAGTTGAATCTTGTAGTTCAAAATGTATCAAAATTCAGAAAAAATTAACTGTGATTGAATTCGTGAGCATACTAAATATATTCCATTGAAAAAAAAGGCCAATATGGATATGATGAGTGACTACTTCTTTCTGGAGGATTGTGTACGATTTATTGATTAGAATCCAATGGATTCGAACACGACAATGATAAATTTTTATCGGACGATGATGTTGAGGTGGAAACCAAGATGTATCAGATACACTTGAATCGACAGTACGGACGGTGGAAATGTTCGTTTATAAGACATGAATCGAGACAACAGGAGCATGAATACAAAAAAATATGCGGCATCAATAAACTAACCAACGGCATTAACACAAAGTGAGAACATCAAAGGAAAAAAAGAACCAGTGCAGAGCCGACCAATTAACTGTTTTGCGATGTGAATCTTGAATCGTCAATTCGTCTAGAAACGGCACAAGAAAAGCATATACTTACGAGATCAAATCAATATCAATATTTATTTTTTGCCTCTAATACAATTAATCGTTTCTGATAACCGGTTTTGAATAACCCAAAAATTGTTATGTAAAGACCACAAAAAAAATCAATAGTCAACCCAGAAATGACTGAACAGATTTTCACATATAGGGTAGAGTAGGATTAGTTAAACCACGGGGATACATGAACCATTAGGGATATTTCTTCATTGACTAGAAACTTTTCTACGATCATTAGGTGTGCTGGTAACCCTATCAGTAACCTAACCTCACACATATTTGTGAACGCGTCTGAGGTTAGGTGTAACTGTTATTAATTCTGAAAGTTATTCTCTGCAGGAAACTGCACGAATCGCGACCTCACGTTATTCTGGAAAATGTTTATTGTGTTCCACATGTGGTACATAACTGCATAATATTAATTGTTATCGTGAGTGCTGTTATCTTGATTTTCACAAAAAGTTTGAAAAGATAAAAAAATTTCTTGTCGTCTTGAAAACACATCCAATCTGGTAATGATTTGTGGGGATACATGAACCACTTTTTGTAGGGTTACTTGAACCACTTTCGTCAATGCTGCTGGAGGTTTTCTACCACCTGCGATGGTATTCCCATGGGTTAACTTCATTCCTAAAATGTTGAAAAACACTGTGCCGAATACGCTCGGCCTTGCAAATAAAACAGTATGCATGAATGCAGAATTGTTTTAGAGGTGTGGAAGGATTTCATTAAATTTTCGAACGCGTCGAAAACAAATCTGAAATTATTAAATTTCTATAACCAAGAAAGTCACCTGTACATTGGGGTTCTACTATCACACACTTCTCATAAGATGCAGTCATTAGACAGAACTTTGCTACAATTCATTTAACACAGCTTACGACCATTCTCTGGAAGTAGTGATCACGTCTCTGCAGCAACCATTGACAATTTACGAGATTGCAGAGTGCGTGAATGCTGCGCATGGCACTGCATTTACTCCAACGAATATAAAATGTGGATTTTAAAAGACGGGAATTTTTCCTTTTAATCGACAAACATTTCCTGCATCAGACATTTCTGGAAGTAAATTTACCAACAAAAGCTTGAGCACCAAGAACATCGTTGAAAATTCTGACATTGTTGCTACCAACGATTCAATTCAATCTGACATTGACAATATTCCGTTTTCATCCATAATGCCAAAAAGCAATAGAATACTAAAAAACGCGTGGATTTCTACAAGCAAAATCCCCAGAAGAGGTTCCCAAGGACTAAACCAAGAAAGAGTATAGCTCGAGGAAGAAGTATTATCGCTACAGATTCGCAAACAAAGGCAGATAAAGTCATTTCACACATTATACTAAATAAATCTGATATTTATTTTATATTTTAAAAAAAGGTACATGTTCAAAAATATAACTAATTTTTTTTTCAAATAGTTCTATATATTTTTATTCCTTCCTTAAAGGTGGTACAATTATCCCCATAGAGTGGTTCAAGTATCCCCATGCATGGGATTGTAAAAACCTGGTAGTTATGTCAAAAAGCGAATTTACATTTATTGATTACATTGAATATCGAAAAGTAAGATTTGCTTTGATTAATCGTAGGTGAAACATATTTTGCACCAAATAGTTTAAAACATATATCAATTAACAAAAAAGTGGTTCAAGTAGCTCCACTCTCCCCTATAATGAAAAGGGTTAAGTGACAATGCAAAACTGCGAATTATACGAAACATCAAATTCTTTCAATTTGTTTGCCATCACCAACCACGAAAATTGCTTTGTATTAAGGAGGATGGAGAGTTAGAATCTAACGCATTCTAGAACATTTAGTAATTTTTCGTGGGAAAATAAAAAATAAGTCAGTGATGAAGTATTTTGTCCTCAGTCTCAGAAGTAAAAACATCGAAGCAACATAGCTGGAGTATACTACACACGCACGTTTTTTTTTATTTTCTTTTTTTAATTTTTGGTGGTGTTTCACGTCAAAACAGTGACTTTTCACCAAAAAATCGAAGTAGCATAAAACGAAAAGGAAAACGTTGGGGTTTGGTATATATGTAGTGTGGGCAAAATTGACATATTTATTTTAGTTCCTCTATTTTTCCATCATCATCATAGATTTCAGTTACTGTCAAAGTTTTTATCATTTACATAAGTGTTGTTCCCAATTCAATCAAAACAAAGAATGCAGATTGCAATTCGAAAACAAATCATAAAATAGTTTATAGAAACATTTGCAGGCATCGAAGCAGCAATACATAATTCACTTAAATCTTGAAATAAAATTTGTTCTCAAAGGTGATCATTATTAAAAAAAAATGCCAGTGAAACGATACTATAAAGAAAACCGTAGTATAGGTTCAACAGAGAGAAATTAAATATTATTTTGAAGATAACTTGATGAAAACAAAACAATAGTACAGTGTTGTGTACGAGACACTACCGATCATTAAAAATGTAATTTTCAAACTCTCTCATCAACAGATTTAAATGCGAAAAATAGGCAATTCATTGTGAAACACTATCTAGGATCTTAAACTTATTTTAGTATGTTAGAACATTCAGTTGTTTGGTGATTTGTTTGCTATGTTTGATGCATGTTATTGGGTGACGTTGAATAATAGTCGTAGATTTTTTCTTCTTTCTCTACGGATCAACTACTTAAAACTTATGTATGCAATATAATTTTTTTAGAAAACTACCAAAAATTTAAATTGAAAATTGTTTAATTCATAAGATTAGGTTCTAAGCGCAAATGACATTTTCAATTTGTTCACTTTCTCTTACAATTATTACGAAATATTCCTGTATTTTTCGATATTTTTTTTAGTGCAGATTAAAGGGTAATAATCTGCAAATAGTTAGAGATGAATTGCTAAGACTACCGCAATAATCGAGCTAAAAGTAAACGAAGAGATTTTTTCATTTGCACTTAGAACCGAATGTAACGTTCATCGAGGAATAATATGAACCCATCTTCAAATCGCCTAGTCAGAAGCTTTTATAATGACAGTAACTCTGCGTCTACTCTGTTAGTACAGCATTGTTTGCAACCCAATCGTTCACCGGTGAACCAAAACTAATAGCGAATTGCAGTGCAGTGAACATCCACACAAACACATATTTGGCCGCCGCATACAGAGCCGCACTGCACATCGATCAGATAACTATTCGTCGAGACGAATTTCAACCATTTTTAATGCCAATATTATGCTTCATAAGACTATACCAATTTCTAACCATTCATTTAGGTTACATGATAATTGTGTGATACAATAGTAGTAGCTAAGGTCTTGCTTTTGAGATGATCTGTGATCGTTGTAAATCAAATGATAATTTTTCATCTAGCAGTATTCCTAAATCGCGAACCTGGGTAACTCTAGTCAAGACTGAGCCATCGATGCGATAGTCAAATTTAACAGGTCTCAGGGTACGGTGAAACGTGATCACCTGACATTTTGCGACGTTGATTATAAGTTTGTTTCGACTACACCAATCTACGAACGATTCAAGTGCACTTTGCAACCGCCAACAATCCTCCACAGTGCGAATAACGAGGTACAATTTCAGATCGTCTGCATAAGTCAGTTTGCAATCAGTTCCCAAAACAAGTGAGACATAGTTGAAATATAACACGAAAAGCAAAGGTCCTAAATTACTGCCTTGGGGAACTCCTGAGTTGTTAGAGAAAAGTGATGATGAACTGTTGCTCAATTTTACTCGTAGAACTCTCCCGGAGAGATATAAGCTCAACCAGGACACAATATGGGCGGAAAATCTGAGACGAGATAATTTGCTGAGAAGTATTGTGCAGTCAATTTTGTCGAAAGCAGCTTTTAGATCCGTATAAATGACATCCATCTGAGCTTTAGCTTCCATGCTGGCAATACACTTTGAAGTAAGTGTTAGCAGATTTGTTGCAACTGATCTTCCTGGCATAAATCCATGTTGATCGAATGATATATAATTCCTTGCTCGATCTAATATAGCACTACTCACAATAATCTCTAAAAGTTTCGATGAAGCGGAAAGATTAGTTATGCCACGATAGTTTACAACATTACGACGATCGCCATCTTTGAATATTGGGCAAATGTAGGATTGTTTCCATATCCGTGGGAATTTAGCTTGCACAAATGATCGAGTGAATAAAAACACTTATTGGTCAAGCTAAAGCGTCAATACAGCGACGTAAAATAACAGCAGGTAAGCCATCGGGCCCAGGAGAAAATTAACTTTTCAGTTTTTTGGCAGCGCATTGGACCATCTCCGGGGTAACGATGAAAGTGTTTAAGTTTATCATGTCAACTGGAACATCCGAAACAGCAGCTTCCGTATCGCTACTTGAAGTGTAACTGCTCGAAAAAACACTAGCGAAATACTTGGCAAACAGCTCACACGATTCCGAATTTCCGAGATACAAGCGATTTAGGTACGAAAAAGGAATTGCTGATAGTTTTAAATTGGTCTGCCGTAGCGTAGAATCAACAACTGATCGGTGTTCAATATTCTCCAGCGAACACGGTATGCGCCCAGTAGTAAAAAAGTAAAAAAAATAAACTTCGTTTTACATTTCCTTCTTGTACGTTGAATGAAATAAGATGGTGTTTTCGGACAAATAGTTGTCAATCATTTTTGAAAACTCAATTTTGTCACCATGCGCGTTTAACTGTGCGATTACTGATTTGGTTCGACTAACTGCATACACATGTCGTTTCCGTTTTAATGCTCGAAAGTCTAAGCAGAATTCTCGGCGTCACGGAAATTTAACTGTGGGAGAGCTTGATAGCTCGATCAAAACACTCGTTTGTTTGTCCCGGCAAGAATGTTTTCCGAAAAAAATATCTGATTTGTCTGAAAATCGGCCGTTGCGAACCGATTCCTCTATTCTCGCATTGGGTCCTCAATTAATTAATGCTTTGCTCTGCGTAGGCGGTCGATTACGGCACGCAAATCTGTCGAGCAGTCGAAAGCATTCATTTATATTAGATCGACGTCACCCTCTCACCAGAATAGTCATGGAATATTACCACAAGAAATTATTTCACGCAGGACAGTTAATGATATCAGCCGTTCGTGAACGATTCTGACCAACTTTCGCCCGTGAGTTAGCCAGAAGTATAATTTACAAATGCATAGCTTGCTTTCGACTTAAACCACGAATTCAAAACCAATTGATGGCGGATCTTCCGCCAAAAAGAGTCACTCCATGTGAACCATGCTGACGTGTGGAAGTTGACTATTACAGACTGTTTTATGTTACCTGTCCTTATCGCCAAAGTCGTCCTGTGAAGTGCTTCGTAGCCGTTTATGTTTGTCTGGTTACTAAAGCAGTGCATCTAGAATTAGCAACAGATCTGATAACGCAAGCATTTTGGAACGGTTTTCATCTAGACGAGGCAAGCCGAACACCATCATGTGCGATAACGCGAGAAACTTTGTCGGTGCTAAGCTAAAGCTGGAAGAGCTGAAAGATGTTTCTCACTCAGCAGTTCCAAGAACAAGCGATTAAGGTGACATCTGACGACAAGATCGAGTTCAAGTTTATACTAGCTCGATCACCGAACTTTGGCGGATTGTGGGAGGCAGCTGTGAAGACGTTCAAAAAATTGTTCAAGAGGAGTATCGGAACTATAAATTTGCTGCATGACGAAATGCAGACTGTCTTATTGCAAATCGAAGCATTTTTTAATTCACGTCCGCTGACACCAGTCAGTAACTATCCTGCCGATTTTGAAGCATTATCTCCGGGTCGTTCTCTGATTCATCGGCCTCTAACAGCAATTCCAGAGGCAAATCTGGACAACGTTCAGACACAACAGTTTACTCAGCGGTTATGGAAGAGGTGGTCAGAACAATACTTGTCTGTTTTACAGAACCGAACTAGGTGGATGCGACAGAGAATCTAACCTGGTTGTCTTGAAAGACGAAAATCTAACTTCGCTCAAGTGGCAGTTGAAACATGTAGCAGAACTTCAACCAGAATCTGATGGATACATTCGTGTCATCACAGTAAGAACAAAGAATGATAGCTACAGTAGAAGAATTTCAAAAATTCGCGTGCTTCCTGTTCGTGACACCTTCAATTTATCACCCGAAGAGACGGAGTCGCTAACAAAAAAACGTCGTAGAAATTCATCGCAGTTGAAACCACTTTTGGTAAACCAAAAATCAACGCGCCATCACAGTTCATCGTACCAGAGCAGCATAAATCAGCATATCACCATCGATGACAACACCTAAAACTGTCCGAAGATATGAACAGCACACCAATGATCCAGCGAAATGTGCATTGAAGTATGCACAATCCATCATTCTTAGTCGAGAAGCACGAGTTCAACTTCTACTAGTAATCTCAACAGAGATTAGCAGTAGTGATCATCACAAATGAAATTTGGTCAAGGTCGTTCGATCATAGCGAACTGTAGTAGTATGTAAGCTGAAAATATTGTTTGTAAGGGATTAAATTATATACTAAACACTGAAACATTTGAACTGAAGTAAGAATAGGACAAATAGTAGTTGAAATTTAAAGTTGAGATTTCAAGGCGGCCGGCGTATGTTGTGTAGAGAAAGAATTACAGTACTAACCCATACTTTGTTGAATCACCCTACAACTCCGACAAACAAGATGATATGTCGTGCTCCTTCTGGAACCCTATAATGGTGATCTATTTCATCTCTTTGATGCAGGTAGATGATAGGATATTGATTATTGTTATCGATCGTAGGTCAGCCGAAATATATAGGTCAGTGCAGTCAGTCTAAAATATACAGTCCTCGAGAATACACGCGTTATTATTATACAAATACAATTTCAGTTTCATTCGTAACCGAAATGAACACACGCGTTTTTCTTACAATCTACATCGGCAAAACGAAGGTGCGTATCACAGCAAAGGCCGGAGTATAGGCATTACACTGTTGTGATAAAAAGCATCGCATCGGTATCGACAGTGGATGCTATTGTGTTATATTCGGGCAGCAGCAGACAGTACCATATATCAATTGTTTGCTACCTATCCTGAGCCAAGGTCACACTGAATCACAACGGAGGAGTGAAGGATTCACTCACCTAACAGACTGCCGGCTCATACTGTTAAGTACTTTTTCTATTTACTTTTACTATTTGTATATTTTATTTTTCACTTCTATTTTTCTTTCTTATTTCCAAATATGAATCATTGTGATAGTGGGGGTGTCTCGGAGGAAGGTTAAGTTTCAATGAATGAGAAAAATTTAGAAACCGAGTCTGATCCGAGATGCCGCCATCTCCTCCTCAGATACCTCCATCTCCCTCTGAGATATTGTCACCTCGTCGAAAAATTTACCAATACGATTGGCTCGGAGGGTCCGTGGGTGGTATACTTCATACCCAAAGCACTACTCGGCACTAAAATCAATTGGCAAGTTTTTGTCAAACAAGTTGCGCGCTGTTGTGTCCGACCTGAAGCAAGCAAACGAGATTGCTGCCAGCTGCTGTTCACGAGGGAGTACCGCGTGTACGTCTCGTCGCATGTGGTGGAGATCGACGTTGTTGTCCGTGACGAGAGCCTGACAATCGAAGATCTGATGAAGGACGGAGTAGGTCGTTTCAAAAACTCCGACCTTCAGCCGGTGAAAATACTGCAGTGCAAGCAATTGCACTCCAAATCGATAGAAGGTAAATTCTACCCTTGAGACTCATTTCGCGTGACCGGATCTGCGCTCCCAAATTATTTGGTTCTGTGAGGGGTTCGTCTACCTGTACGCATATGATGCACTGTTCCAATTGCAAACAGTTTTTACATACGGCCACCTTCTGTTGTGATAAATCGCGATGCGGTGAATGTGGAGAGGCCCATGAGGACGATTCTTGCAGGAAGACTGCTGAAAAATGCATTTACTAGTCTTCATGATCTCTCGGTGTGCCCAACGTACATACAGGGGGAAAGAAAACTAAAGATCTCCATGATGCGGCGTTCGAAACGGTCTTAAGCGGAAATATTAAAAAGAACGGCTTCATCGCACGCTGGAAACCCGTTTTCTCTCTTGCCAGTTGATGAAGAAAGCTTCGACGACCCCAGTGAAGGAACATTTTACCCATTGCCTGGAGTAAGCAGTAAAAGACCAAACTCGGCCTCTCCCAAGCTTCCTAGTAAAGGCGTGTCTTCGTCGCAGAATAATCAAAAAGAAACGAAAAGTGCTGACTCTCCCCTCGGTACCATGAATTGAAGTTGTTGCTTGCCAAATCAATATTAAAGACAAAGATCTATGTAAAGCTTCCATCTACATTCCTCCCAGAGTCTCGATAGGGCATCGACTACTCGCAGAAATCATGGAACTTCTTCCCACACCACGGTTAGTTTTAGGAGACTTTTACTCCAATGGTACGGGATGGGGCTTCCTATATGATGATAATCATTCTTCGTTAATCCATGATCTGTGTGACAACTTCAATAAAAATGAATAGAAATGACACGGTATCCTAGACCTCCTTACCGTGCAAACGCGTTGGATTTATCCCTCTGCTCGACTTCGCTACAGTTAGATTGCAAGTGGAAGGTAATCTATGATCCTCACGGTAGTGCTCACTTGCCGATCATGATTTCAGTCACCAGTGGTCTAAGACCATGGGAGACAATCAATGTTTCGTATGATCTCACGCTAAAAATTGATTGGAAAAGCTACGCGAGCTCGATATCTGAGAAACTAGATATATCACAGAAGCTTCCTCCGGAGGAAGAATATACATTTTTGGCTGGTTTAATTCTCAACACCTCAATTCAAGCGCAGATGAAACCCGGCGCGAAAACTAACATTCGTTCTCCCAACCGGTGGTGGAACAAAGAGTGATCAGAGCTTAGAGAGAAAAAAGTATCAGCTTTCATCGCGTTTAGAACCAACAGAACACCAGCAAATTACCAGAAAGACGCGATGAAAAGTTCGTTTAAAACTAAGAAACGCGGTTATTGGCGACGGTTTGTTGACGGATTAACGAGAGAAATAGCAATGCACAGTGGTGCAAAGCAAAGTCTAGGCATGGCTAGTACTATGGATCCTACTGACGCTAAGAATCCTTCCAGGTCGGGGCTCGAATATACGACAACTGGCTTGTAAGACCAGCGTCCTATGCATTGAACCGCCAACCCTGCACAGTGGTGCAGATCCACAATTTAGGGGGACAACAACATTTGTGGTTTAGCCTTATACTTAAGAGCTATTATGTATTCAGAACAAATAGTCATTCCTTCAACTGTATTGTACAACAAAATCAGTTTTGAGTTCAATTAAGAAATTAAGAATTAGATTTCAGATTTCAATCTAAATGAGGACCACCATAGTAACTTTTTCATTAAAAGGAGCGCCATTTGATTACAAACAACTTTTGTGAAGACACAAAAAACTAATATTTAATAGAGAAAATATTTTTGTCACGCTAATTTTCCGTTTTGGACCACTGTGCAATGTTTGAACACAACTTAAAAAATTTAAAAAAATATCTCCTCCGCCATTTTTTTCATAAACATTCTCGAAAGTATTTTCTATCACAGAAACAGATTGTTTCTTCATTTGCTCCAATGTTAGATATAGCAGTTTAAAAATGACCTGTTTTTGAACTAGTTTTGCTCATTACTTCGGTTCAAAAAACGCTACCTGAATGCGCTAGTCATCAAAAATTGGTTCCAATAAACTCTAAAGAATATTCAAAGACACAAAAAATGAGAAGTGAAAAATAAGAAAGCTAGAGCAAAACATCTGATTTTGATTGCTCTATTAAAATAGCTGTAACACTAAAACAATAGTGTTTTCGGCAAAGTTGCTTAATATAAATTTTCCTACAATTTTGCCGAAGGGTACAGTCCTCTATCTAAACACATACGGAAAATGATTTTTGGATCACCCTAATAATAAGAACCACCCTAATACTATATGCATCAAAACATGGCTTATCTGTCACTGACTATTTGTTCTGAAGACATCATAGCTCTTAAGTATAAGGCTAAGCCACAAATGTTTTTGTCCTCCTAAATTGTGGATCCGGACCACTGTGCAATGAGCACTCCTTTGGAATACGGCACGACGCATGCACAATCGTAGTCACGCGAACAAAAGTGAGGAATATTCAATTCTCTGGATATACGAACTCGCCAAGAAAGTGTGCCCTGACTCTGTCCCGCAACAGAAGGAATACCAAGTCCCAACATCAAGCTCGTACGAAACACCGTTTTCAATGATGGAGTATTCACTTGCGCTTTTGTCATGTCACAATAAAGCCCCAGGGTTAGACAGAATTAAATTCAACTTGTTAAAAAGTATGCCTGATTCTGCTAAAAGAAAGTGTGCCCTGACTCTGTCCCGCAACAGAAGGAATACCAAGTCCCAACATCAAGCTCGTACGAAACACCGTTTTCAATGATGGAGTATTCACTTGCGCTTTTGTCATGTCACAATAAAGCCCCAGGGTTAGACAGAATTAAATTCAACTTGTTAAAAAGTATGCCTGATTCTGCTAAAAGACGTTGAATTTATTCAACATGTTTCTTGAGGTTAACATTGTACCATATGACAGAAGACAAGTGAAGGTTATCGCTATTCAAAAACCAGAAAAACCGGTCTCAGACCACAATTCGTATCGGCCGAATGCTATGCTTTCCTGTATTCGGAAATTGTTGGAGAAAATGATTCTCTTTCATCTAGACAATTGGGTCGAAACTAATTCCTTGCTTTCAGATACACAATTTGGTTTTCGCAGGTGCAAAGGAACGAACGATTTTCTTGCGTTGCTCTCAACAGAAGTTCAAATGGCATTTACTCGTAAAGAACAAATGGCATCAGTTTTCTTAGATATTAAGGGAGCTTTCGACTCAGTTTCTCTAAACATTCTATCTGAGAAGTTGCATCAGTATAGTCTTTCACCTATTTTGAACAACTTTTTGTATAATCTATTGTCCGAGAAATACATGTATTTCGCGCATGGTGATTTGTCGACAATACGATTCAGTTACATGGGTTTTCCTCAGGGCTCATGCTTAAGCCCCCTTTTTCTACAATTTTTACGTAAACGACATCGACAAATGTATCAACACATATTGCACGCTAAGACAACTTGCCGACGACAGCGTTGTGTCCATTATAGGACACAAAGCGGGTGATTTGCAAGGACCGTTACAAAATACTCTTGTCAACTTATCAACATGAGCTCTTCAACTGGGTATCGAATTCTCTACGGAGAAAACTGAGCTAGTTGTGTTTTCGAGGAAGCAAGAACCAGCCCAAATACAGCTTCAACTAAAGAGTGAAACCATAGCTCAGGTCTTCACAAATATCTCGGGGTCTGGTTCGACTCCAAAGGCACCTGGGGATGTCACATTAGGTATCTTAAACAAAAATGCGAGCACTCATTTCATTAAGCTGGAAAGAATTCAGTATCGTGAGAAGATGTTCTACACTGACGGATCAAAATTCGATGAGTACACTGGCTTCGGTATATTCAATGAAAACTTCACCGCATTCTTCAAACTCAATGATCCGGCTTCAGTTTACGTCGCTGAGCTAGCTGCAATTCAGTATACCCTTGAGATCATTGACACTCTGCCAACAGATCACTACTTCATTGTATCGGACAGTCTCAGCTCGATTGAGGCTCTTTGTTCAGTGAAGACTGGAGAGCACTAACAGTATTTCCTGGGAACCAATTGAGTGCTTTATCAGAAAAATCATACCAGATTACCTTGGTTTGGTCCGTTCACATTGCTCCACACGGGGCAATGAGACGGCGGACTCACTAGCTAAGGTGGGCGCACTATAAGGTGACAATAATGAAAGACCAATTTGCTTTAATGAATTTTTCAGTTGTTGTCGTCAGAAAACTTTAGTCAGCTGGCAATATACTTGGAATAGTGAAACTCTAGGACGATGGTTTCACTCAATAATTCCACAGGTATCGACGAAAGCTTGGTTCCCGGGGTTAGACGTGAGCCGAGACTTCATTCGTCTAATGCCAAGGCTCATGTTTTATCATTATATGTTCAGCGCCCATCTCCGTCGTGTGGGGCTCGCCGAGAATGGTGTATGTGTTTGCGGTGAAGATTACCATGACATCGAGCATGTTGTTTGGATGTGTGTCGAGTATTGTGATGCCAGGTCCCAAATCATAGGTTCACTTCGGGCCCGAGGTATACCACCCTTCTTATCAGCCCGCGACGTTTTGGCAACTTGGCATCCCTATCTCTCTCAGTAACAACAAGACAATCGGCCACGTTAAGCTAAAGCAAATGAGCCCAATAAAATTTTATTTGAAAAAAAAAACACCAATTCTCGTTTCTGTTCGCGAAAGTTAAAGTGTAGTTTTGTATAGAAACCAAGTATCTGAGAAAAAGCATAGTGTGCGCGGTTATTGTAAGAAATCGTTTACTTTCTAAGTAACTGTCGTTTATAATGCTAGTAATATCCAAGTCTGTTGAGTTCAATGCATTGATGATGCTGAAGCAATAATACATGGCTGTGTAATATCATATAATAGGTATCACTTCAGATTGTACCAATTCATTATAGCAAAACTAAAAATTCTATTCATTATACTGAATAAAGAATCGGAACATAATTTATTTGGCACAATCTCCATGTAAATGTATTAGATAATAAAAGAAATTCGAATAAACATCGACAAGCAAAACAATGTCTTGGTATTACGTTTATTGTGGAATTTGGCAGATTCATAGCATAGCTTTCCCGGTTAGGAGTTAGCTACGGGTTCGAGTCCCGTCTCTGCGGAAAAACTTTCGCGGTTTTCATTACATCATTGTGTTCATATGTGAGTTTTCCAATCTGTTTCCCCGTTAGACACTGATTATATTATTATTACTAGCTCAAGACGGTTCTACGTCTTAACAAAGACTAAAAGGTTTGTGTACCTTAAACATTGTGTTTGAGATCACACAATCGTCACTGCTGCTACCACACCAGTGGAGATCCATTAAATCGATGGATGAAACTATCGTGTGTTACCTCGTAGATAGCGAAATAGATAAAAACCGAAAGTCTCGAATCAGTATCGTGCGCAAAAATAGATGGGTAGAAATAGACTCGTGTTTCTTTTGAATTTGTTTCCATCGATACGGGACTGTAAGTGAATACCGTGGTGGCTAAGTACAGCGAAGCATGCTTAGTTTCGTCCAATCAATCGGACTTTCTCTTCATGTGTTTTCATATGCAGGGTAGTTTAATTGGTAAAACTTTTTCCCCGGTTAGGAGTTAGCTACGGGTTCGAGTCCCGTCTCTGCGGAAAAACTTTCGCGGTTTTTATTACATCATCGTGTTCATATGTCAGTTTTCTACGGTGGCTAAGTACAGCGAAGCATGCTTAGTTTCGTCCAATCAATTGAACTTTCTCTTCATGTGTTTTCGTATGCAGGGTAGTTTAATTGGTAAAATAATTTCCCCGGTTAGGAGTTAGCTACGGGTTCGAGTCCCGTCTTTGCGGTAACATTTTCGCGGTTTTCATTACATCATTGTGTTCATATGCCAGTTTTCCAATCTGTTTTCCCGTTAGACACTGATTATATTTAAACAAGTTCAAGACGGCTCTACGTCTTAACAAAAACTGAAACAAATCGTTGAATCTTTATAGTTTAGCTATAGTTTATTAGATAAAAGGCTGATTTTGCACGTTCCTAATTGTTGTCCATTTTTCGTTGCATTTTGCTCCAATGCAAACGACCAGCAGTAGGATGATGCAATCGATCTTCTTTGGAGGGAAACCGGCTCTGCGACCTGTGCGTTTGAGATTTTGTACCACGTAAAAGGTCTGCGCTTTCATTGCCGTCTGCTCATCCTGTCGACCGAGGTCAGAGTAAGAGCGTTTGAGGTTTTGTACTTGGTTTGTTCTTACTGATGTTGATGGGAGAACTTGCTTGACTACCTCAAAACGGTCGTCCGGGTGCAAAAAAGGCAGCGTGATGAATTTATCTTATTATTTCCAAAAGTTTTAGAAATCGTTGTTATTCAATTATTTAAGCCTTCATTGAACTTGCAGCATTGCAAGAATAGCAACCCAGTCGTGTAGGAAAACTAGTCACCTTTCAAACAAACCATCACGTTAGCGTAACCGCGACAAGTAGCAACAAAAATATCCTTTCACGGGCACTGGTCACTTCCACTGGAATAGTGACAGTGGTCTCAGCTTTTGGTATAACTTCGGGAGAAAATCGGATGAACTTTCTAGTTAAAGTCGCAAACTCAGCTTGTACTAAATTCTTCGAGCTCCACCCGAAAGTAAATGTAAGGAGCTTGAAAAACCCATAGTTGGGAAGAGTTCGGAGTCAGTCAGTTTCAGAAGGTTCGCGGAAAATATCCGTAAGTCTCGGGCGTCGACCCGTAGACAACTCAGTCAGTTTTCGGATAGTGTACGGATAGCAGTCCGTCAATCAGTTTTCAGAGAGTCGCAAGTCACGGTCGTCATAGTTTAGAGCGTAGCCAGTGAAATTTTAGGACGAAAATGAAAATATTATTCATTGCGCGATTAACACTAAAAAGAAAAAGGTCGTTCTCGTGTTAACAATCGTTTTCAAGTAGTACCATTCCGTGTACAATATCGTTGTAAGAAAAAAAAACCCGCTAAATGTGGCTGAAAGAAAAGCATGAAAACAGTTTTAGAATAGTGATAAAAAAAAGAAAAATATCGGATTTGTCAGCACATGGCCTGATGGTAGAAAGTGGAAGAATAAACATTTACTGAGGGATAATAGCTGTTCTTAGTTAACAAAACAAACAGCACAAGAAGTGTAGATCCACCTTAGTGTTACCGAGAAAAGATAACAAGTGATTACGGTTTTGCGAAAGTGCACTTAGAGTGTTGATTAAAAGAGAATCTGGAGTCCAGTACCGGACAGTTTAGTCCACTGTAGAAGCCAGTATAGCAAAGGCATCCTCCTTACAAGAAAAATCAAACAATTACGAAAAAGAGAGTAACAAGTCGAAGATTGCAAAAGTGTCAATGAATAAAAAGTTTGTGTAAGAGGCAAAATCCGTTTTTTATATTCTGGATCAAAAAGAAACACCTCTCCAATCCTAGACGCACGCCGCTCGGACTGCCCGGCAATACACGATATACACTTGTAAGAAAAATCAAGTTATTGGGTTAAGTACATCAAGAGATATTCGCAATAAAGTCCTGCCCATTTTTGTACAGGGTAAATTTTAAAAAGGCGTCACATAGTAAAGTAGGTCGTATTCACGACAAAAAGTAAACAAGTAGACGCAATCGGTCTGGTAGAACATAATTCGGCAAAGCCCAGTCGGCTAAAGTCACTCGGTACAAGCCTTATTGGTAGTTCCTAGTTCCATTCCCAGTGGTCGACACTAAGTGCAATTGTTTGCAGTATCTTGACGTTCTTGAGTACGGGGCTTTAAAACCAAATCACACTTTACTGAAGAACGTTGCAAGACAACAATTTCGTCTGTTTTGCACTGGTTTACTGGACCCTGAATATTTAGTTCGGGATTAAATTTGGATGGAAAAATAAATGATAGATAGAATAGAGGAAGAGAATGATTTTTACCTTATGACTCGTAAGCAATGAACGGCCGCTGATCTTGACCTTGATCAATCGATATATCCCCGCCTAGGTAGGAGGCATAAAACTTCCGCAAAAAAAGTAATGTTATCATCCTTTATCAAAAAACAGTCTCTGTAGTATTAACGATACCATGAAGCACCTGGGCTAGTCTATCGATATCGAGGCACTGCATGTTGATTGTCTATACTAGCTTAAAATTTACCTTGATAAGACGGATTAGTACGGATTATCACTCCACTGTATAAAAAAACATTGTTGGAATGCGAAATGCCTTTGAGAACGGATTAAAACAAATTTATAAACGATTGGAGAAGCGCAATTTTATGAGTTCTGAAAGTTATAGTGGAGCTGAACAATATCCCTTATTATGCCGAGTCAACTGATTTATTTTATCGAAATAAATCTGAGAGAGTGTTACATTTGAAACCTATTGAAAAGGTTTCAAATATAGAGTGGTAAGTTTTAGTTCTTGGTAATTAAAGTAACAATTTGGAACATACATTAAATGCGGTGAAGGCATATGTTGTGAAGTTTGCGAACGGATCAAGGTTATGAATGAAAGGTGGATGGTAGCATGAAGTGAATTTTCGGGTCAAGTGTTATTACAAGATGACATTATTGAGACGAATTTTGATGAAATTAAATCAATTATGAGGAAACTTGAAAACATGAAGGCTCCTGGTAATGATGAAATTTTTAATATTCTTATTTAAAATCTTCCCGATGTTGCCTTGAGACTCTTGGTTAAAATTTTACACGAGTGTTTTTCTTTAGCTTACTTCACAAAAAGCTGGAAAAACGCTAAAGTAATTCCTATCCTCAAACCTGATAAAAACCCAGCAGAAACATCAAGTTATCGACCAATTAACTTACTTTCTTCTATCAGTAAACTTTTTGAAAAAAATATCTTGTTGAGAATGATGTCTCATATAAATGAGAATTCAATTTTTTTACCAGAGCAGTTTGGATTTCGTCATGAACATTCAACTACTCATCAACTTGTCAGAGTAACGAACATGATAAAAGCAAATAAATCTTCTGGGTTATCCACTGGAGTTGCTCTTCTAGACATAGAAAAAGCATTCGACAGTGTTTGGCACAAAGGTTTAATAGCAAAAATGTCTGATATCTAGTTTCCTATTTATTTGATCTGAATTGCTACCCGTACGAGCCGGTGTTCCGCAGGGTTCGAGCGTAGCTCCAATCTTGTATAATACGACAAGACGACACAAGTCTGTTAGCCACAGGTAGAAATCTAATAGTGATCTGCAGTCGCCTACAAAGAAGTTTAAATATTTTCAGTGATTATCTGTCAAAATGGAAAATTAAACCAAATGCAGCAAAAATTTATTATTAATTATTTATCTTTCCTCATAAGCCAAGAGCTTCTTTTCTTAAACCAAACAAAAATCACATTCTCAAATTCAATGGCTTGGAATTGACATGGTCTGATTGAGCTAAATACTTAGGTTCAACGTATGACAAAAAAAACTCACTTTCAAGGATCACATTGAAGGACTCCAGGCAAAGTGTAATAAATATATGAAATGTTTATATCCTGCCATAAACAGAAATTCTAGGCTCTGTCTAAAAAACAAGTTGTTAATTTATAAACAAATTTTCAGACCAGCCATGCTTTATGCAGTACCAATTTGGTCAAGTTGTTGTTCCACCAGGAAGAAAACGGTTCAAAGGATTCAGAATAAAATTCTGAAAATGATTTTGAAGCGTACTCCCTGGTTTAGTACAAATGAGTTACACAGACTCACAAATATAGAACCATTAGATGTAATGTCACTTAATATTATAAGCAAATTCCGACAAAATTCGATGCAATCTTCAATTGAATCGATTCGCTCTCTGTATTAGTTAGTAAGTTAGTATATAAGTTCCTTTTCCCTATTACACAATACAAGTAGGTTTAGAATTTTCCCTACACAAAAATCTCAGAATTGCGGAAGCAAATGATGTCCTCATGGTAATAACCAAATCATATATATATACAGTTAAAAAATAGACACCAAGTATGGAAAATGTTTGCTCAAAACAGGCGATTACCGTACCTATCAATTACTCTAATATTAAATCTATATTTTGTTGATTATGTAGCTCTGTTCGATGTAATAGTCGAAACAACTTCGACATAATGAATTTATTTAAAATGCATGTTTATTTTCCATTCGCAGGTCCTATGTTTCGGTTAAAAGGATCCGTGTTGTCTATGTCGTTGCTGGATTGCAATGGTGCTCTTATCCCATATCCCTATGAAACCTGGAGAGATGACGCAAAGGATGGAAAGGAGAAACGTGATAGTATGACAATTTTTTTTCAAATTTTATTGCCGTATTTTTTTTATTTAACTCAAATTTTGCATAAGTGCTACTTATGGCCTAACGAATCAATTTTCATAATCAGTATGCCATTGTTTTTTTATTTTAAAAATTACACTTAAAATTCAAATATCTCAAAAAGCGTTTTTATTTAATTTTCTTATAACTGAAGTTTAATATAAAATACTGCCAAACTTCTAGAATGGAAGAATAACTTCTAAAAATGTGAAAATTTTTCAAAATAATATGAATTTTTGAAAATCTTGAAAAGAATTTTTCATATTTTTCAATAAAATTTTATGAAAGAACGCTAAATTTCCAATAAAAACCTTTTTTAATCCACCTAGTGGTGTGATGATGCCTTTCTCATATTACTTTTTCAAAAATATCACTAGAAGATTCTGTGAAGAAATTTTTTTTTATAAATCTTGAATAAAATAAGAAACTTTCTTTGGGTAAAAACATAACCTTTTCATTCTAACATAACCTTTTCAATTTGTAAACAGTTATGTCAAGTTAATAAGAATTTTTCTATATTTTGCATCGTCGCACTAAATGAAGTCGGACCCGGATGAAATTAAATAGCAGTCTTTGAAACTATAGGAACTTTCATTTGAGGCCGTTTGTGGAAATCAATCAAATCATCTTTTACAAAATTGAGTGAGTCTCGTTTTAAACTTTTTGACCACTACTTCTGGTACATCTGGAACCGGGAACTTGGAACCAGTATAGCCGAAGTCGGTTCGTTTAGTAAGTAACTAACGGGTGGCAACTAAAATTTTGGAATTTTGTCGAGGCCTGTATGCTTAACAACAAACGAGCTCAGAGAGAAAGAAGAGTGTGTATGTGTTAGCTCTCTCTCTCTCTCTCTCTCTCTCTCTCTCTCTCCTCTTTCTGATAGTATTTTCTGTTTTGTTTATGCTTGCTCAGTTTTGCTCAAAATGCCGTCGAAACAAAAAGTATTTCGCGAGCGCGTTGTACAGTTCTACGAACTGCACATAAATCTCGGCAAAAAGTATACGGTACAACATTTTAAAAGCGAAAATGTTGCGGCTTCGACTCTTTACCATATCCTATGATCCCCAATAACTGCTCGCAAGAAAGTTAGTGGAAGACCAGCCAAATTATGGACGTAAAAGGACTTCGTTCTCTTTCTCGTGCCTTCAACAACAAGGATTCACTGAGGCAACAGGAGTCCTCAAAAAAGTTCAACTGTTCTCACCAGTACATCTGCAAAACAATAAAAAGAGTCGAAATAAAGTGCCGAAAGAAGACACGAGCCCCGGATACGCATAGATTTCAACGCTGAAGTCCCAATTGATCAACCAGCGATCAAAAATTATTCCGGAAAAAGTTTTGTTTTGGACGACGAAATTTATTTCCCTCTTTCGAAGACGTAGTTTCCCGGAAACGATTGATACTATTCAATGGATAGTTCTATTGCACCTCCGATCTTAAAATATAAGTTTAAACAGAAATTCGAACAGAAGGTGATGCTGTATATTGCCATTTCCGAGAAGGGTATTTCTAAGTCATGGTTCAAGCCCCCTGGTTTGCAATCAATCAAGATGTGTACCAGAACGAAAGTTTGAAGGAAATTTTGATCCTGTTTCTTCAAAAACATCATGCTGATGGACAATACGAGTTTTGGCCGGATAAAACATCATCGCATTACACCAAAAAACACAATCGTTTCTGAATACCCATTCGATCCCATTTGTACACGAAAACCACAACACGACAAATCGGCCTCAGTGTCGCTCAATCGCAGATTTCTTCGGGGTTTTAAGCTCCTTGGTGTACAAAAATAACTGGAGAGCAATGAATTGCGAACAGTTGATTGGTAGAATCAAGAGATGCATTCGTAAAGTTGACATGAAGGCCATACAACGCTCCTGTTCCGACATCAAACGGAAGCCTCGCCGAACATCCGATTACGGACCGTTTTGAAATGTTCACTAATTTGTTTTTCAACAATGAACAATCTATCTTTAATTTCTATAAATCAGATTTTCTTTAAATATGTCTGTCTTTTTTTGATAGCTTGAGAAAGAAATTCCAAAATTTTAGTTGCCACCCGTTAATATAACCTACAATGAACTGTGTCGAATGATATAGAACACTCCGCCCTCTAAGCCAATTTTCACTAGTCAATTTTTCAAGTGATGGCATAAACTTTCTATATTGAATAAAATAAGAAACTTTCTTTGGGTAAAAACATAACCTTTTCATTCTAACATAACCTTTTCAATTTGTAAACAGTTATGTCAAGTTAATAAGAATTTTTCTATATTTTGCATCGTCGCACTAAATGAAGTCGAACCCGGATGAAATTAAATAGCAGTCTTTGAAACTATAGGAACTTTCATTTGAGGCCGTTTGTGGAAATCAATCAAATCATCTTTTACAAAATTGAGTGAGTCTCGTTTTAAACTTTTTGACCACTACTTCTGGTACATCTGGAACCGGGAACTTGGAACCAGTATAGCCGAAGTCGGTTCGTTTAGTAAGTAACTAACGGGTGGCAACTAAAATTTTGGAATTTTGTCGAGGCCTGTATGCTTAACAACAAACGAGCTCAGAGAGAAAGAAGAGTGTGTATGTGTTAGCTCTCTCTCTCTCTCTCCTCTTTCTGATAGTATTTTCTGTTTTGTTTATGCTTGCTCAGTTTTGCTCAAAATGCCGTCGAAACAAAAAGTATTTCGCGAGCGCGTTGTACAGTTCTACGAACTGCACATAAATCTCGGCAAAAAGTATACGGTACAACATTTTAAAAGCGAAAATGTTGCGGCTTCGACTCTTTACCATATCCTAAGATCCCCAATAACTGCTCGCAAGAAAGTTAGTGGAAGACCAGCCAAATTATGGACGTAAAAGGACTTCGTTCTCTTTCTCGTGCCTTCAACAACAAGGATTCACTGAGGCAACAGGAGTCCTCAAAAAAGTTCAACTGTTCTCACCAGTACATCTGCAAAACAATAAAAAGAGTCGAAATAAAGTGCCGAAAGAAGACACGAGCCCCGGATACGCATAGATTTCAACGCTGAAGTCCCAATGCCGCTGGTTGATCAAAAATTATTCCGGAAAAAGTTTTGTTTTGGACGACGAAATTTATTTCCCTCTTTCGAAGACGTAGTTTCCCGGAAACGATTGATACTATTCAATGGATAGTTCTATTGCACCTCTGATCTTAAAATATACGTTTAAACAGAAGTTCGAACAGAAGGTGATGCTGTATATTGCCATTTCCGAGAAGGGTATTTCTAAGTCATGGTTCAAGCCCCCTGGTTTGCAATCAATCAAGATGTGTACCAGAACGAAAGTTTGAAGGAAATTTTGATCCTGTTTCTTCAAAAACATCATGCTGATGGACAATACGAGTTTTGGCCGGATAAAACATCATCGCATTACGCCAAAAAACACAATCGTTTCTGAATACCCATTCGATCCCATTTGTACACGAAAACCACAACACGACAAATCGGCCTCAGTGTCGCTCAATCGCAGATTTCTTCGGGGTTTTAAGCTCCTTGGTGTACAAAAATAACTGGAGAGCCACGAATTGCGAACAGTTGATTGGTAGAATCAAGAGATGCATTCGTAAAGTTGACATGAAGGCCATACAACGCTCCTGTTCCGACATCAAACGGAAGCTTCGCCGAACATCCGATTACGGACCGTTTTGAAATGTTCACTAATTTGTTTTTCAACAATGAACAATCTATCTTTAATTTCTATAAATCAGATTTTCTTTAAATATGTCTGTCTTTTTTTGATAGCTTGAGAAAGAAATTCCAAAATTTTAGTTGCCACCCGTTAATATAACCTACAATGAACTGTGTCGAATGATATAGAACACTCAGCCCTCTAAGCCAATTTTCACTAGTCAATTTTTCAAGTGATGGCATAAACTTTCTATATTAGAATTTGTACTTTTATAGATAAGTATCGTTATCATGATCTTGTAATAACACTAACAAGCATACAAGCAAAGTCTTGGCATTACATTCCTTTTGTGGACTTTGGCCTTTCTGTTTCAACAGACTTCGCAGCCGATTCTTAGTGTACAGAATCATTGCATGGCTAGTACTATGGATCCTACTGACACTAAGAACCCTTCCAGGTCGGGGCTCGAACATAGGACAACTGGCTTGTAAAACCAGTGTCCTAATAAGCATACAACAAGATACAAATTGAATAAAAGAATTAGAAATTTACAATCTTTTCACCTGGAAAACATTAATTGCAATGTGGCAACCCTGCACGCTATACGAAATTGAACATAGCACGCTGCGAACGGAGTAAAGCCGCATATACCGTCGCATTGTCGCGTTTGCATTGTCGTTTTGAACGTTGTGACACTCATCGCCCTATAATTTTGGAACCGAAAGTCGGGTCAAGATGAAATTCCACAGTATATTTAAAGACAATGAAAGCTTTAATTTGAATCATGATTCGTGAAAATCGGCTTAACCATTGCTGAGAAATCGAAGTGAGTTCCGTTTTTTGGTGAATTTTCGTCACTATTATCGGTGCTTTCGGAAGTGGAAACCGGGGACTAGTAGTCCCAAAGCAGTTTTATATATTCACCTGTTAGTTGGTTAGTTCTGCCATCTAGATGAACTTAGCAGTATGTTTTATAAACATGTGCAACTCGTTTCTCCATCGCTCGTGAAAAAATACTCATGAAATTGAAAATTTTCGCGCTGTAATATCGCAACCGGAAGTCGGATTTGAATCAACTTTTCGGGGACTTTTTAAGACCTTTAATTAGCTTCTTAGTTTGTGAAAATCGGTTAAGAAATTTCCGAGAAAAAATAAAGTGCGCAATTTTCAATGAATTTGCACATATTCCACATGCATATCACTCTGTAATGCCGGAACCGGAAGTTGGCTCCAAATGAACCTCGTATGGGACCTTAAGACCTTTGATTTGAATGTTAGTTTGTGAAAATCGGTTCCGTTATCTCTGAGAAAATAGAGTGACAATATTTGTCATATACACACATTCATACATACATACACATACATTTTGTGATCTCGACTAACTGAGTCGAATGGTATATGACACTCGGCCCTCCAGGCCTCAGTTGTAAAGTCGTTTTTCAGAGCGATTGCATAGCCTTTCTATATGAGAAAAAATGTGTTAATAAAAATAAATGTGTTAATAAAAATTGGGTTAGTAAAAATTTTGCTCACTAGATTGTTATTAGAATATTGTCACTAACAGTACTATTGATGTAGTTTTGGTATATGCTACCGTTTTCGAGATACAGCGGTTTTAAAAAAATGTTTCGGGAAACTTTTTTTAGTAAAGATTTTCGGTTGGTTCTTTGAATTTATTAAAGAAACATTTTTACTCGAAATAACTTTAGTTTAGATTGTTATAAAGACTGTCCCAGAAAGTATGAACGCACTTTGATTTCGCTGTAAATAATTCACAAGTGTTAGATATTCAAATTTTATTCGATATACTGATAATATTAGACTACAAGAACAGAATATTATTCTCAACATTAGCTACTTAGCCATTGTAGACTAGCTGGCGCACTTTCTTGTGCACGTTCCTCATTAAATTCCGTTTTGACACTTTTTTCAATTTTTTTTTTTCGAACTATTGAATGGTTTCGGCTGCCGAGACATGTTTCCTAAGATGTGCCTTCGTTAATGCCCAAAATTCCTCAATTGGTCGAAGTTGTGGGCAATTTGATGGATTCATGTCTTTTGGGACGAAAGTAACATTTTTAGTAGTATACCATTCTACCGTTGGATTCGAGTAGTGGCAAGAAGCAAGATCTAGCCAGAAGACAACAAGATCCTTGTGGCTTCGAATCAAGGGTAGAAGTCGTTTTTGTAAACATTCCTTGATGTATATTTCGCTGTTCATTGAAGCAGTGGTGATGAAGGGTTTCGAAATCTTACCGCAGCTACAAATTGCTTGCCAGACCATAGCTTTCTTACCAAATTTTTCGATTTCAATCGATGTCTCGGACTGGTTTAACACTTGCCCTTCTCGCGTCGTATAATGTTGTAGTCCCGGCAAGGATTTGTAATCGAGTTTCACGTAGGTTTCATCGTCCATGATTATGCAGTTCAAATTTCCAGCAAGAATCGTATTGTACAGCTTTCGAACCCTCGGCCTGATCGATGCTTCTTGTTTCGGACTACGTTTTGGTTGTTTCTGCTTCTTATAGGTTCGAAGATTCAAACGTTCTTTAGCACGAAGAATATTTGACTTCAAAGTGCCCACTTGTTTGGCCAACTGAGAGTTAGCAGGACCTTTTTTCGACCCGTTTTCGGTTTATCCTCAAAGGTGTTATCCTCACCGAACATCCTGATTGCATTTCGCAGGGCTTTTTCACTTACTCCTTCCATTTTTGCTATCTTATTCAGTGACAATCCGCGTTCTGTTCATCATTTGTACACAATTTTCGACGTTGTTCTGCTGAAAGTCCACGCATTTCGAAACAAACTAATGAAAACGAATAAACAACTGCACAAGTGGTTAGAGAAGAGTGTAAACAACAGGACGCAGTCATAAAAATTGACAGATTCTGAACCATTGCGAAATGGCAGCGGTTTTTGGTTGCGTCCATACTTTCTGGGACAGTCTTTACAATATTCAATAATGGAATTTATTAAAGATTATTGTTCAAAAATATGCGTTTTATTGTTCCTCCTCAGACAGGGTCCCAGATAGAGCAGATGATTTGTTCAACTCGAAACGGAAAGAATCGCCAGTTTTAAATTTTTTGTTCGGCAGATTATTTTTCAACAAATCCTAGTTCAACAAATTTGCATAAGATTTCGGCAAGTTTTGGAACACTTTTCACCAAACACGTTTACGCAATCCCTATCTAAGAAGCTATTCATTTTGTACTTCATTCTTCAATTCTGAGCTATTTCTTGTTTTCACTTGATTATCACTTGCCTGTTTCTCTTTAACTTGTTTATTCGCAGTACCAGAGTGTTTTATATACACACATTAGTACCTGTAACAACTAACAGGTACATTTTTGTATGCTCAGAAAAATTTAACTACAGGCTTATCCTAAGAAAATAACAGGTATGCTTATTTTAGAAAACTGTAAAACATCTTTTCTGATTCTTTACGAAAAATAAATACTGCATTTCTAATACATTTGATATATTGCAATATTATTAAAAAAAACATATCATAGAATGAATACTAGCTTCTGCTTAACAATTTATCTACTGTTTCAAGAAAATTTTCTGCTATGTTAACTAAGCTCAAAGATCATTCAAAATCGTTACAGAAAAAAAAATTTCCCGAATTTTTTTTCGGACCACTGTATCTCTAGAATGGTAGCTTATAGAAAATTATTGTTGATTATTTTTTTTTATTAGAAATTTAGCGTTATTTCATATAGTTTTGTTGAAAAATACAAAAACAAATAACATGATTTTCAAAATTTTTTATTTTTTGTAGAATATATAACTTTTTCAATTGTTGTTGATCCCTTATGAAAATGGAACTTTGCTATTCCAATATTGCAACAAATGAAATTATTGAAATTTACACTGAATGGGACTGATATGCGGGTACTTCACATATGGGACAGACATGAGTTGATATTTTTTTCAAATTTTACTGAACAAACCCTCAACTTTTATTGCAATTTCTGAGAGTATATTGAGGACAGTTTGCATTCCTCAAGCTAACTCAATATTGGCTAAAAACGACATGAGACTGATATGCGGGTATGGGCAGTACAGCATATAAAAATAATAAATTAAGAAAACATTTTTTGAGATAATTGAATTTTGATTTGAATAATTTTTTCAACAGTGCCAACATATTTTACATTGTATTTATAAATACCGCTGCAGAAGATACCAAATCGAGTTAACTAGCCAGTTCTAAAATATTTATTACTGAAAAGTTTTAAGAGATTTGTGCTTAGTTCTTTCTCAAAAGTAAGGAAAGAGTTAAACTGGCAAACTGATGATGTAAATTTACTCTTAGAAAAAATCATTCAACGGAAGTCATCTGTTGGTCCTATACGTTGAACCGTTGGTCCGATGAATGTTCAATGAATCGTCCAACGGGATTAGCACCAGCAGTTTAACTACCTGCAGCTTAGAGTTGTATTTTTTGTATCTATCACGAGCCAGTATAATCGAAATACAACCTCTTCGCTTGAATGGTTTTTACTGAATGATTTGAGATTATGTCACACAACTAAAAATTTTATCATAAAATTGTGATCATATTTCCGATTGCATGTTTTGCTACATGCTATAATTATATTGTTACGTTAGATCACTCTCTAAGGCGGTATTTTGAAAAGGCGCCCCATAGTAAAGTAAGTCGTATTCACGACAAAAATTTATAGAATTATAAGAAAGACACGACCGAGCACAATTACATTAAAAATGAAACAATTCAAAGGTTCCCATGATAGATACAAAAAAAACTACAAGGATCAGCCCCTGGGGTTGTTCGAGCCATTGATGTGGAACAAGGCAACCAAAACTTCTCATGATCGATATTTTCAATTAATCGTCACACTTTTGAATCCGCAAATGCACGAGAGTCTGCTTAGATTGATCTTTATTAGGAACCAACACCGAACACGCGAACCCAGAATATAGACTCTAAGGCTATTCGCAACGCGGTGATGGATATCTGTTCTAAAATGACATACTGTTGTATAATTTAAAACTGTTAAAAATAAAACTCGAGCTTGACAATCTCAATGGAAAGATTTAAAATCTGTTCTATATATTTCTGTAAATGCATTTATGTTGTGTCTATTCACTTCACTGTTTCAAATCAGAAACAAACAAACTAAATTAATGATTTCGAAAACGATATGAATATTTTTACAGATTATAGTGAGCTGGAGTTATTGATAATTTCTGAAATGTCATTCGACGCTTCGACATCTCGTCTCTCAGATTTCGTAACAGACGCTCACGCAAAAAATAAATTAAAACAGTGTTCTATTCGTGTTTCAAATATTCATTAATTTAAAACAATTTCGTCGAGCAGTTTTAAATCTGTTTTAAATTTGTACTCGAAAAATAGAACTAAATCTCAGCGTCGTGATTGTTTCAGTTGTAGATCTAAAGTAGATCAGTCCATATGAAATAAAACAGCGTTGCGAACAACCTAATAGTCGTGATTTGTATTTGTTTTGTAGCCGACGAAATTACATCAATAGCCCGAATGTATGCAATTATATGTTTGTACATGCTTGCGATACGGATATCGATATTTAAGCTTCTCTTCGCCAAGCTTGTGTTCAAGTTTTGTACGCAAGCAGTTATTTTTATAGCGTTTCTCTACCATTACTATCCTTCTGCGATTTTAGTTGAAGCGATAAACTTTATCTCATCATCAATCGAGTTCATCTTATATAAATTAGAAATTTATCTTATGCACTCAAAATTTACCCTGGGGTAGTTGTCATTTTCTCAGACGAAACGACATAACATGGAATTTCATCCGATCTTGCATGACACAAGATCAGAGCATACACGTTATAGCTTCAAATCGTTTTATGGCACTTTTTGTCTTTCTGTCTAGCAACAACCTACCTCTAGCATACTACGCGTAGGACTGAAACGTTAGCTATAATTTTTCTTCTATTTATAGATTCGCGTGCTTCCAACAGCTTCGCTTATGATTCGATTGACCAATCAGAGCGATGCTTTCCCTTTGATATATCGCTTACTCCTTCAAAACTGTCAACTATGGCAGGGAAATCCGGTATGCCGGCGATTTTTGGCAGACAAAATAGGACACTGCTAGCTATTCATCAACATTTCAATGATATACAATTAAAATACATGGCTATGTACATTCAAATCAATACGTAGAAATATTTCCAATCAAATGGTAACATAATATTAATAATTGATATAAAATTTACTGAGCTGTAATTGTTCAAAACCTGACCACATTTCTACGTGTATTTTTCTTGAGTTTCTAGTTTGCACCCGTATATAGAAAACAAACATGTGTTCCACATTAACAATGACGGTAATTTATTTATTTATTTATTTATTTATTTATTTATTTATTTATTTATTTATTTATTTATTTATTTATTTATTTATTTATTTATTTATTTCTTTATTTATTTATTTATTTATTTATTTATTTATTTATTTATTTATTTATTTATTTATTTATTTATTTATTTATTATCATCGGACATTACAGTCTAAATGATATGAGTGGAGAAAAGCCCGTTTGAGTGAACCAAAACATTTCAATGGCACTATTCTCAAAGAGGCATAAAAACCACTATCTTTTCCAATATACTAAAATTTACACATAATACATACAAAATTGTCGTTAATAAATAAAACTATACAAACATCATACGTTAATCATACAAACACCAATAAAATATCACAGTAATTGCAGTCTTCGTATAAAGGATGTAAATTTTGTTGATGATTCGCCAAACTCGAAGGTACACTCTGCTCGTGAAAAAGTACGTATCATTGAAGAGACTGGTTCGTGATATCCATAGCTCGTCGGATGAAACTTTGTTAATAATAACGACACATCGCGGGTTCTTCTAGTGGCTCGAAGATCCAAACGGGATAGTAGTTCAGGTGCATCAATTTCACCATTCAGAATTTTCGCAACTGTTAAGGCTTGTTGAATACGACGACGACGTTCCAATGATTCAAGATTTAATAGCTGACAACGATTTTGATATGGCGCTAGGTTCTGCCGAGTGTTTACAATTTCGCGGAGGCACCGAAGAGCACCCTTGCGTTGGTTATATTGTCAATCAATTGAATTCAATCAGACGCGTATTGATGAAAAAAGAATTAATCATTCAAACGCATTTTTCGTCATACCGTGGCGCTATAGGTGCTTATAGTACAAGCAACGTATATGGCTAAATCGGAAACACTCGGCTTCGGTGTTTGCCGAAGTCAGGAACACTCGACTTCAGTGCTGCCCGAAAATTCAAGCACCGGTGGTTGACAATTACACGACCACCGCTACGGGTGCTTTTCTACTGCGTTCGGTGTTTGTTTTTCAACACGGGCACGAAGCGTAGCATTCAATACTCCTGGTGGTGTGCTCACGAGTGATGGTGAGTACCGTGCAGAACGGATCCGTGCCATGCCTGGTTCCAAGTTTGCCTCATGAGTTACGTTTACGCGTGAACTAATATGACGATCCGAAATTGCAATTAAAGCTCCTCCAAAGCTCTTTTTTCGGCTGTTGTTTTCATTCCGGTCGCAGCGGAATACGTTGAACGAGCTGCCAAATAATTGAATAGACCGATCGCCAAGTCCTGTTTCCGTCATCACAATGATATCCAAATTGCATGCTACGAAAGCAGCATCTATTTTAGAGCGCAGGCCACGGACGTTTTGATAGTACAACCATATACTGTGGAGATGTTGTTGAGAAGCAAGTTGAAAAGTAGACTGAAACGGTATTATTCCATTCAATGTGTGTGCAGTATCAAGCCTAGCTTCGGGAAGACATATACGCTCTTTATTATTACCTGACGAACCAGGGTTGGCACTAACTTCTAAATTACATTCAGGAGTTCCAACAAATTCTACTGGAAGGAATAGGCTGGTTCGTGGCAACATCTGTAATTGAGACATCTCTCTCAGCGATAGTGAAGTATCAATCCTAGCTTCGGAGTGACATATACGTGTAAGATTTTCTGATAACAAATCTCTAGAAGTTGACACAAGCTTTGAGGCGTGCTCACTAGAGACGCATCTAACAGCGACCGCTCCATTATCTTTGAACTTTACATTGGTAACAGAAAACATGGTTAGATCTAGATTTAAACGAATGTCATTCTTGGTAATATCAGCCGCCTGTGATGACTTTGGTTTTAAAATAACAGTTTGTCTAGCTTTTTCACAACTTCTGACTTCGACTTGGGTAAAATTACATTAACATCAGAGCAGTTTATAACAGATTCAGCATCATCCGCAACATTGCTGACATCACGATCAACTCTACGACCCTTACCGGACCTCAAAAGGCCACCTTCGTCGATTGTCGGAAAGTCATTATTTTTGTGCTTCAAGCGGTCACCGGTTACAGTTTTCGCACCAACTTGCTTTGGTTTAGATCGAGGCAAGCCAGTATCACCAGACACTATGTTAGCATAAGAACTCTTAGTATTGGAGGTGTCAGCTTTGGCAGACTTTAGTGCTGTCGAAATCGCATTCACTTCACTGTTTACTGCCGAAGTCACATGTGTAAGCAAAGACCGCTCCGCTTCGGAAATTCCGGCTTTCACAACATTGTGAAGTTTATCTTCAAAGCCGCCGCATCACTTAGTAGTTTTACCGTCTCGGTTAACTCAGCACATTTAATAAAAACATCATTCAGGCTAAGTTGTTGTTTGAGGCACTCGAAACACATGAATTTCAGAGCAACATTATTTTTCATAGCCAGAACACCAGGATTATTCAGATCGGAGCACTTGGTGTGCAAAATTCGCATACATCCACCAAAACAATATATACGATCGCTTTCCGAAGCAATACGCTGTGAGTAAACATCGCATTGTACAGAAGCCATGGCTATTGTTGCGACCTTGCGTCACTCTTATTGATTTGCCGAAATTGAAATATTTAACGCAATGACGGTAGTGGATGAACTAAACTAAAATTTGTTCTAGTCCACCTAGTGGTGTAATGATGCCTTTCTCATATCAATCATATTATCATATATAATACCTATTAAAAATTTTTCCCTTCGATTCTTGACAAAAATCAAGGGACTGTTTGTGCATTATCTAGTACACCCAAACCTCCATTTACGTAATAATCGGGACTACGTAAATTTAATTATGACGTAAAAAAGTTTACGTTATTTGCAATTTTCAACGTAAAAACAGTTTCCTTATATGTATGTATTATTAGATATGTATAATATATTGGATAGTTATGGAACGAAAATTATGAGTATTTACAGGAAAAAGATGTTCTAAGCAGCATCAATTTCCAAGATGGCGACTTCCGGTTTATTGATATTCCTTGAAAACCCTTACATTATGGGTATTTTCGGAACGGATTTGATGAGTAGATGTCGGAAAATTATGTTTAAAGTCATTTCAAAATCCAAGATGGTGTTTCTCGAAACCCATAGCGAAACGAATGTTTTCGGAACGGGTTTAAAGAACAGTTCTTAGTAAACGTTGTTTGAGTAATTATAACTGTCGAATGCTTTATAATATTGTTACTTTCGGAATGGATTTTACGAGTCAATATTAGGAAGAAAGTTGTTTCAAATAAACTTCAGGAACTTTATTCCAAATTCAACGTAATATTAGCTTGACACTTACAATCGAATTGTCAAACAAATACATAAATTGATGAAAATGCTTCGATGTAGATATTTTATGATTCATTCTTTGGTGAAAGAAATGTCAATATCTAATTTTCAGTATTGTAGTAAAAATGATTTATTTGAATAGATTCAAGTTTTGAACTGCTGTTAAAACTGTTTTTTTTCGTTTTCGTTGACTGATTTCAATCTCTGAAAGGATCAATCGACTGCTAATTAAACACCTAAATAATTGAAATCTGCGGTCGGTCAGTAAAACCACTTTTTAGACTTCTTCGGGAAGTCATAGAAAAAATTATTTCGAGAAAAACTTATTTTTTAATATTCACTATTTACTGGGGTATAAATCAATTTTACACTGTTATGATTTAAGTATTACGTAAATAATTTGGCTTTTACCGTCAGAACATAATTAATTTTTCATTTCTGTGTTTTGCCATTCTCATAAAGAAAGGCTATACAATCACTGTAAAAATCGACTTTAGAACCGCATATTGAATGTCATATACCATTCGATTCAGCTCGACGAACTTAACAAATACTGTGTGTATGTGTATGTGTTTATGTGTGTGTATGTGTGTGTGACAAATATTGTCACTCACTTTTCTCGGAGATGGCTCAACCGATTTTAACAAACTTAGATTCAAATGAAAAGTCTCATGGCTTCATACAAAGTTACTGAATTTCATTTGGATCCGACTTTCGGTTCCGGAAGTACAGGACGATATGCACGTACATTGTGAAAATAATGTCACTCACTTTTGTCTGAAATGACAGAGCCGATTTTCACAAACTTAGATTCAAATTGAAGATCTCATGGTTCCATACAAAGTTCCACAATTTCATTTGGATCCATCTTCCAGTGATCCAAATGAAATTGTGGAACTTTGTATGGAACTTTGTACGGAGGATAGGTGATTTGCGCCATAATGCCTTTCTCTGTGATAATGCCTTTCTTCAAAACAGTCTCATAAAAATATTTTTTATCTTTTTATTAATTAATTTGTGAAACAAATTTGGGCTCATTGACACCAATTGATTCAGATTGAATCGAGTGGTTCACAAAAGCATGCTTCAGTGTTTATATCACATAGTAGGCATCATTGTTCCAACCAAGCGCTTGACATTTGCGTGCCCATTTGTATGAGAAGAGTGATGCTAATCTAGAAAACCCTTCTTAGTCCACTTAGTGGAATTCTCATAGATCTTGCAAAATCACCATAATTACATAAAATTCCCGAAATCGAAAAAAAAATTGATGCCAGAAGTCTTAGAATTGCATGAAACGAAAAAAAATTTTGTCGTGAATACGACTTACTTTACTATGGGGTGCCTTTTCAAAATTAGCCTTATGAAAGAATGGGCAGAACTTAATCGTGAATATCTCGACTTGTATTAAAGGCAGCAACATAATTCTTTCACCATTTCATCAAAAATATGATCAGGAATTTAGGATAATATTTTGAACAGTGTGCGATAACCACAACCAACTCAAATATTAAGTTTTCTCAAACTTTGAAAACAACACGGAAAACTCTTTACTTTTGCTTGGTTTTTTCGCGCAAGGACGACGATTTTGAGGTAGTCAGGCACATATCTTCAACTGACTGCGTATAAGAGGGGAACCGTTTTCGAAATTCGATCATTTCTTCTTGTGCGTTGGATGCAAGCAGAGGTCGTGGGACCAGCAGCTTCGGAGAGTGCACCTTCTGCGTGGTTAAAAACCTCAAACGCTCAGGTTGTAGTTCTCATTTGCTTCCGGTCGTCAAGGCGAGAAGACGCATTAAACCAGTTTCGCATCATTTGGCACTGCGAGCGTATGTGTCGGTTTGTACGCAAAGCTAGTTTCAATTCATGCAAGAGCGATTGCATCAGCTGTTGGTGCTTTGCATTGGAGAGAAAGAAAACAAGAAACGAAAAGTGGGCAACATTATATAAAATCAGCCGTTCTAATGGCTCTAAATATTATCTAAAGAACTATTAAGATTACTTCTTTGAAATTCGAATCAAGGTAGAAATCATCAGTTTAGTGAAAACCCAAAATAATTTGATTCGGTTCGGGCACTTTTCGCTGTGCGAAAATCGTTCGAGATAAATGTTCCGAACTGTGCTAAATATCGTAGAGAACTCCACAATTTGGTCCTTCTAAAAGTCAGAAATGAATCCTGTACAGCATCTTGATAGTTTCTTTCAATGAAATATGCAAATCCGAAATGAAATAATCGACGTCAAAACTCGTTGAAAATTTTAGTAGTGAAAAGAGGGAAAGTTTCGCAATTCACACAATCCATCAACTATCAATTCGAATTCGAAAGTGTAAACAAATCGTGTCAGTTTTATTCGTATTCACGGCATCCAGTTATGTCTCTGACATTACACACCCGTACTTTTTTTTTTAGAAAAAATCGACTTTATGGGACTCAATTTTGCATAAGGACTTTTTTGAGGTGGTTAAACTTTTGAGTACTAGCGCATTACGAAATTAGAGGTGGTCCCAAAATATTGGCACCCTTATATATATAGAGCGATAAAAATCAACGTGTTTTACCGGTTACGTCACTTATACCATCATATATTCGGAAACAGGAGCCGCACGCATTTGATATTCGAACTTGATCAATGGCTTAGTAATAGTAGTTTTCAAACGAGTCTAAGCTTGTTAAAATCGGTTTAGTCATCTCCACGAAACTTGCGCGGTAAAAAAACGACACGTTTTGTCGGTAACGTCACTTATACTATCATATCTCCGGAAATAAAAGTCAAAGCCATTTGATCTTCGAACTTGATCAATGTCCTAGCAATAGCTTTCAAACGGTCCTAGACTTGTTAAAATCGGTTCAGCCATCTCCGAGAAACTAGCGCGGTAAGAAAACAACAGTTACGGCTCTTATACCATTATACCTCCAGAACCAGAAGTCACAGTCATTTGATCTTCAATCTTGATCAATGTCCCGACAATAGCTTTTAACGAGGATAAGTTTGTGAAATCGTTTCAGCCATCTCTGAGAAAATTGAGCGGTAAAAATATCTTCGAAAAGTGCATACACACATACACACACATATACATTTTCCGATCTCGTCCGTATAACACACTATGTGTTCATCAAGTTGTCGTTCCAAATAACCAGTGAACCATTTTTCACAAGGAGGATAGTTCACAATGAATGTTTTGAAAGGAAAACTGCAAATGAGAGTTAGGTCACTAGGAGCGAGTAAATACTCATCCCACGTAACCATTTGAGACCACAATCGAGTATGGCTAGTAGCATAGTCTATAGGGTTACTGTTCCAAAACCCTATAACCTTAAGACGGTATGCACAAGATAATGCTTCTTGTTTTAGGAACACATGTAGTGGTTTAATGAACAGTAGCGTATCTAGACCAGCAGTAGGAGTTTTCGTGAATGCTCCTGTCATCGCCATTAGGATCATCCTTTGGAGATCGACTGAACTGTCGCAACTTCTCCTTTCTGCCACCATACAAGACATCCATTTGCTAGAATTGGTCTAACAATAGTTGTGTAGATCCAATTAATGTATTTGGGTTTGAGTCACCATGATTTTCCAAAAGCTCGTCTGCATTGGCCGAAAGCCATGCATGTTCTTTTAATCCTGAAGTCAATGTTAGCAGAATCAAGAATAACCCCGACGTATTTAACTTGATCAACCACAGTAACCTTGAACCGAAGAACTGTAACGGACGAGCTCCTGTGATTATCCTACGATGAGTGAAAAGCACCATTGATGTTTTGCCGGATTTACAAGAGAAAGCTTTTTCAATGCTGTACACAACATCATGTAGCAGAGTTGTAGTGGACTTTCCACGCTCGTAAAAAAGTAGCATTCCATGTAGCGGATGCACGCCCAAACTAACATTCCTGATATAGTGATCGACCATACGTTCCACTGTTTTCAGAAAAAATGAGCTAAGACTGATAAGCCTGAAACTCTTCGCTTCCTCATAAGTGTCGCGACCGCCTTTGGTAACAAATTTGACAATTATTTCCTACCAAGCTCTGGAAATATATCCTGTCGCAAAACTAAAAGTATTTTTTTCAAAACATGTTTGAAATGTTCATACCCTTTCTGCAGTAAAGCTGGGGAAACTCCATCCTTGCCCATTTGACTGATTTAATTGTCACAGTTCTTCAAGCAAGGGTTCAAGAATCGTAACTACCCGAAAAAGTCTCGGGAACAGCTGTGTTTCAATTTTTGATTACTGGTTAAAGTATGTAATAATATTAATTATCACTTAGATAACTCGTTCAGCTCACCTTTGTAGGGGTATGAAGTGGAATTATCATCATTATCATCAAGATATTGTATCCGATTTCATAACGTTTCAAAGATCAGAGTAATCCGAAAAATACGGCGATAACTTATAACGTTTCAAAGATCAGAGTAATCCGAAAAATACTGCGAAAACTTATCAAATGAAATTACTATTCGTACAATAATCCTTTATGTGATAATTTAACTAATATACTTCCAAGCGTATTTTTTTCGCCACATTTGATGTAGTTAATTTTTATTTTTCAGAATCGACAATTAAGTCAACGACAAACAAACTTAGCCCAACAAGTCCGGATGGATTGTGTGATCGACAATTTATTGTCATTGCGAGTGAAAACCAAGCAGGAGTGTTCGCCCTACCCAGTCAAAATTGTGTGTACAAAAAAACAATAGTAGATTCTGATTTTGTGGTTGAAGCTGAAATTATAAGTATGAGAGGTAAATTACTGTAGAAATATTTGATGTGTCAAAAAAAGTCTGGTTAGCAACAGTGATACCAAACCTTTTCTTTAAGCGATGTATGCAAAATTGATGTATATGTTGATACGAAACCCAAACGTACGCATCGGCGTGATATCTTGAGCGAGTTGCATATTTATATTAAATTATCTACCATATCCTTCACACCAAAGCATCAATTAGAAACTATTCTCAGCAGAAAAAAAAACTAATTACAATAAATAAAATAATTTTTATCCCTCTAGTGGTGTTATGATGCCTTTCTATTACAAATATTGCTGTGGAATTCTAGAAACAACTGTTCATTGGATAAACATTCACTCTCATTCTTGTTTACGCCCGTATGCGATACTGTGCAAACGACAACTCGACATTCGGACGAAAAACCTTCGATAATTAGTTTTCTGGAACAACTGATGATTTATCGTTGCTCTCTTTATTTGCTGAGTCACGCACAAAAACAGACCTCCCCGGAGTTGGAAACCAACTGGAAAATTCTTCGAATTTCTTGGATAATTTTTTTACTGGACCACATGGATAAAACTGGCATTTTTATTTCATCTACGGCTGCACGAATATCTCTGGCTTGTCCACATAACACTTATCTTTGACAGCCCCCAAAAGATAATAGTCTAACGGCGTCAAATCACAGCTCCGAGGCGGCCAAACGACATCCGAATTTCGACTGATAATTCGATCTTCGAAGACTGTGCGCAGAAGATCGATCGTAGCGTTGGCTGTGTGGCACGGAGTGCCGTCTTATTGGAACCAAATGGTGTCCAAGTCTTTCTCTTTAAGTAACGGGAAGAACCAATCGCTAATCATGGCGGCGGCTCCTCCCTCATTTTCGAAGAAAAATGGTCCAATGATGCCACCAGACCAAAATTTGTACCAAACCGTCACTCTCTGAGGATGCATTCGCTTCTTCATGATAACGTATGGGTTTTCCGTCCCCCAGATGCGACAATTTTGCTTATTAACATACCCGCCGAGATGAAAATGTGCTCATCCGAGAAGATGATTTTTTGGCAAAAATCGGCGTTTTCTTCAAGCTGATCGCAAGCCCAGTTGGCGAAGCGCAAACGCATCGGATGGTCTCGTAGCTTCAACTCCTGAACCAATTAAACTTTGTACGGTGTCATACCAAGGTCTTTATGCAAAATTCATCTCAGCGATGTCTCCGAAATGTTCAATTGTTGAGATCGACGCTTCACTGATGTTCCTGGCGTCTCACGTACACTCTCGGCAACAGCAGCGATATTCTCGGTTGTGCGCACTATTTTTGGCTTATCACGCGTTGGTTTGTGTTTCAGCGGAAGGATAAAACTAAGTTTCTGTTAAATTAGAAGTGACATTAAGGTTACCAATGTCGAAATAACCGCTAGTTCAAAAAAAAGTTAGATGGCGGACCCTGTATACCCGATGAAGAACTGAAGCAATGGTTGTCCGGATAAGGCACCGGCGACCGTGGGTACCCATCCGCTCGACTTACCATCGGACATACGCAACGCTGAAACATACCGTTTTTATCTCTTCATTACGGATCCGGTGCAATTATTCCGGCCAGCACATCATCAATAACTTACTTAATGATGGATCGACGACATTCACCAGTGGACAACGTACAACCGCTGTAGATGTCTCCAAGGCTAGGCCATGAATTACACACAAGCTACTATGGCAAGCAAGCTCCGATCCCCAAGGAAGAAACCACCACTAATCACGATTCGCGTAGCAGACACGCTGGAATGGAATGGTGAAACAACACGCGTCAACAATCTTGATCAACAGAAACATTGAAGAAAAATTCACTCGAATTTGTCAATACCAAAGAAAATGATAATTGTAAGAGTCTAAAACCAATCCCAAAGCACTATTAGATATTTTTCCATTGAAGCGCTAGTGTCAATATTATTGCAATTCGCAGACTCTTGTTAGTTCCGAATTATTCTATCGTGTGGAAGAATACATTAGTCGTGAATGAGTCATAATTCAGTATAGCTACACCGTTACGATTCTGAAAGCGAAGTATAGGTTGCACAATGCACTATATGGCTAATCCGATATTTTTTGATGCTGTTAGACCCTGTATGAACTGTTAAATTTCATCATTTTATTGAATAAAACCTGCCCATTATAAACTTGTTTTTCATGGGTATCAATACAATATGTGTACCAGTCATCAAATGCTAACCTCATGAAGCATAGTAATCAGTTGACGCACAAGTTCATGAACTAAAGAACAAACGAAACAGCTCTCTTTGCTTTAACCAACGCTGTGAATTTTGCCTGACCTTTTTTACCGAATAACTGAAGTTGGTTTGTATGTACATATATGACCTTTAAATTGGGACAGTTTTGAACCTAACTGAAAATATTTTTTTCTCTTTCACTTCGAAGCTTTAGGTGGGGATATAAAATGTTTAACACTCTTGACTCACTACTTCCGGAACAGAAATTTGTATCCAGATGAAATTCTAACGTTTCGAATGGAACCATAATACTTTTAATGTGAACATAAGTTTGGGATACCGGTCACGCTATATTTGAGGAATGTAATTGATCCGAATTTAAAATACAAAAATCAAATGCACTAGTCACCCTCTAATTCCGGCACCAGAAGTGGGAAGAATTTGAAAGTATGAAATTTTTTATGGAATCTTAAGACCTTTTATTTAAATCTACGGTTGTAAAACCAGTGTATCAATCTCCGAGAAAAGCGAGCGAAAAGTGAATGAGTAGAATGGTGTTCGGCCTTTCGGGCTATAGTGCAAAGATCGGTTTTAACAGTGATTGTATAACATTGTCATATGAGAAAATTTTCTATATATTGATTATAGAGACAAATACTTTGCTTAAAATCGACCTGGATGACTTATCTCTCATGTATATAACTCGATGAAACAAATAAAACGAAATCTACCGAACCAAGCAAACCAGCGTTTCAGTGACTTTTGAATAATAGCATGCATCAGAAACATATAACGTGTAGTAGAATAGTTATTATTATTTTAATTATTATCATTATAAATCATTTTCATAAACAAAAACAAAATGTATGGTAACATAATATGCTTGTTTTCATTGACATCACTACACCACCAACCCAATATTTCCACACTATCGGCTACGAAAACCGCGTGTACATCGCGAAGCAACTCCGATATATTTTTATCAAATAAATTTTATTTCATAGGCATTCTTCCATTATTATTATTATTTTTATTATTATTATTAATTTTATTATTATTATTATTATTATTATTATTATTATTATTATTATTATTATTATTATTATTATTATTATTATTATTATTATTATTATTATTATTATTATTATTATTATTATTATTATTATTATTATTGATATTATTATTATTATTATTATTATTATTATTATTATTATTATTATTATTATTATTATTATTATTATTATTATTATTATTATTATTATTATTATTATTATTATTATTCATTATTATTATGGTTTACGACCGTATGCGATACGTTCGAAAGTACATCAAATTCGTATTTCCGTTTACGTTCGAATCAGTCACACTTTTAAACATCGTACACCCAAACCTCCTTTTACGAACCTTATATATGTATGTATGTATGCTTACACACTCACTCGTCTACATATATGTATATGTATGTATATTTATACATATAAATGATAGCTTTCACTTCACCAATATTTATATGTATTAAGAAATACAAATATTTGCACACATGTGTACGTATATTAATACATATATACATATATAAGTTACGTAAATGAAGGTTTGGGTGTACCTGCATAAAAACAACGCCCATCAAACTATCAGTTCGGGTACAGATTTTAGTTGTAATTAAAAATCTTCGCTATCATTTGTTATTTGACTTATTTTTTCCGCTGACTTGTATCATCATGCTTGGTTACGTCCGTATCGACTATTCGACGAACACATGCTTTCGAACGAATGCGAACAAGCCATTCTTGTTTTCACTCGAACGTGTACGTACGCGATTTTTTAGGAAGATTCCAAGCATCAAGGAAGTGACGTATGCTGCATAATAAATAAATACTCAGGACCTGAAAAAAGTCGGTAAATGAAATTTTCAAATTGAACTTTGTGCAAAGTAAAAAAAAAAGCATTTAAAATATTAGTCCGATCAGTAGTATCTGCGAAAAATATGTTTCATTTTTCTTGCAATTTTGTCATGTTTTCGATAGTCTACATATTAATTACATTGGTAAAATCATGCATTTAATATAAAATAAAGCATGTTTGCCCATGGCGTATTTTCCATAAGGTACCTAATAGATGTAAAATTTGATGTGTAAAAACTTGGAACCGCGCATATATTCGCCAGAAAAAACAGCATTTTACTATACTGCTATATGCTTTCAAAATGTTTTCTGCAATACACAAATGTATGATTTGATTACAAATTACCTTTAGATTCGAAAATAAATTTGTTGGAAATCAGTTAAACTTTCTTCAATGTGTTCGAACGATTGATTCGCAACATAAAACTGACGAATCGAAACCACGGCATTTCGTTTGTTCGTCCGTAAACGAGAATGGGACTTTTCGCTCGTACGAATGATCTTTGAATACACGTAACGTTTGAAGCTAAACAAGCATACATTCTAGCATTTCGCATATGGTCAACCACAAGAATTGGACTGATTTTATCAAGGCTTAGGGGCTGTCCATGAAAGACGTCACGCATTTTTTGGCAATTGTTGACTCCCAACCCTCCCTTTGTTACAAATTGTCATTGCAACAAAGACCCCCATCCTCCCTATGTCACATGTCACGAATTCAAAATAAATAAAATTCATCTCAATACATACTCAAAATGTATGACAAACCATACAAATATGAGGGAAAAATCGATGTATTACATGCTGTCATTAGATTAAAAAATATCCCTAAAGCTACGAGGCAATCGAAATAATTTTATTAATATTAACTATCTAATTTAACAAAAGTATTTGATTGGATTTTTTTTGTAAAATATCGTTTATTTCGCTTAGGATAACTATTCACAACTCATCTTTGATGAAACTCATAATTTTCATTCTTCTAGATTCAAAACGAACTCTAGCTCTGTTAGGTCGATATCATTCATTTGGTTTAGAATGAAGTTGACGTATTTTGTAACTAATTTAAAGATTTCGTATTTCATTGTAGTTTGCGTGTTATTTAGTTTAGGCCGCAGCAGATCAGTGGAAGTTACCCTTCGCCAGCCACCCAGGATTGTAGTTATTCTTCGCTGCAGATATGGCCAAGCTGCAGTCACACGCAGACACTCACATAATTTGTGTGTAAGCGTTTCGATGCTTGCTGTACAGTGCAGACAGTTTGGGTTATCCGCTCCTCCGATCACATGCAAGAGTTTGTGATGCGCTGTTTTCTCATTAACCAAGAGATACAGATCGCTGCGTTGGTTCGACGATAGTTGTCTCGTAGAAATGTTTTTCTAAATATTCCTCCAGTTCAATTCTGCATGGTTACGTTCTACCCTTGGAAGTTCCGTTTGCTCCAAGTAAAAACGATGAATTTCACCACTGGTGGGGTTTTCAACGATTTGACGGGGAAGCACAGGAATTTTTATATGCAAGATTTTGAGACAAGGAAAGTGGACGGAAATCGGGATGCTTTGGTTTAAAAGGAAACGATAAAAAGGAAGGAAATCGATTTCCTTCAGATGGCGATTTATAAGAAGCGCGTTGCTTTTGAAGGACGGCAGCTGTAGCATTAGTCCACCTTGCGTTTTGTCTCGGACTAACTGGTGCATTGGAATACGTCCTGGTGTTCCGCGAAATAGAAACGACCCCATTGCCGATGTTATTCGTGCGGAGTGCATGTTTTGTGGTGGGATAATTGATGATAGAGACCATACCCTCACCGTGATGAAGGTATTCAGTAGTATCACTTTCTGTTGAAGATTAAGAGTGCGCGTGTTGTGCATCCACAACATTTGTATCACTTTGATAACTAAAGGATTCCAGTTTCGCTTCACCATCTCCCGCACCGAGTTAGCGAAAATAACACCGAGTACCTTTATCGTCTCGGCGGATTGCAGTCCCGGCACCGACATTGCATTTCCATTAATGAAACCGACATCCATACCAACTGTTTTTGACGATTCAATTTTGCTCCAGATACCGTTTCGAAGCAGTTGAACAGTTGAAAACATCGTTCGATCGTTTTTGTTGTTGTGACCAACACACATCGTCTGCATATCCTGTTGATACAAAGATGAGAAGGTTTTATGCCTGCTGGAGAAGGAGAACAAAAATCTCAGCTCCAGCGGGCTTTTCTCGTGCTCCTAAAAAATAAAAAAAAATAAAAATATCCCACACATATATCTTCTCTACAGACGCGTTGCAGTCGTTCTACGAGGGGGTTGAGGTAGATAACGAAGAGAAGCATCGACATTGGGTCTCCTTGTCGCACAGATCGTTCGATTTGGAATGGTTGTGATAGACGTCCATTCACGAGAAGTCGGGAGCGAATCTCGGATTGATTCCCATAAAGAGTAGGGTGCGACACAGAAACGAATGAGAGACACGATCGAAAGCATGATCGAGATCGAACGAAATCAGTTTTCCTGTTTGCTTTCTTGTGATCAGCTGCGCTAACCGATCTTTTAGCGAAAGAGTTGCCTGGAAGATAATTTAGCTACCGTTTGAGCATTTTCGTGCGTCACTCAAAACCCGATGATTTCGGAGAACGAGCTGTAATTGTGTTTTCATCACACGACTCAATATTTTATAGTCCACATTTAGTAGGCTGATCGGGCGATAGCCTCTCACTGTCTCATCGCTACCTCTCTTTTTCACTAAAACTATTACCCCTTCGGTAAATGTCAGTGGTAGATCATCAGTTAATGCTTCGTTTATTACAAAGAACAGCTCTCGGTACATCACATCGGACGCATTCTGGTAAAATTCGATGGGTAGACCATCAAAGCCTGAGGTCTTTCGTATCGGGGTGCGGATGGCATTTTTGATTTCCTCGACTGTGATTTCGGCAGTTAGAGCAGCATTGGAGGTATCGTTCTCTCGCATACGAATTCCTCTCCCTCAACCTGCCCCGCGGCTTCCGCTGTATAAAGGTCATGGAAGTATTGAAGCACGTGCTGTTCGATCTCTCGGGGGTCATGCATGTTATCACCTTGCTCACTCTGCAGCTCGGTGATGATTGTTTTCTTACGCCGTCTTTCTCCCAGCTGGATGATGGCTAAACATTCTCCGTCTACGAAAGTCTGGTTGATACGACTAAAATTTCGTGCATGTTCTCTTTGCATTGATAGCATTTGTGCTTTGAGATGTTTTTTTTCATAACTATATATTGGAGTATGTGTCAAAATTAAATTGTTAAGATTTAAATTGGGTGTTCAGCCACAAGAGGTGACTTTTCAGCCCTATTATATATATGATTTGGTTGCTACCATGAGCACATCATTTCCTTCCGCAATTCTGAGACTTTTGTGTAGGGAAAATTCTAAACCTACTTGTATTGTGTAATGGGGAAAATGAACTTGTATACTAACTTCCTAACTAATACAGAGAGCGAATCGATTCAATTGAAGATTGCATCGATTTTTGTCGGAATTTGCTTATAATATTATGTGACATTACATCTAATGGTTCTATATTTGTGAGTCTGTGTAACTCATTTGTACTAAACCAGGGAGGACGCTTCAAAATCATTTTCAGAATTTTATTCTGAATCCTTTTAAGCGTTTTCTTCCTGGTGGAACAACAACTTGACCAAATTAGTACTGCATAAAGCATGGCTGGTCTGAAAATTTGTTTATAAATTAACAATTTGTTTTTTAGACAGTGCTTAGAATTTCTGTTTATAATAGGATATAAATATTACACTTTGCCTGGATTCCTTCAATGTGATCCTTGAAAGTGAGTTTTTTGTCATACGTTAAACCTAAGTATTTAGCTTGATCAAACCATGTCAATTCCAAGCCATTCAATTTGAGAATGTGATTATTGTTTGGTTTAAGAAAAGGAGCTCTTGGCTTATGAGGAAAGGTAATTAATCGCGTTTTTGCTGCATTTGGTTTAATTGTCCATTTTGACAGATAATCACTGAAAATATTTAAACTTCTTTGTAGGCGACTGCAGATCACTCTTAGATTTCTACCTGTGGCTAACAGACTTGTGTCGTCACAGAATAGCGATTTCTGACAACCAACGGGTAGATTTGGAAGATCAGAAGTAAAAATATTATACAAGATTGGAGCTACGCTCGAACCCTGCGGAACACCGGCTCGCACGGGTAGCAATTCAGATTTACAATTCTGATAGCTAACCTGAAGAGTACGATCAGTTATATAATTTTGAATCATTTTGATCAAATAAATAGGAAACCAGACATTTTTGCTATTAAACCTTTGTGCCAAACACTGTCGAATGCTTTTTCTATGTCTTGAAGAACAACTCCAGTGGATAACCCAGAAGATTTATTTGCTTTTATCATGTTCTTAACTCTTACAAGTTGATGAGTAGTTTAATGTTCATGACGAAATCCAAACTGCTCTGGTAAAAAAATGAATTCTCATTCATCATTCTCAACAAGATAAATTTTTCAAAAAGTTTACTGATAGAAGTAAGTAAGCTAATTGGTCGATAACTTGATGTTTCTGCTGGGTTTCTATCAGGTTTGAGGATAGGAATTACTTTAGTGTTTTTCCATCTTTTTGGGAAGTAAGCTAATGAAAAACACTTGTTGAAAACTTTCACCAAGAGTCTCAAAGCAACATCGGGAAGATTTTTAATAAGAATATTAAAAATTCCATCATTACCAGGAGCCTCCATGTTTTTAAGTTTCCTAATAATTGACTTAATTTCATCAAAATTCGTCTCAATAATGTCTTCTTGTGATAACACTTGGGTAGAAATATGCTCATATTTCAGTGAGACTTCATTTTCAATAGGACTCACAACGTTCAAAATAAAATTTTGTTCACAAGTCGGATTACTGGGATGAAGAACTGTGAAGTAACCAGCTGAGAGTTGATTATGAAGTATTTTACCATTACTGTTATTTTGCTTACAATTCCACTGGACATGCTTAGCATTTAAGTCCCCTACTACGAAAAATTTCGGTCGATATCTTGTGAGTTTTTGCAAATCGCCTTTAAAGAAATTTATTTGTTCGCCGGTGCATTGGAATGGTAAATATGCTCCAGCGATGAAATAAATTCCATGAATGGTTTCAACTTCGATACCCAAGCTTTCAATAACTTTAGTATTGAAAGAAGGTAAAATTCGATGTTTGATTTACCGTTGGACAAAAATGGCAACTTCACCACCCATTCCAGTAAACCTTCAATTTGACATTTGGTTTCAGAAAAGTTTCTGTAACAACGGCAATATGAATTTTGTGAACTTTAAGAAAATTATTAAATTCATCTTCACTCGATTTCAAAGATCGAGCATTCCAATTTAAAATATTCAAATAATTATTTAACATCACCGTTAAATTTTAAATTGATTATAATATTATTTGCAAATTGCCATCCGATTTGAAATGCTTCAAAAAGTGATGAAGTCTAATTCATTCGGATGATCATTTGAAAAAGTTGATCTTGTGGTAGATCATTTTATTTTCAGTTGTACCACCTAAATCAACTTCATTTAAAGAAGCGAATGGCATTGAAGGAATATTTGTAGGTAGACTGCCATTAGAAGAAGATGATATGGCCGATCTACCTATTAATAAATTGTTTTCGTTAGAAGATGAACTACAAGGCGGTCCTGTGTTTTGATTATTTACATTAGAAGAATTAAGTGGTAGATTACTACCTGTTATACTAGCATAAGTAACATCAGAAGAAGATGATGACGAGGTCGATCTACCTGTCAATAAATTGTTTTCGTTAGAAGAGGAATTGTACTTGTTTTGAATTCAAAGACATTTGTAACGGTTTTTTGATTTTCAGATATGGTCTGTAAATTTAAGGTCGTTGATTTGACTTCTAAGCGAACGAGCGTTTAAAAAACATTTCAAATAATTGGATTTATGATTTCCATCGCAATTTGAACATGAAAATTTATCAGTGGTTTCATTCATTGAACAAACGTTTTTCGAATGCGATTTACCACAATTCAAACACCGTATATCCATATGACAATTTTTGGTTCCATGGCCGAAGCCTTGGCAACGACGACATTGCGTTAAGTTTGCAATACGATTATGCCGTTTATAATGTTCCCAATGATTTTTAATGTGGGAAATGTAACGTACTTTTTCTAAAGTTTTCAAATTGTTTACATCACTTCGATTGAAGTGTATTAGGTAAAGTTCATGGGAAATTCCACAGCGTGGTTTAGAAGTACCATTCGCTCTTTTTTTCATAAGTATTACTGGGGAAGGGGCAAAACCAAACAATTCTTTTAGTTCATTTTTAATTTCATCGGTACTTTGATCATTTGATAAGCCTTTCAAGACAGCCTTGAAGGGTCTGTTGATTTTATATCATATGAATAAAATTTATGAAGTTTCTCGGACAAATATCGAATAATACGTTCGTAATCTTCCAATCCATCAACCAAGACTCGACATTCTCCTCTTCGTCCGATTTGAAATGAGACTTTTACTTCCGGGAGAAAAGTAGAAAGCTCAATACGGAATGCTTTGAAGTCGGAAATCATCACCGTCACTGGTGGCATAGATTGATGTTTCTTCCCAGAACGACAAGCGTCTATTTTGGGAATTTTTGAAGAATTTTCTTCTATGTCGCTACAATCGGATTCTGGAAGAATCTCGTAAATATTGTTAGACGGCATAGGATCAACGGAAGGGAAATCCGTCCGTTGTCTTTTATTTTTACATTCAGATTCTATAAGATCGTGAATGTTATTAGAAATATGTTGAATAACGGATTGTGATTTATTCCGTATTGAATTATTTTTAGCCTTAGGCTTGTTGCTTTTCCGGTTGGAAGCAGGCATTTTTGAAATGAATGAAATTTTAAATTAAACTAACTAGGCTAAATTAGTCTTCGATTAGACTCCTAGCTAGCCTTAAAAAAGGCTGATTAATTTCTTAGTCACTCTTTGTATCACTTAGTCACTCTAATATCACTCTTTGTAAAGCCTTGAGAAAGGCTGACTAATCGTAAGTCCATAAAAAGACTGTTAGTGATTCAGGTAGCCTTGAAAAAGACTGAAGCCTCAATGAAACTCTAGGTAGCCAGAAAAAATTTCCAGGAGCCAAGAGCTATACGCGTGCGGTGCGAACGACTGTTCAACACCGACTGATGTTGAATGTAGTTGATGACGCCGTTGCAGGCCATCAGTTTAATCAAGTAAGACTATCGAAATATTATAGATTTAAATCTGAATTTCCTTCATGAAAATATGGATTAAGGTTCTTTTTATCTAGAAAATTATTATAATTATTATTTTTGTTATTATTATTATTTTTATTATTATTATTTTTATTATTATTATTATTATTATTATTATTATTTTTATTATTATTATTATTATTATTATTATTATTATTATTATTATTATTATTATTATTATTATTATTATTATTATTATTATTATTATTATTATTATTATTATTATTATTATTATTACCAAGATCGTCGATACATTTTACCACAGGCTATTACAATGGTCTCTTACTGAAATTTTGTGAAGAAACAGATATTTGCAAACTTCATAATTTTGATATTATCAACAAAATGTATAAAAAAAAGCCTATTTAATAATTTATAGCAGTTAATCGTGCGGTTAAAATAATTTTCTTGAGTAGATTTAATAATAAATGACGAAATACCTAATATGATATTAAAAAAAAGGAATATGTTTTATTAAATTCAAATCGTTGTGACTATATAAGAATTATATTAGGATAAGATTTCTATTTGAAAGTGATGCTACGGCGAAGAAATACTGCTGCCTTAAGAAATAAACGTATTTATGGAAAAATATTATTATTATTATTATTATTATTATTATTATTATTATTATTATTATTATTATTATTATTATTATTATTATTATTATTATTATTATTATTATTATTATTATTATTATTATTACTATTATTATTATTATTATTATTATTATTATTATTATTATTATTATTATTATTATTATTATTATTATTATTGTTATTATTAAAGTTACTATTTTGTTACCAAGATCGTCGATACATTTTACCACAGGCCATTACAATTGTCTCTCACTCAAATTTCGCGAAGAAACAGATATCTCCGAACTTCATAGTTTCTAAAAAAATAAACTAAAAATTTGTTGTACCTAGTTTTAAATTAACAAATTCAAAACAAGTTGTTTCAAGTTTAGAAAGAACAGTTTTATGATAGTAATTGTTTAATGTAACTAATCTGTACATTAGTGTAGATGCATCGTTCCCAATTCTAATAGTAAAAAGATAACTTGTACAATTCACACAATCGATCAACTAATTGATATTCGGAAGTGTGAAGGAAGCGTGCTTGTTTTTTTTTGTATTCGCGACACCCAGTAATGTCCCTGACATTAGCTACCCGCCTTTTTTAATTATAACATATTAATTTTTAATTATAACATATATTTATAACATTAATCTGGAAAACACATATTAATCTGTGAGCCTGGCATCCTTGATCATGTGAAACAAAACGAAATGTTATTGTTGGTATGGTATGTGTAATGAAAACATCAAAATTGGTAAACATTTTTAACTAATAGTACTGATGTTGTACCGTTGAATTCCACTATGTTATATCACGTCATTACACTCTCACAAAGTCACTATTTTCACAGTCACTATTTTTTCGAAAGTGTATCAAACGTTATAATACAGATACGTATTTCGGAATGCTATTTGCATCCTCACAAAAATTCGAAAATTTACGTTTCAAAAATTCCGCACGCCGCCCCCCAAAACCTCCAATACAGTTTTCAGAAGACTTCCTAATAAGGTAAAGGGTGGGAGATCTTTTTCTAAAATTATTCAAAATAAAATTCAACACGAAATTCTGAAAGAGAAAACTAAAAAATTGTTTAGCATTCTGAACGTGAAAACTTTGGAATGTTATAATCTTCATTTAAAATTAGCGAAACAATATCCCCAAGGTTTCGAAATTTTCCTAAGCAAAGTTAAATTTGCAGAACACTGCGAATCTGAGCGAAAACGAATTCTTCTTCACAAAAAATTCGAAAATTTACGTTTCAAAAATTCCGCACGCCGCCCCCCAAAACCTCCAATACAGTTTTCAGAAGACTTCCTAATCAATCGGTCATCTCAGAATTTTACCAACGAACAAACAAAACTTCTCAATCTTGGGTTAAATTATGCAATTTCTTCTAAAGTAAATCTCGAACAAGTTATTATAGACGTAGAAACAGGCCTAAATAACTGTAATCTTTCTTTTTCTCAAATTAATGATCCAGAACTATTGTAGCTGATATCATTAAAAATACCTCACTGAAAAATCAACAAAATATGGGTGATAAAGAAATAGTGAAACAATTACGGGAAAAGCCTGTATTTTATGTTAAGGCTGATAAGGGAAACAAAGTGGTAATTATGGACAAAGAAGATTATGATAATCTGATAAATAAAAAAATCAATGACGGCCCTTATAGGAAACAAAGAGCCGACCCCCTTCCAGATATTATTAAAAAAGTAGTCACTATTTTTTACCTGGAGCTTTTAGTGGAATGTATTCAACAGTTTCACTTTTTCTGTACCATTTAATTCCACTATTTCACTGTCACGTTATTACACTTTCACAAAGTCACTCTACTTTAATGAAGCATAACCAACGTTACAATACAGATACGCGTATTTCGGAATGTTACTTACATCCTTCTTCAGTGTATCGGTTTTATAAGTTTGTTTGAAAGAATGCTGTAATGCTGCTCCTTTTATACGAAATGTCTTATTGTCAACGGGTAAAAACGGGAAGAAACAGGTAGTAACAGACGGGTAAAACGGTAGTTTGATTGTCAGCGGAGGGCAACAAACTGGAGAAGTCGGATATTAAGGGATTAAGTATTACCTGAATCTATTTGTATCTTATGTGTCGGTAATAGCTTGAATAGCCAGGAGGGCTTATTTCCTTGGTCACGATTCAATAAAAAAATGGAGTTATTTTTGAAGATTTCTAAACTTTCAGCTGTGTCTAATTTCCATGGGTTGGAAATTTGTCTTATGATTTTTATGTCGTTGGTAGTGAGTTCATGATCTTCAGAAAAGGCATGTTCAGCTACTTTTGACTTGAAATGATGTGGTAGTCCTTTCTCTAATTCTTTAGATGCTTTCGCTATTTCAGCGACGTGCTCTTTGAAACGAATGTCTAGAGTTCTCTTTGTTTGTCCAATATATATTTTATCACAATGAGAACACGAGATTTTGTATACCCCAGATTTTTTCAAATTATCCGTAGGATCTTTTGCAGAACCTAGTAAATTTTTCAATTGACAGTTCATGCTGCTGAATACTAAATCCAAACCAAATTTATTTAGTTTTGATTTCAAAGGATGTGTGATGTTTGGATTGAAGTCTACCGATATTCTTTTTAAATTTTCCGATGGGGGAGACAGAGTTGTAAGTGATTGTTTTTTCAACAATCTTAATTTTTTGTCGAGGATTGTTTGAATTGAACGCTCCGGATATCCATTGAGCTTTCCAATTTCGAAAATAAAGTTTTTCTCTTTTATTGCAGCATCTCTTTTAAAAGGTAAGGTCAGCATTCTGTGAATCATATGGTGGAAAGCTGCCATTTTGTGTTGGTGGGAATGATTAGAAGTATTTAGTATGACCCGATCTGTGTTGGTTGGCTTCCTGTATATCTCGAAATTTAAGGTTTTTGCCTCTCTGATAATGAGGATATCTAAGAAAGGTAAACTGTTGTCTTTCTCCTCCTCATAGGTGAATTTAATGTTTTTATGTAAGTTATTAATCATTCGTAAGAAAGTTGATAAATCATTGCGTTTGATGATACAGAATATCTCCACCAGCGATTAGGTAATAATCCCTGGTTTTTCAAAAGTTCTTCAAGATTTGCCATAAACAATTCGCATAAAAACGGGGAGAGCGGATTACCCATTGGTGCCCCTTGCAACTGTTTATAAAATCCGCCTCTGAATTTGAAGTAATTTACATCCATACAAAGCCGAGTTAGGTTCAGATATGACCTTACTTTGCTTTTCCATAAATTGTTACTATGTTGTTGAAGTAACCAATCTTCTAATAGATTAATTGAGTCTTTCACCGGGACACTTGGGAATAAGGCGGTTACAACGAATGACACCATTATTTCGTCTTCTTCGATTTCACCAGAGTTTTGAAGTTGACTCGTAAATTCTTGTGTGTTGGGGACTGATCTACTGAAAAATTTTTTTGGCATAGAATGGAATTCTTTTACTAGCCATTTGGCGATTTTTTGGGTAGGGGCTCCCACTGAAGAAATAATTTCTTTTATTTCGTTACCAGGTTTGTGAACCTTCGGTAGTCCTTTGATTTTGGGTAAAGAAGGGTTAGGAACTTTGAGGTGATTGAGGTTGATATCGAAGTTTGGATTACATTCAAAAAGAGTTTTATCCACTTTTTTGATAATTTCAGGAAGGGGGTCGGTCGCCAAATGGCTAGTAAAAGAATTCCATTCTATGCCAAAAAAAATTTTTCAGTAGATCAGTCCCCAACACACAAGAATTTACGAGTCAACTTCAAAACTCTGGTGAAATCGAAGAAGACGAAATAATGGTGTCATTCGATGTAACCGCCTTATTCCCAAGTGTTTCGGTGAAAGACTCAATTAATCTATTAGAAGATTGGTTACTTCAACAACATAGTAACAATTTATGGAAAAGCAAAGTAAGGTCATATCTGAACCTAACTCGGCTTTGTATGGATGTAAATTACTTCAAATTCAGAGGCGGATTTTATAAACAGTTGCAAGGGGCACCAATGGGTAATCCGCTCTCCCCGTTCTTATGCGAATTGTTTATGGCAAATCTTGAAGAACTTTTGAAAAACCAGGGATTATTACCTAATCGCTGGTGGAGATACGTTGATGATATATTCTGTATCATCAAACGCAATGATTTATCAACTTTCTTACGAATGATTAATAACTTACATAAAAACATTAAATTCACCTATGAGGAGGAGAAAGACAACAGTTTACCTTTCTTAGATATCCTCATTATCAGAGAAGCAAAAACCTTAAATTTCGAGATATACAGGAAGCCAACCAACACAGATCGGGTCATACCAAATACTTCTAATCATTCCCACCAACACAAAATGGCAGCTTTCCACCATATGATTCACAGAATGCTGACCTTACCCCTTAAGAGAGATGCTGCAATAAAAGAGAAAAATTTTGTTTTCGAAATTGGAAAGCTCAATGGATATCCGCAGCGTTCAATTCAAACAATCCTCGACAAAAAATTAAGATTGTTGAAAAAACAATCACTTACAACTCTGTCTCCCCCATCGGAAAATTTAAAAAGAATATCGGTAGACTTCAATCCAAACATCGCACATCCTTTGAAATCAAAACTAAATAAATTTGGTTTGGATTTAGTATTCAGCAGCATGAACTGTCAATTGAAAAATTTACTAGGTTCTACAAAAGATCCTACGAATAATTTGAAAAAATCTGGGGTATACAAAATCTCGTGTTCTCATTATGATAAAATATATATTGGACAAACAAAGAGAACTCTAGACATTCGTTTCAAAGAGCACGTCGCTGAAATAGCGAAAGCATCTAAAGAATTAGAGAAAGGACTACCACATCATTTCAAGTCAAAAGTAGCTGAACATGCCTTTTCTGAAGATCATGAACTCACTACCAACGACATAAAAATCATAAGACAAATTTCCAACCCATGGAAATTAGACACAGCCGAAAGTTCAGAAATCTTAAAAAATAACTCCATTTCTTTATTAAATCGTGACCAAGGAAATAAGCCGTCCTGGCTATTCAAGTTATTACCGACACATAAGATACAAATAGATTTTGAAAATACTTAATTTCTTAATCTCCCACTTCTTCAGTTTGTTACCCTCCGCTGACAATCAAATTACCGTCCTACCCGTTTGTTACTATTTGTTTCTTCTCGTTTTTACCCGTTGACAATAATACATTTCGTATAAAAGGAGCAGCATTACAGCATTCTTTCAAACAAACTTATAAAACCGATACACTGAAGAAGGATGTAAGTAACATTCCGAAATACGCGTATCTGTATTGTAACGTTTGTTATGCTTCATTAAAGTAGAGTGACTTTGTGAAAGTGTAATAACGTGACAGTGAAATAGTGGAATTAAATGGTACAGAAAAAGTGAAACTGTTAAAAAAGTAGATAAAACTCTTCATGAATGCAACCCAAACTTCGATATCAATCTCAGTAGTCTCAAAGTTTGTAACCCCTCTTTCTCCAAAATAAAAGGACTACCAAAGGTTCATAAACCTGGTAACGAAATAAGGGAAATCATTTCTTCAGTAGGGGCCCCAACTCAAAAAATATCCAAATGGCTAGTAAAAGAATTCCAATCTATGCCAAAAAAATTCTTCAGTAAATCAGTTCCTAACACACAGGCATTCGTTACTCAACTTCAGAATTCAGGCGAAATCGAAGATGACGAAATGATGGTATCTTTCACGCAGAGAAATTTTTTTTAAATATAACCAAATTTGGGTTTCACGCAACGATTTATTTTGTTAAAATAGTGACAAAAGAAAATCTGGTTTGATATAGAAAATATTGCTGCTTGAAACTACAAAACATGATAATTAATTTTACTCAGTGTGTTAGCTTGTTTCAAACGACATTTTGATAAAAACAACAAATATTTCACTTGTGCGTTCCTGTCAATTTCTTGACAAACAATTTCACAGTGAATTCAATTTGAAAAATTTGTTATGAATGAACGAACTTTAGATAAAGTTAGGAATTGTTGCGCTTTGAATTCACAAACTATTTAGTTGAAATAAATTACCTTAAATTTAGCTATTTCAACAAACGCTTTTCTTTGTTGAAATCATACATTTTTGTTTGTTTTTAAAAATAAAATGATTTCTTTCAAATTAATTTACAGGGTTATATTTTAAACTACTTTTATTTCGATTTATATTGGTTCAAACATTTCTAGAAAACTTTATCTTTAATTTAGAATATTTTTAAGACTTTAGATCGTTTCGTCATTCCGTTGCTACACGATCGTATTATTTACATACCGCAGTAAAGCCATGTTTTTTATTTTTATAGCATCCGGTGCTCGGTGCTCCATCAGTCCGGTCAAAACAGCGAACCTGCATCAAATATTTTTTGTAAAAAAAATGTGTTATGTAATATGATGCAAATTTTTAAAATATACCTAATCATCAATACATACACTTGAATTGTTGGAAACCTCCTAGGAAATGAAAGCAAAATTCTTTCGCGGGAGACAAAAATGCATTGGTTTATACGCGCGAGAAAAAACATGTTCTGGTTTATATAAAATAAAACTAACGCGGTTCATTTAAACAGTAAACTTAGTTGTATTATTACACAAATAATATCATAGATAAATAGAACCAAGTTTTTTCTTGATGTTAAGGTATAGCAGGATTGAGTCAACGAGAACATTGCCGATAACATTAACTCAACTTTGGTTGACATGTAAAAAATTGTTAGTTTATTTCAACAATAAACTCAGCGGGAACAAATATATTTTTGGTTTGGTTGGACTAAAATTTTGATTCAAATCAAACAAAGATCATTGTTTTTGTTGAAGGGAGAAATTGGTTTGTAACAATCATATTCTAGCTTGAAATGAATATAAATCAAATTTTAAAAACTACTAACTGTTTTGTTATTTTAAACATGCTCAATTTCTCTGCGTGTTCGATGTAACCGTCTTATTCCCAAGTGTCCCAGTGAAGGACTCAATCAATCTGTTGGAAGATTGGTTACTTCAACAAAATAGTAGTAGTTTATGGAAATGCAAAGTACGGTCTTATCTTACTCTAACCCGGCTTTGCATGGATGTAAATTATTTCAAATTCAGAGGGGAATTTTATAAACAATTACAAGGGGCACCAATGGGCAATCCACTCTCCCCGTTTTTATGTGAATTATTCATGGCAAACCTTGAAGAACTTTTAAATAAGCAGGGATTATTACCTAATCGCTGGTGGAGATACGTAGATGATATATTTTGCATCATCAAACGCAATGATTTATCGAACTTCTTAGAAATAATTAATAATTTACATAAAAATATTAAATTCACCTATGAGGAAGAGAAAGACAACAGTTTACCTTTCTTGGATATTCTTATTGTCCGGGAGGCAAAATCCTTAACTTTCGAAATATATAGGAAGCCAACCAATACGGACCGTGTCATACCAAATACTTCTAATCATTCCCATCAACACAAAATGGCAGCATTCCACCATATGATTCACAGAATGCTATCCTTGCCCCTTAGAAAAGATGCTGCGATAAAAGAGAAAAACTTTATTTTCGAAATTGGAAAGTTCAATGGATATCCAGAGCATACAATTCAAACCATCTTCGATAAAAAATTAAGACTGAAAATTTTAAAAGAATATCAGTGGACTTCAATCAAAACATTTCACACCCACTAAAATCAAAACTAAGAAAATTTGGTTTAGATTTAGTGTTCAGCAGTATGAACTACCAATTGAAAACTCTACTAGGTTCTACAAAAGATCCTACAGAGAATTTGAAAAAGTCTGGGGTACACAAAATCTCGTGTCCTCATTGCGATAAAATATACATCGGACAAACAAAGAGAACACTGGACATTCGTTTCAAGGAACATATCTCAGAAATAGCGAAAGCATCCAAAGAATTGGAAAAGGGACTACCACATCACTTCAAATCAAAAGTAGCAGAACATGCCTTTTTTGAAGATCATGAACTCACTACTAATGACATAAAAATCTTACGACAAATTTCCAATCCATGGAAATTAGATTCAGCAGAAAGTTTAGAAATATTCAAAAACAACTCCATCTCTTTATTAAACCGAGACCAAGGGAATAGATCTTCTTGGCTTTTCCAGTTACTACCCATATCCAAGATAAAAACAAGCATAGAAAACACTTAACTCTTCCAGTTTTCTGTTACCTGTTTTTACCTTTCTTTTTTTTTCTTTACCTACTTACGTTTCTACCTACTTACGTTTGTATAAAAGGAACTCCACTGCAGCATTCTTTCAATAAACTTATAAAACCGATACACTGAAGAAGGATGCAAATAGCATTCCGAAATACGTATCTGTATTATAGCGTTTGATACACTTTCGGAAAAATAGTGACTGTGAAAATAGTGACTTTGTGAGAGTGTAATAACATAGTGGAATTCAACGGTACAACAACAGTACTATTAGTGAGAACATTCTACTAACAGCTCAAACAAAATTTAGAAACATTTTTAAGTTAAACGAAAATGTAGCGGTTAATCATATATCTTATGCTTCATAGATATAAACAGTAATCCGATCCGACTTTTCCGATTTTTCCGACTTTTCGTCTACTTCCAATTAATTATTAGCGAATGATAACCGACTAACACAGTTTGTCCTTTTGGATCGGTTGTTACTGTGCATCGTTGTTTTAGTTCTCTAATTTTGTGCCAAATATTTCTTGTGATAATATGACCCTCAAGGGCGCGTGTAGAATAGTTGCTCCACGCGAAAGAAAGTTTTATAAATACGATCACTCACAAACTTATACATTTTAAAGTAATGTAATTCGATACACATTTTGGGTTGTCAAATTTGTTGTTTTTGCATTCATCGGTCTGTTACTATGAGTACATGAAATATAAACTTTTAATAAAAGTACGTTAATACCATATCGTTGCAACTTTCTTTTCAGATAGCGTTTGTTTGATTGAATACGCGTCCAACGGCCATTTACTGGTTTTTACACTCCCAAGTCTGAAAATGTTACTGGACGTAGATTTTTTACCATTGGCAGAACTGAGGTAAGTACAAAATACATCTTTATCAAAGGGTAATAAAATATAATCCACAGTGATGCCAAGGTGTTATCACATTTTTACTTTGAACGACTAAACACTATTTTTCTAAAGTTTTGAAATCATCGATCTTCAAAAGTTGATTAGTGGAACCTACCTTATATTTTGAAGAAGTGCAAGGTGAAGAAAACAATTACACTTATAGTATAGAATGAAAGAGACAAGCTTAAAAATCAGGTTAATTGGGAAACTGGCACATTGGAATCTAACAAAAACATACACTTCATTCTCCGACACTGTTCACCCCCCCATAACTATGAGATGTCAGCTAAAATAAAACTTGTAGCGCCCTCGCCAAAGTCTTTCATTGAATCTCATTGAATTTGCAGCATTGCAAGAATAGCAACCCAGTAGTGGAGGAAAAACTCGTCACCTTTCAGGCAAGCCTTCACGTCAGCGTAACCGCGACGAGCAGCAACCAGAGATGTCTATCTCCTCTGTGTGACGAAGAGCAAGCAAAATTTCTCCCCTCGCACTGACAACTTCAACGAGAGCTCTTCTCTTTCACATTTATACACCACTGTTGTGTAAAGTGTGCACGCATCATGAGTGCGTTTGTTTATTTCCTTTTACCTCTTCCACTGAATCGCACCAAAGTGCTAGAGCATTAGCTAATAAATTCTCTGAGGTGTATGCAGATACTTTCACAGAGGTGTACACGCCGGTGAGCACTCTGCTGTATGGTTTTCGTAGATGAAGCGTGGACACGCAAAATCAGCAAAATAAAACAATTTATCGTAAAATTTTCGGTTTTCCTTGCAAATTTTTCATAGCAAGGCCAGATCTACTCTCTATTAATTGAAGTTCACAGAAGTGTTCGCTCACCATCACGCGCCAGTAGTCACTTGGGTGTATTTAGACGAGAGCGCGTGTGAGCGATTCATGCGAAGAGAATGTGTTTCACTCGCGCCGGCTGCTTTAACCACAAGCACACACTCAAATGCTGTCTATTCGACACTGAGAAGAAGTGCGCTTTCCTCTTTGTGCGGTGCTTCGTTTTTTGCATCCTCGGTGTGGCAAAAATCTGACTCTAGCGTGTATCACTCTGGTGAAATGCCATCTCTGGCAGCAACACAAAAAAAATAAAACATCTTTTCACGGGCACCGGTCACTGTCATTGACATAGTTACAGTGATTTCGGTTCGCGTCTCTCAGCAATTTTCGCAAACTTCGGGAGAAAGTCGGATGAACTTTCTAATTAAAATCGCAAGCTCTGCTTGTACTAAAATCTTCGGGCTTCACCCGAAAGAAAATGTTAGGAGCTTAAAAACCCATAGTTGGGAAGAGTTAGGAGTTAATCAGTTTCAAAAAGTTTGCGGAGAGTAGCCGCAAGTCACGGTCGGCTTAGTTCAGAGTGCAGCCAGTGAAATTTTAGGACGAAAGGAAAATACTATTCATTGAGCGATTTACACTAAAATGTAAAAGGTCGTTCTCGTGTTCTCGTGATCGTTTTCAAATACACCCAAACCTCCGTTTACGAACACTTTTTATACGTAACCTCTTTTTACGTACCTCTTTTTACGAACCAAATCCCAAATAACGTAAACTTTTTTTACGAACCAAATCCCAAATAACGTAAACTTTTTTTACGAACCTACTTCGTAAAAAGAGGTTTTGTCATTCATCGAAAGTGATTTCCGACTCCATGGTAACTACTACAATATTGGTATTTTTGGGACGGGTTTAAAGAGTAGATTCCGGAAAAATGATGTTTGAGGTATTTTGGAAATCCAAGATGGCGACTTCCGGTTGATTGATATTCCTTGAAAACCCATACAATATGGGTATTTTCGGAACGGAATTGATGAGTAGATGTCAGAAAACGATGTTTGAGGTAGTTTTGAAATTCAAGATGGCTACTTCCGGTTTGTTGATATTCTTTGAAAACCTATATAATATGGGTATTTCCGGAACGGGGTTAGTGAGTAGATGTCGGAAAATGATGTTTGAGGTGGTTCTGAAATCCAAGATGTCGACTTCCGGTTTATCGATATTCCTTGAAAACCCTTGCAATATGGGTATTTTCGGAACGGAATTGATGAGAAGATGTCGGAAAATTATGTTTGAAGTGGTTCTCAAATCCAAGATGGCGACTTCCGGTGTGTTGATATTCCTTGAAAACCCTTGCAATATGGATATTTTCGGAACGGAATTGATGAGTAGATGTCAGAAAACGATGTTTGAGGTAGTTTTGAAATTCAAGATGGCGACTTCCGGTTTGTTGATATTCCTTGAAAACCCATACAATATAGGTATTTTCGGAACGGAATTGATGAGTAGATGTCAGAAAATAATGTTTGAGGTAGTTTTGAAATTCAAGATGGCGACTTCCGGTTTGTTGATATTCCTTGAAAACCCATACAATATGGGTATTTTCGGAACGGTATAGTGTTTTAAAGGAATAAAGAGTTAAATGAAAATGGCAAAAACTTTCAAAAGATAATAATCAACCGGAAGTCACTGTTTTGTATTTCAAGACCACCTCAAATATAATTTTCCGACGTCTACTTTTAAATCTCTTTCCGAAAGTACCCATATTGTAAGGGGTTTCAAGGAATATCAACAAATCGGAAGTTACCATCTTGGATTCAAGAACCACTTCAAACATCGTGTTCTGACTAATCATCAATCCCGTTCCGAAAATACCCATATTGTAAAGGTTTTCAAGGAATATCAAGAAACCGGAAGTTGTCATCTTGGAACTAAGAACCACCTCAAACATCGTTTTCTGATATCTACTCATCAATCCCGTTCCGAAAATATCCATATTGTAAGGGTTTTCAAGGAATATCAACAAACCGGAAGTAGCCATCTTGGATTTCAGAACCACTTCAAGCATCATTTTCCGACATATACTCATTAACCCTGTTTCAAAAATACCCATATTGTAAGGGTTTTCAAGGAATATCAACAAACCGGAAGTAGCCATCTTGAATTTCAAAACTACTTCAAACATCGTTTTCTGACATCTACTTATCAATTCCGTTCCGAAAATATCCATATTGTAAGGGTTTTCAAGGAATATCAAAAAACCGGAAGTCGCCATCTTGGATTTCAGAACCACTTCAAACATCGTTTTCCGACATCTACTCATCAATTCCGTTCCGAAGATACCCATATTGTTAGGGGTTTCAGGCAATCTCAATAAACCGGAAGCCGCCATCTTGGATTTTGAAACGAACCCAAACATCATTTTCTTGCACTTATTCTTCACATCCGTTCCGAAAATAAACATATGATGCGCGGTTTCCACAATAATCACACAAAACTTTTTTTACGAAGTAAATTCCAAATAACGTAAACTTTTTTTACGAACCAAATCCCAAATAACGTAAACTTTTTTTACGAACCAAATCCCAAATAACGTAAACTTTTTTTACGAACTACCTCTTTTTACGAACCCCCGTTTAGTTCGTAAATGGAGGTTTCGGTGTAATACCAATCCGTGTACAATATCGGTAAAGAAATAATCCTCTAATTGTGACTGATAGAAAAGCCTGAAACAGTTTTGCATAGTGATAAAGAAATAATCCTGTAATTGTGGCTGATAGAAAACCCTGAAAACAGTTTTGCATAGTGATAAAAAAATAATCCTGTAATTGTGGCTGATAGAAAAGCCTAAAACCAGTTTTGCGTAGTGATAAGGAAACAATCCTCTGAATGTGGCTGATAGAAAAGTACGAATAACAGTTTTGAATTGTGATAAGAAGAGAATCTGCTAAATGTGGCTGACAGAAAAGCATTAAAGTAGTTTTTGAATAGTGATAATTAAAAGTAAATATCGGATTTGTCAACACATACCCTAATGGTAGCAAGTAAAAGAAGAAGAAACAGTTACTGAAGGATAATAGCAATTTCTCGAGAACAGCACAGGAAACGTAGATCCACTTTAGTGTTACCGAGAAAAGATAACAAGTGATAACAGGTTTCTGCGGAGATTGTGAATTGAGAAAAATAAATAAAAGTTTAAAGAACAGAAGAAAAAAAATCTATTATTGTCTAATTGTAAAAAAAAACATCTCTCCAATCCTTAACGCACGCCGCTCGGACTGCGCGGCAGAATACAGGCTATTCAATAATAATATTAATAATAACAATAATAATAATCATAATAATAATAATAATAATAATAATAGGCACCTTAGTAGCGTTTTCTTTTAAAATTCCTCAACTTGATGTATCAGAAGCAGTCATTAACGTTCCTCTTCGTTCTTTTATTGGATCTCATTATCTTTTCACAACGACCATGATTATTACGGCTTGTTTCAAGTTGAAATGTTCTAGTAACACATAATCAGATCGCATTCTTTCAGGCTCTGAACATCATTTTTGCGAATGTTTCACGAAAACAAACTCAAACGTTTTGCATAATACATAATTTGTAATTTTTTCGTGGAAAAATATATAAGTCGGTGAAGAGGTTTTTTTTAAAAAACTCACTTTCACAAAACCCACATTCGGATGCATCTTAAAAATCATGATTTGCGGTGTTCACTGTATCTGAGCGAAGACTAATCAGAAGTCGACAAATCAAAGCAGCATAGATAAAATAGATGTTTTTCTAGACCCCAACGTTTCTGTTTGAATTTTTATTATTTTCTTAATTTTTGATGGTTATTAAAAATTACCAAAAAAACCGCCATTTTGTAGATGTAAAATCTCCCCAAAGTAACAAACAACGAAAAGTAACACGTTGGGGTTTGATATTTTACAAGTAGAAAGTTTTTTTAATGACGATGGACACGGACCTTCGAAACCTGCTTTCGAGAAAAACGCGTTTAAAGTTTTTTGTCTATTAAATTGAGGGAAACGATTTATTACTCTAGGGAGCCCGTAGGGTCTAATATTTTCAAAAAAAAAAATGTATTTTCTTTTGTATTTTGTAATAATGAAACATTTTAACAATATTTTGTCAAGTTTTTATGTCATTCGTTGCAGAAATCTTGAGTCTGTGCACCGAGATCTTACTTCTTCACAGTATGAGATAAGAAAAGGTAAAGGCCCATAACTAGCTGAGTTTTGTTACGAAAGGCTTGAAAATTTCGCATCAGCGTAAACGCGACAACAAAAATATCTTTTCACGGGCACCGGTCACTGTAATTGATATAGTGGTTTCGGTTCGCGATTCTCGGAAATTTTGGTAGAACTTCGGGAGAAAATCGGATAAACTTTCTACTTAAAATCACAAGCTCGGCTTGTACTAAAATCTTCGGGCTTCACCCGAAAGAAAATGTTAGGAGCTTAAAAACCCATAGTTGGGAAGAGTTAGGGCTAGTCGGTTTCAGAGTTTTCGAGGAAAATATCCGTTAGTCTCGGTCGTCGGCCCGTAGACAAGTTAGTTCAAGCTATTGAGTTCACGTCGGTTCCCCGTAGGTCGCGGGCGCCAATCAAGTTTTTAGAAAAAAAAGGCGGGTGGGTAATGTCAGAGACATAACTGGATGTCGTTAATATGAAAACAAATGACATGTTCCTTAACACTTCCGAATATCAATTAGTTGATCAATTGCATGAATTATGCAAGCATTCCACTTTTCCACATTTTTCGCAAAAACAAAGAAGGCTTCACTTGAACTCGATTACTGTGAATTTCACACAGCGAAAAGTGCAAAAATCTAACCAAACAACACATCCTAACAGTTCTTCAGAAAACTTTTAGAGCCATTAGAACGGCTGATTTTTTATAATGCTTTCCAACGTTGCTTTTTCATCCATCGAAATGTCTGGCAGCTGTGACGTAATCGCTCTTGTCGGAAGCGAAACTAGCTTTGCAAACGGCACAAAATACATCTGCTCGCATTGGCGATAGAATCCAAACTGATTAGATTTTTGTTAGGAGCTTTCTTTTACGTGATTTCGTTTGTAGCTTTTTCACTAATGGGCGGTCCTAACGGCTATAAAAAAAGTCGCATACAGAATATTAATGTCGATTATTTTATTTCGCATTTGCATAATTTATTGAAAGACACTATCAATATGCTGTAGGAATTCGTTTCTAGCATTCAGAAGGGTCAAATTGCGTAATTCTCTACGATATTAAACTCTGAAACATTTTTCGCAAAAAAGGCTTCACTTGATCTCGATTACTGTGAATTTCACACAGCGAAAAGTGCACAAATCTAACCAAATTGTTTTTGATTTGCACTAAACTGAGGATAATTACCTGCGATTTGCGAAAAACAAATCCTAATAGTTCTTTAGAAAACTTTTAGAGCCATTAGAACGGCTGATATTGTGTAATGCTCTCCACCGTTGTTTTTTTCCCAATGCTAATGACTGGCAGCTGTGACCTAATCGCTCTTGTCGGAAGCGAAACTAGCTGTGCAGACGACACAAAACACATCTGCTCGCAGTGGCGATAGAATCCAAACTGATTCAATTTTTGTTAAGAGATTTCCTTTTATGGGATTTCGTTTGTAGCATTTTCACTAATGGGCGGTCCTAACGGTTATAAAAATAGCCGCATATAGAATTTTAATGTCGATTATGTCATTTCGGATTTGCATAATTTATTGAAAGAAACTATCAATATGCTGTAGGGATTCGTTTCTAGCATTCAGAAGTACCCAATTGAGGAACTCACTACCATATTCACCACTTTTCGGAACATTTTTCTTGAACGATTTGTTGTACAGCAGCAGCTATTTTCTTCTCTTCCTCAGAACGCGTTCTGATTGGCTGGTGTTGACATGGGTCAAATGAGATAGGTTTTTCAATAGTGTACTATTGAAATACTTCAATGCTATACACGTTTAAGTTGAAAAATTTCGATTCTATTGGTAGTTAGATTATATAAATCCTTCCACAGATCACTGAGCTATGAGCTTTCAAATTACGAGAAAGGCAAACGCGCCATATGAATTATGCTCTTTGGTACTCGTTTATACCAAACATTTCAGAAAAGTTTAATTTTGAACTATTTGAGATTATGTCACACAACTGAATATTTTATCATAAAATTGTGATCATATTTCCGATGGCATGTAGCAAAAAATATGTTGATTCGTTAGATACAACAAGAGATATTCACGATCAAAAACTTATCACTCTCTCAGAGGGTAAATTTTGAAAAGGCACCCCGTAGTAAAGTAAGTCGTATTCACGACAAAAAATTGGTGAAACTGAAGACTAGAGACAAAAATAGTTTGTTTCCATATTTGTATAAGCTGGAAAAAACAGAAACTAAGTGTATAGTGTAGACTAGAGTCTGGTCAATAAGAATGTTCGAAAGTGACAAAAAATAGTTTGTTTCCATATTTGTATAAGCTTGAAAAAAACTCGTAAAAATGAAAAGTAAGTCGTATTCACGACAAAAAATTGGTGAAACTGAAGACTAGAGACAAAAATAGTTTGTTTCCATATTTGTATAAGCTGGAAAAAACAGAAACTAAGTGTATAGTGAAGAATAGAGCCTGGTCAATAAGAATGTTCAGATGTTGTTTACATAGTGTATAAGCTAGAAAAAAAACAGAAACTAAGTGTATAGTACAAAGAAAAAGAATTAAGATTTTCCGTAGAATAAAATAACCACCCCCTTCGCTCTTTCCTCCCGCCGCCGCTCGGACGGACAATTGGTGACAACGGTGCTCGCGCTAGAAAAGAAGTGGCAAAGGAAACGCCAGAGGTACGGGCGAGGCTTTCGAATTGAAAGGATGTTTGGCGAAACAGTATTAGTATGGTGAGTCTGCGCAACTTTTTCTTTTTTAACATTCAATCACGAGACAAAGTGGCTCGATAATGGAATGAAATTGATTCCTTCATTGTGTTGTTTCTTTTGTCCATACGGTAGCAGAACGGAGCTGGTATGAGCTCGATCGAGTTTCAAGTTTCATTAAAAACAGCAGACGTAGAGATTACGTTTGCATTTGATTTGTTTACGTTTTGACCACGGTCAATACGGAGCACATGTACTACGGGCACATATGTTAAGAAAACAAAACCGCAATAATATTTACAAAAGTGGCCATACTGGCATGAAGGCCTAAAGAGTTTTTTTTCCTTTTTTCGTTTTGTTGTTGCCTTCTTTGAAATTAAATTTTTTATACACCTAGCCGTCAATTACGAACCAGGAAATTATTTTTAGAAAGAAACACTAGAACAAATTAAGCAAAATATAGCCCAATCAATGTGTGGCCGTTGGAATCGCCCATTTGTGAAACAGCTACAAACGAAATCACGTAAAAAGAAGCCTATTAAGGAAAATTGATTCAGTTTTTCATCATTTGGCACTGCGAGTGGATGTGTCGGTTTGTTCGCAAAGCTTTTTTCAATTCAAGCAAGAACGATTGTAAAGATTATCGTGTCAGTTTTATTCGTATTCACGACATCCAGTTATGTCTCTGATATTAGACACCCGTACTTTTTTTTATTCAACAATATAATTATTAAGGCACACTGCTTAAGCTCTAAGATGCCAAGGGCTTTTTCTAATTTTGAATAACGACTAACTTAAAACTTACGTAATGTCGTCGACTCGGTAGTATCATTAGGTAATGTCGTCGCAGTGGTCGACTTTGGCAGATTCAGCTTTCAGCTGGTGATCGGAACCGGCCAGCGGATTGAATATATCATAAGAGTCTTCCAGATGACGTTTGTATGTGGCCCGCATGCTGTTGATAGACTAGAGCGGCCTTCCGTGGGCGATGATGGTGATGTTACGGAAGAGAATAAGAAAAAAATATACAGAGAAGTAAATATTGGCGAAAACGGAGTAGAAAGGAGATATGGGAACCAAATGACTAAGAACGACAAAGATCAAATTAGTTGACATCGAGATGGTGAAAAGACGGGGGGAAGCGAAAAGTTTAGTGACAGCAAAAAGATCTTGTTAGTTCCGATGAAGATGGTGGACAGATGAGGAATCGGGATAATCGGCGGAAGTTAGTGTCGAATCCGCAGGTGAAGACTATTCTTAGCCACAGTTGAAACAACGTCGATAAATAGGAGGAACTTTCTAAGTAAAATGTAACAGATTACACCTGTATATTAATGTGTTCAAGGTACTGGTATATGAGAAGCATATATGAACTATCCCGACTTGCCAACACATCCTGAACCGCAACCTCAGGCGGTCTACCTCGGGCCCTGAGGGATTCTAGTAGGTGCAGAGCCCGCTCTCCACGATCCCAATACGCCGGATATGTGCGTTGAATGTATAGTGATTTAACATGAGCCGTGACATAACACGAATGAAATCACGACTCACGTTCATCCCCTTGAATCAAGGTTTCGTCGATACCTTTCAACATATAAGTTTTCAACCACCAGAGGATTCAAAATGTCGCATCGAATGAGCAATCGATATGAGAGATCCCAGAATCGGGGTTTCAATGGAAGAACGCCCGCCAGCACTTCGAGACTCATAGTGTGAGTCGACTGCATGCAACCTAAGACAATACGCAAACAACGATACTGAATTCTTTCCAGTTTAATGAAGTGCGTGTTCCCGGCGGACCTGAAGAAGAAGCATCCGTATTCCATTACGGACAAAATCGTTGTTTGGTACAATCTGATCAGGTCTCCTGGGTGGGTACCCCACCATGATCCGGTTATTGTACGAAGAAAGTTGATTCTCTGTTGGCAGTTTTGTTTCAGATACCTCATGTGACATCCCCAAGTGCCTTTGGAGTCGAACCAGACCCCGAGATATTTAAATGTGAAGACCTGAGCTATGGTTTCAACCCTTAGTTGAAGATGTAATTGTGCTGGTTCTCGCTTCCTCGAAAATATAACCAGCTCAGTTTTCTCCGTAGAGAATTCGATACCCATTTGAAGAGCCCATGTGGATAAGTTGGCAAGAGTATCTTGTAACGGCCCGTTCAGATCGCCAGCTTTGGGCCCTATAATAGACACAACGCTGTCGTCGGCAAGTTATCATAACGTACAAGATGTGTTGATACATGCATCGTTGACTTTTACGTAAAAATTGTATAAAAGGGGGCTTTAACATGAACCCTGAGGAAGACCCATGTAGCTAAATCACCATGCGCGAAATACATGTGCTTCTCGAACAATAGATTGTATAAAAAGTTGATCAAAACTGGTGAAGAACCATGCTGGTGCAGCTTCTCAGATAGTATATTTATAGAAACTGAATCAAAAGCCCCCTTGATGTCGAGGAAATCTGATGCCATTTGTTCTTTACCGGCAAATGCCATTTGATTTTCTGTTGAAAGCAACGCAAGACAATCGTTCGTTCCTTTGCCCCTGCGGAAACCAAATTTTATATCTAAAAGCAAACCATTAGTTTCGACCCAATTGTCTAGACGGAAGAGAATCATTTTTTCGAACAACTTCCGGATACAGGAGAGCATAGCAATCGGCCGATACGAATTGTGATCAGAGGCTAGTTTTCCTGGTTTTCCAGTCATGTGGAACAATATTATCCTCAAGGAACTTATTGAATAAACTCAACAAGCGCCTTTTGGCGGGGTCAGGCAGATTTTTCAACAAGTTGAATTTAATTTTATCTAAGCCCGGGGCTCTATTGTTACTTGATAAGTGTGTAAGTGAGAGCTCTACCATCGAAAACGGTGTTTCGTTTGTATTTGGTGTCGCGGCGCGGGTGATCTTCTGTTCCGGAACAGAGTCTGGGCATACTTTTTTTTAGCTAAATCGAATATCCAGCGGTTGGAATATTCCTCGCTATCATTTGTGGTGTTATGATTGCGCATTCGTCGGGCTGTGTTCCAAAGAGTGCTCATAGATGTTTCTTTCGTTAAGCCGTCTACGAACCGACGCCAGTAATCACGTTTCTTGGTTCTAATCAAGTTCTTAATTTTAACGTCTAACGCCGCGTAACTCCGGTAATTATCAGGTGTTCCATTTTTTCTGAATATTTTATACGCGAAGGCTCTCTCCGCGTTTAAATTTGTGCACTCTTTGTCCCACCATGCGACAACTTCAGTACCTGGTATCGAGGAAGGTTAATTCGATAAAAAGAATAGTACTTTTTGATCCCCAAAAGCTTTTAAATTAGACATGTCGCGGAACTACTTGGTTAAATAAAGAAATAAAAATAAACGGACTAACAGTACTTAACTTAAGATCCAACGAGGGACATCAAGCTGGACTTCAGGCAGTACTATCCCGCTCCATTGCAATGTTACCTATGTGGCAGCAAGACATGCAACCAGAAAGAGATCTGCTTGAACTGCAGCGAAGAACAGAAGTCTCGCGAAAATCCATGCAGAAAGAGCAACAGATGTCCAAATTGCAACGAAAATCACCCCGCTCAATACAAAATAATCTCACCTATGCGGATAGGAAACTACACAAGCCAAAACAACAAACCCTCGTCAATGTAGCAAGCAACGAGGCAAAGGAGTAGCGTGAAAAATCAGACAAATTGGAAATAGACTTCGAGGAACTCAAAAACCAATATCGCTCAAAGATCACACAACTGGTCAATAGTAAAGACACTCTGATAAAAAAAACTGAAAGTAGAGCTACAAGAAAACCAAAAAATTAACATGCAGATTCTTGCTGAGATGGCCGAACTAAAAAACATATTACTGAATACTACACCCAGTCACAAAGCACATGGACACATCCCAATTATCAAAACATCGAAGAAACAACCTCAACAAAGAGCAGACAACCATAGAGAAAACTCCGCTACCCAATCACCACGAGCAAAAAAAATAAACAGAGTACAAGCAGAGCCAACGACAATTTCTCACCCCCTCCTGGAATGGAGGAGAAAGAAACTGATCATTCCTCGGATATCGACATTAAGAAATTAACCCCTCCAACAAAAGACATGCACCGAGATCAACTAATTCTACAAAACAGAATAAAAATGATCCAAAACCAAACAACAGTCGCACTACAATGTAACACCAACGGGCTACGAAACTCTACAAATAATAACCAATAATACCAATCCTATCTGTCTGGCTTTACAAGAAACTCATCTTTCCGACTCCACCGACCCCACTGCATGGCTTGGACACAATTACACATGGGAAGCTAAAACCGGAGAGAACATCTATCAAAGCGTCGGGCTTGGAATACGTAAAAACATTCCTTCCACCACCATTCAACTGTGGACAGAACTGATCGCTGTTGCTAGACAGATCACATACCCGTTTAAAATAACGGTCGTCTCGATTTACCTACCACAAAACATTTCCAATTCAAACCACAAATTCCGCAAACTAATCGAAGAAATTCACCCCCCATTTCTCATCCTGGGGGATGTTACGGCCACCACGAACGTTGGGAAGCGGGTCAAAGCAACCAACGCACAAAAACATCTGTGACTTAGCCTTATACTTAAGAGCTATGATGTCTTCAGAACAAATGATCAGTGAAAAATAAGCCATATTTTGAAGCATATTGTATTAGGGTGGTTCTTATTATTATGGTGATCCAAAATTTTTTTTCTGTATGTATTCAGATAGAGGACTGCACCCTTCGGCAAAATTGTAGGAAAACTTATATCAAGCAACTTTGTCGAAGACACTATTGTAGTATCTCTAACGGTTTTAGTGTTACAGCTATTTTAATATAGCAACTTAGGGTGTTCCTAAAAAAATCAGATTTTTTGCTTTAGCTTTCTTATTTTTCACTTCTCGTTTTTGGTGTCTTTGAACATCTTTTAGAGTTTATTGAAACCAATTTTTTGATGACTAGCGAATTCGGGTAGCGTTTTCTGAACTGAAGTTATGAGCAAAACTAGTTCAAAAACAGATCATTTTTAAGCTGCTATATCTGACATTGGAGCAAATGAAAAAAAATTCTGTTTCTTTCATTTGATAGAAAATACTTTCAAGCATGTTTCTAAAAAAAATGGCGGAGGAGATATTTTTTTAAATTTTTTCAATTGTGTTCAAACATTGGGTTTTTTCATTGAAAAATGCTCTTTCATGTAAGACATTTATTAGCTATATATATTAAAATAAGGTATTACTGTCTTCTAGCGTGTTAAAACTAATTCAGCTGCATAATCGGGAAGAAGGAGTACACTTACGTTGGTTGTTACTCTATTCGATAATGCTATTACAGGATTAGACGTTAAAAGAAATCGTTTGAATACATCTTCTAGATTCACTCTACGATTGAATTTCTGCGAATTTAGCTGCCTATACTTGCGAATTGATTTATTTCGACTCTCTTACGCTTCCTTACTGTACATTATTTGCTATCTGTTTGGTTCCCTTGCGATTAATTGTTGAGCAAGAAGGCTGGATGATCTGGAACAACAGTTATTCTTCATCTGTTTCCCTTTTCCGCCCAAAATAATCATCTTCCAAAAGGAAAACACGGAACTAACAAAGCAGGAAGTGGACAAAGTAAATACAGAAATTGCAGAGCTTTCTCCTACAGTACTTGGGAAAGTACACTAAGGTCTTATTTTATGCGGTCTTTTTATGTGGTTCATCAGTAGCCAGATTATGCTTTCCTACAATTTTGCCAAAGGGTGCAGTTCTCTATCTCAACACATACGGAAAATAATTTTTGGATCACCATAATAATAAGAACCACCCTAATACAATATGCTTCAAAATATGGCTTATTTTTCACTGATCATTTGTTCTGAAGACATCATAGCTCTAAAGTATAAGGCTAAGCCACAAATGTTTTTGTCCCCCTAAATTGTGGATCCGGACCACTGTTCAACGATGGAACCAAATAATCGAAACTATCGAAGATCACAACGCAGTAATACTAAACGACGGCAAATCACCTTCACTCGCGGGAACTCCGAATCAGCAATCGACAGCTCCATAGCTTCATCATCAGTAGCCAGATTATGCTCTTGGGAGGTCCTCGATGATCCTGCCAACAGCGACCATTTTCCCATTACCATTTCCCATAACCAACACCCACCCGACACGACACGACGATCAATCAACATAGAACCTAACAGGGAGTACACCGCCAGAGAGTTGGGACTAATAATGAACCAAGCCGCCCACGAAACCATACCTAAAACAGGCAAAGAGCTGCGAAGCGAGCCATCCACTGGTGGTGCCCCAAGGTGGCCGACGCCATCAAAGCCCGCCGTAAGGCACTGCGGGTACTACAAAAAAATTACGGATGTGTAATGTCAGAGACATAACTGGATGTCGTGAATACGAATAAAACTGACACACTTTCTTTATACTTCCGAATTAGAACTGGTAGTTGATCGATTGTGTTAATTGTGCAACTTTCCCCTTTTTCACTACTAGAATTTTAAACGATGCGCCTAGACTAAATTACAGATTAGTTACATTAAACATTCTGAAACGCAATTAAATGTAATGAAATAACTAGATAGTTCTTTATAATAAAAAGGGGCCGTATAGAGTACGGTAAAGTAAAATTTCGCATAATTCTTTGAGTATTATTATGGTTCTAAAAAGAACCGAATAGAATTCTAGAACAAGGAACTGGACCTGAGTTCAAGAACTAAATTTAGAACCAAGAACAGAAGCTCTGCTTCCATTGACGACTGCTCCACCTGACGATTGAAGTCGAAATGAGAGCACGACCTGTGCGTTTGAGGTTTTTAACCACGCAGAAGGTGCACTCTCCGAAGCTGCTGGTCCCACGACGTCTGCTTGCATCCAACGCACAAGAAGAAATGATCGAATTTCGACCACGGTTCCCCTTTTATACGCAGTCAGTTGAAGATATGTGCCTGACTACCTCAAAATCGTCGTCCTTGCGCGAAAAAGCCAAGCGAAAGTAAAGAGTTTTCCGCGTTGTTTTCAAATTTTAAGAAAACTTAATTTTTGAGTTGTTTGTGGTTATCGCACACTGTTCAAAATATTATCCTAAATTCCTGATCATATTTTTGATGAAATGGTGAAAGAATTATGTTGCTGCCATTAATACAAGTCGAGATATTCACGATTAAGTTCTGCCCATTCTTCCATATGGCTAATTTTGAAAAGGCACCCCATAGTAAAGTAAGTCGTATTCACGACAAAACCGAAATTAATAACCCAACCCGACAGGACAAGGAACAGATATTCAGAACTAAAAGGAATTGACCCAGGAAAGCAATCCGAGAAGCAAAAGAGGCAAGCTGGGCCCGATTCTTAGAAGGAATCTCAACCGACTCCAACACAACCCAATTTTGGAGAAGGGTCAACGCCCTAAACGGCAAGCGCCGCCACACCCTCAACACAACCGACACCACCACAATAGACCCTTCCAAAATGGCAGAGGAAATGGGCACCCACTTTACCTCATTATCAGCCAACAATGCCTTACATCCTTCCTTCCTAATCAGAAAGCCAAACTTGAACTCATCAAAACTACCTTTCCTCCCGACACCGGACAACAGTTCAACCAACCATTGTCTGGCACCGAACTCCAACATGCACTAGCATCAGCACACGGCCAATCAGCCGGAAGCGACGGCATCAGCTACCCACTCATACAGCATCTCCCACTCGGCGCTAAAAAAGAACTACTCAAGTGTTATAACACAATATGGGAGCGCGGGGAACTATCCGATTACTGGAAAAGTGCTTTAGTCGTCCCTATCTCCAAGAAATGCGAGGGAAACAGAACCGTAAAAGACTTCCGTCCCATCAGTCTTCTCTCATGCATCGGTAAAATTATGGAAAAAATGGTAATCCTGGCGGAAAGCGAATTGTCTATGGTAGAGTAGTTTCTTAGTCTCTAAATAGAGACTAAGTAACTGCTCGACCAAAGACAATTCGCTTTCCGCCAGGCTAAGGAACAGGAACCCACCTGAGAACCCTTGGTCAGATTTTACGCGATGCAAAAGACCAAAACCTGCTCGCCGACATAGCCATCTTAGACATAGCCAAAGCCTATAATACAGTATGGCGAGAAGGCGAAGACGAATACAGTATGGCGAGAAGGCGAACTCTGTCGGATTCTCCATAGCACCCCAGAAATGCGCCATTGCACATTGTTGCAACTCTCACCATGTCGCTGCAGGAAACCCAATTAAACTGGACAACATTAACATACCCTTTCAACACCTGCTCAAGATACTCGGCATCACGATCGACCGAAAGCTCACTTTCAACGACCACTTCAAGAACATTAAAAAAGACTGCGAAAGTTGGCTACGGCTTATCAAAACAATTAGCTCCTGCCACCCCCGATGGAACCGACGAACAGCTCTCAACATCAGCAAGGCCCTAATCAACAGCCGGATCTTCTACGACTCCGAAATCACCTGCCTTAACCTTGAAGGTTTACTAAAGACGCTTACCCCACTATACAATAGATCAATCCGGCTGGCTAGCAACCTTCTTCCAAGCACTCCGGCATATTCAGCTTGCGTCGAATCAGGAGTTCTTCCCTTTCTATGGTACGCTAAAACAACCATATTTAAGAGGGTCCTTGGCTTCTTTCCTACAAATAATAAAAAACAACGAATACTTCCGCCAAAGACCAAAAAACATAGAATGTGCCCAACTTACTATTGCAAAAGGCTTACACCGAACGACTAACGGTTCCGATATGCCCAAAACTGCCAAATCTCCCCGACTGCGTCGGCGGGAGTGGTTTGCTAAGACCCCCCGCATCGATACTAGTTTAACTCGATTACTTCGGGCAGGCCCACAACCGAACATAGCTCGTACACACTTTCATAATCTAATCGAAGATAACTACCCCTATCACTACCAAATCTATACCGACGAATCCAAACTAAACGGCCGAGTAGGATCCGGAACTCACAGCGCAACCTCCAACCACAACATCCGCCTACACTCAACATGTTCAGTCTTTTCGGCTGAAGCCTCAGCAATCCTCCACGCCATCAAATCCAAACCTCCTAACCCGCCAACCATAATCCTATCCAATTCCTTGGCAGCCTTAACAGCTGTCAAAGCAGGCAACTCCCGACATCCATTCATCCAAACAATTGAAGATCAACTCGACGAATTCTGTTGGATACCCGGGCCCTTCGGTATACGAGGCAACGAAGAAGCCGACCAGCAAGCTGCCCAAGGCAGATCAAGCAACCGCTATAGCACCAGAACAGACCTTACCAAAAATTTCCACATCGAAGCCACACTCAACTTTATTAGAACCTGGAGATCCACCCCCGGCCACACCCAAAAAATCAAAGGTGAACCGAAAAAACGGACCGACAGGAACAATAGAATTGAACAACGGGCGCTTTCACGACTACAAACTGACCATACCATCACCCACGCACACATAATCTCAAAGTGCCAACCACCACGCTGTCTAATATGCAACGTCCGACTATCCGTGGAGCACATACTAACCTTCTGCCCCGAATTCCAAGGACTCCGAAGAAAACACGGCCTCCCCAACTCCATTCGGGACATCCTTAGCAATAACCCCGAAAGGGAACAGACACTGATCGCCTTCCTCCAGGAAGCAAATCTACTCAAAAACCTCTAAGCTCCTAATAAATAGAAGGCAAATCTGTTAAACCAACACTCACAAATACTATACCATACCCACCTTTCCATGAAGATTATACCAACCGGATTGAAATAAGCAGCTATGCAGTCACCCGGCCACCTAGATGCTGAAGCAGCAACAACCTACAGAAAACACATATCCAACGTAACAGAGTCTACCTAAAAGAAAATAATAGCAAACTCAACATTCCAAGGCTCCGACACCAAAAAAACTGCCGACTCGGCAACAATCAAATGCTCCAATCACCGATCAATAAAGTCGGCCGAATCTTCACACGTCCATGGCCAGTATCCAACATATCTAATATTGAAGAAGTACCATCAGCGGCCAACATTCACCGAACACTGGACCCCGCCGTCATCAGCATTGCATCAGTAACTTACCACCGTTCTACGAAACAGCTCGGACCGAAAACCACCCTACTCAGCACATTCCACAATCAACTTCCAACAGCCTCATGCACGAACAACAATATTGGACACAATTTTCGTACTGCAACCAACTTAGCAAGGACAAAAACCTAGATGATTGAATATCACCTGCCATCTACCCTACAACCCAGCACAAATGATGCCATCTACCTGGATATCAAAAAACTCTTCCGGATAATAAGTTGAAATCTCACCCAACACCGACAGTAGCAAAACCATCTACAGCTTCATGTTAACCACACAAGCTATCCAAAACCGGACCGGAAAAGTGAAACCCACTTCGGTAACAGAATCTACCATTTACATTTACAAAATTCAAACTCTGTTAAATGACATTTAATTTATGCTTCCCCCTTATACCCCGACCCCCACTCCACCACTCCGCTACCCAACACAACCATACCCCCTCGGCGAAAGACCAAATGGTTAAAATCGCGGCGAAATAAACCTACAATAATATTAATAACCTCCTACTCGATTGTAAATGGGAAAATTCAAAATTTGCATCCTGAATCAGACGGTGTTGTTAGTGTAGTAACTCTTTATACTGCATTTAGTTTATTGAAGCGCCTAGTGGAAAAACGCTTAGCCTGTAGCAAATAATAGCGCCACTAGCCTATCCTAGACTCCTGTCCCATCCTAGTCGGATGGATTTTCTTTATTTCATATGTTGCCAGAATTTCAGGGTCTACGATCACCCTGCAACTACATTCCTTGTCAGGTATTCGAATTCATTTGCTTGTTGTTCCCTATATACATAGCCTTAGTAGGTTAACGATAAAGCAGTGACGTCATCGATTCGCGATCGGATTCAATTAGCGATCAGATAGGAATGGAGAATGCTGTTCGTTACACTACCACATGCTGCGTCTTCGGCTTCAACGGCTAGAATTCGATGGACCTTGATCGTGCTGACGTGTTGGAGTAAATACCGTTCCGAATTACGCCAGAGCGGATAATTTAATACTTAGATTTAAGAAGATATAAAATAAATGTTATACAGCGTGTTAACTATAATAAATTATGTGGTTTTGGAGCAACATATATCATGTAAGATCTACAAATAAATTTTTACACTAAACCCTAAGTTGGGATTCTGAGCTCGTTCACGCTGATGCTATCGAAGTTTCTGGTAAGCTGAATACTCAGGAACCCGAAAGTTTTTGTGGCGAAGGATATTGATCATGTCGTTTGAACAAGCGATGCAAACAAGCGCGAAATAGTTTATGAAATTATCAACAAAATTTATAAAAATAACAGCTTATTTTATAATTTATAGCAGTTCATCGTTCGAAGATGTTCAATCTATCCATACGCTCGCAAAGATGATGCTCCTTGAAAATCTGGATCACTCCGGATTATGTTGCTTTGTCTTTTATTTCATCTCTCCGAGACGTCTAGATTTTAAAAGTATCTACATTCTGCTGCTGATGAAAACCGTTAAAAGCATCAGTCAATCTTTAATCAATTTTATTAATTCACACATAAATTTATAATAAAGATATTGTAAAATTTAAATCTACATTCACACAGGTTTTAGTACCTCATGGGCAGAGGTTTGTGCTAGAGTGCACATGACTATTTTTGATTGTTTTACGTTTCGCATTCAGCTCATCAGTGCATTAGAAGATTATGTTGGACTGCTAATGCCACCTCGCGTATCAACATAATCCACTAAGCAGACGTAAAGCCATTATTATTTGCTGCGCACTTATTTTGCACCAAGTGCAATATCTATTCCGATATCTCAACTGAAAACAAATTTTAGGCTTTATGGCCACAAACATATTGTAGTTACCTCCCGGATCATTAGCAGTCCAACATAATCTGCTAATGCAGTGATGAGCTGAATGCGAAACGTAAAACAATTTAATCTATATGTTCATAGTATATTTGTTTTCAGTTTCCAAACCAGATGTAAACAAGGCATGGTTGACCCTATGCTGTCAATATGGGGCCAACAGCTTATAGTGAACGAAGATACAAACCTGTAAGTTATGTTGTACATGCTATGGTTAAATTGTTTTTTGATCAAATTGGAAAAATGTCGCAACAAGTCAACCTTACATTGAATCATTAATGTTTTGAAGGTACTAGCTAAATTGTCCATAACTGAAAGTTGTTATTATGTTACTTATTATTACTTTTATTTTACTGGTATTGATATATACGATATATCATTTTTTGCAAATTTCATCAGAGTTAGAATACTTGTAAAGAGATTAGTTTATCCGAATAGTATTGTTTTGTATTTAACTATGAACAGTGCAAGCGCACACGAGCGTGCGGATTCCGTGAAGATGAACAGTAACATAACTCGACATTTAGTTTATAACCCAAAAATATCGCAACGTACCATTAATCGACAACTCAATTACATCAAAATTTATTCATTCTGACTTATTATATCCTTTTTCATAGTGAGTAGAGTCGAACTCTACGTTGGGCTGTACCCATTATGCTGTCTGAATCTGTTTTCCAGTCATTTGTCTGGAAGCTATTTCCCATGTTTTGGTAAAATCTTTCCCATTATCTTTGTGCCCTTTTCATTGGCTAAGAATTCACTTCATAATGTTCCTATAGCTATCAATTGGATAAAGTGTAGGAGTATTCTGAGGATTACAGCTTATTGGTACAATGTTTCCTGTACCACTTCTGAGCCGCTTTACCTTAATGGCAAGATATCAAATCATACTAAGACTACACCGAATTCGTGAACTTTTGAATGAATGGTAGTAGTCATTTTTGCAGACATTCGCAGACGTAAACATGTTGATTAATCGTATCTGTAGTTATGAAGATTTTCATCTTCGAACCACAATATGAATAGCCTTTCATACCATGCATTTTCAAGAGAACTCCGATAATTCTTCGGCCTTGTGTACCGTTTTGACTTTTAATGAATTAATTTTAATGCTTTATTATTAGTGTTACTTACAAAAGAAACCTTTCCATAGAATCTTTTGGTATTTTACCAGATCTTCTCAGGAGTCACCAATGTTATTGGTGGAAGACACTAACTTCTAAAGAGTCTTTCTCCTCACAGGAGCCTCCAATATTGGTGATGGGAAAAACTTTTTCTGGCTCTAGTAGTTGGTCCTACCTTGAACCTTGACGATATCCAGCCAGCGACTGGCATTAGTAGAAAAGGTGCAAGCGATTATAAATACACTCTTCTACTCAATCCTTGGGCGGAAAAAAAGTATAGAGCGAGAAGACTAGTGTTTGATGAACAAAGAAGATGATTGGTTGTATGGTACGGGTCGTAAGACGGCCAGGATGTATCATGTATGTATCTAGTCGTGTTTTAGAGCTGTGTTTATCACACAGCTTAGGGTGGCGAAATGATTGCGCGTATGCACGGAACGCAGGTTCGAGTCCTGTCTCTGAGCGTATTTTTTTCCAAAAAATCATTCTTTCTGTAAATTTTTCATTCATTTGGCTTCTCCAATATATGTTTCCACTCAGTCATTGCAAAAACTGAACTTAGTTATGGCGACTTTACGTCAAACCAACTATAAATTAATAAATCTTATATGTACAGGTTTTTTTTGTAACACTGATTGTAAATGTTGCGCAACATATATCGCAGCATTTACGCTTTTCTCTTTCTGTTCTGTGGCTAGGATTCTAACTCACAATTTAACTTGTTTGTTTACAAAGGCATTATTTACATCCTGGCGCGCTGCTCTGGCAGATTATCGAATACAGAGTGGACAGATTTTATTGCATTAAATGTGAAATTTCCTATACTATGGCCTTTAGTTAGGCCAATAGATGACCTCAATAACAAACTATTGATGATCACTGTGCGTTGGACATGGTTTAGTTTTCGACTTTTTCGTTGTATTAGATATCTCGGTTGATTTTTCATTAGGGCGTATAAGCAACTGACAGTTTCTCTTTAATCGCTCTATCTTTCGATTATTGTGATGTAATTAAAAAGATTTTCTTTGATATCACTATTCTGTTTGAAAGTCGAAAGATTCGGGTATCATTTCATGCAAAGAGTTGAGTGATAAACGTGGAAACCGCTTGGTAATTAATAGAAGAGAAAGTAAACAAAAAAAAACTGTCACTTGCTTATACGCCCATTTGAAAAATCAACCGAGATATGTGTTTTAAAAAAGTGTACATTAGTAGAAAACAAAGCGCCGTTATTTTAATTCCAACTAGGAATAATAACGCGGCAAACCAAATATGGTGATAAGTGTTTATTGGTTCCTCGGTATCCACTAACATATATCTAGTAAATTCATGTGAGGATTCACCGACTATGGTGTTGTTGATCTTTCCATCGTTGTGTTTTCAATTCAATTCAATTCAATATTAATCTGTGCTCTTGGCTTAAAATATCTGAACGTTGCCTTGTCATCCATGGTGGAATAAATGTTTTCCATCATCAAGTAAAAATATTCTCCTGTTAATTCATTTACTAACCATTTCATAGAAGTAAATGCTGTTTAATCTTTTCCTTCTTAAGTAGAAGTATTATCCTCTGACATTAATCGCAATATATGGTTTTTCTACAGAGATTATTGATTTATTCTCGTGATGTGGAATTGCTACCACATTAAAAATTTCGTAATTCTCCTTATTTTTAATTATAGTCGTCAATACCCAATCAGATGGTAATAACAGAATTATAACAACTGGAGTAATTTACCTCAGAAATATGTTGTAACAAATTTTGAAATATTTTTGGTTGGTAAGCTGTTAAAATAACAAAAATCATAAGAAAAAAGACTCTAATGGGAACAAAATCGTAACAGATTTTGATACGTTGGTATCACAATTATTATTGAATTTGATGTAACTACAGAAGTACGAAAGGAGAAATTTATAACAATAGTTGAAATAAATAAGATAGCAAATTTAACACAGGAAAACTATATCACAGCCAACTTTTAGCATCGTTTCAATCTAAAATTGTTGAATGATTTTTTATTTAAATGATTTATTTATTTAGTAATCTGGTTTCTTGTTTTAGTTTTATGAAATTCTGATCATTATATTTCGATATGAAGAAACGGAAGAACTCATTTTTCCAATTAATGAACGTTATCATGAGTCTTGCCAGCGAGAATAAAACATCATCATTCATTATCTTTGAATCCTATTAAATTGCAGAAGGGTAAAAATTAATATGATTCAAAGATAATGAACAAACATGTTGTCCAAAAGCTTGTACCCATTCCGCAATTGCTCAGTAATGTTATAGAAACCTGAAGTTCCATTTATCCAAGGGATAGGAGCGGATCCTCTTATATTTTGCCAATATTTCGTCGATTATTTCTCAAGCAAGAATTACTTTCACCTTGGCTATTCTTTTAGTTATAGCTGAACGGTCGTCTGTGTAGCGAATTTTAAGTTTCTCCATTCCGTCATGTAGGATAGAAATCCTATTGGCAAATGAGTATCCCATCTGCGTTGCATTTACATTCAATGTGTTAATGAATGCGCTATTTTATCGAACCATTAATCTTCGTGTATAGACATTGCTTGGATTTCGTCATCGATATCATTTCCACTAAATAGTGAATCCTTAAGAAATCCTAATATTCATCTTTCTCTTTTTATCGTTGTAGGATACTATTGCATTACCTTACCTTACCTAACAGCTATAGCCCTGGGTGTCCTTTGCTGTATCAATAATACGTCTCCACATAACTCGGTCCATGGCTGCTCGTCGCCAGCCACTCAAGGCACGACCGCTTCTGAGATCACCCTCCACTTGATCAATCCACCTTGCTCGCTGCGCTCCTCTTCTTCTTGTACCAGTCGGATTAGATTCAAGAACCATTTTCACTGGGCTGTCGTGCGACATCCTTATGACATGCCCAGCCCATCGAAGACGTCCGATTTTAGCTGTCCGTACGATTGGTGGTTCCCCTAGCAGCTGTTGCAATTTCCGTTCCGTCTTCTCCATTTCCACTCCATAGATGGTTCTCAGCACCATTCCTTCAGAAACACTAAGGGCGCGATGGTCCACTGTAAACATAGTCCAGTTCTCGTGGCCATAGAGAACAACCGGTCTAATGAGCGTTTTGTAGATGGTTAATTTCGTGCGGTGGCGTACTTTTCTCGATCGAAGGGTTTTTCTGAGTCAAAAGTACGCACGATTCCCTGCCAAAAAACGTCTCTGTATTTCTCTGCTGGTATCATTGTCGGTGGTCACCAGTGAGCCCAAATACACGAACTCGTCAACCACCTCGATATAGTCACCGTCTATCAATATTCGTGGTGGGAGGCGTAGTGTTTCTTCTCTAGAGCCTCTTCCTCGCATGTATTTTGTTTTTGACGCATTTATGGCAAGTCCGATACGCCTGGCTTCAGCTTTCAGTCCGATGTAGATCTCTGTCATCTTCTCAAGGTTACGTGTCACAAATTAATATATATATATATATATATATATATATATATATATATATATATATATATATATATATATATATATATATATATATATATATATATATATATATATATATATATATATATATATATATATATATATATATATATATATATATATATATATAGAACCCCACGTTATTAGTCACATGGGCTAAATCACCACGATTTATTGACACCATCTTATAGCCCGGGTTCGAAATCGTATAATTCGCACGCACCTTTCCCCCCCGTCACTCATTTTCGGATGAACACTAGTCTAGGAATTAGGAAGCTTCGACAGTATTAAATATGCACTGAAAAAGTAAAGAGAGAAGTAACAGTAGCCAGATCAGTTAGTATACCACACTCAAAGCTAACTAGCATTTAGAGAGTTTGGTGTTCGAATCCTACCAAGATGAAAATGTATATATTTTTATGTTTTTATTAAAAACAGATTTTCGTTTGAGTATTTTAAATAGTATTTACTTTTTTGTTAGCGGTGACTATTTATGGTATTTTCAGGTAAAGGATTTGCCAAATATTCGGGCGATTAGATTTCGGATAGTTTTTGTAGAACTACTCTCCCTAACCCCTCGCGAGCTGGAGCACTGTGGCTCCTTGTTCTTTTCCGGTGATGAAAAGCATCGTTTGAGTGAATCTTCTTTATTCGCCTGGTCTTACTGTAGCGATAGCGGTTTTCAGCGGGTGTTTTCATTGGGGTGCTGGCGAATTATCAAGGTCACCTGAGTCACTTTGGACCGTCTCGATCGGAACTCAGAAACAGACAATACCCACCCATAGGAAGGGTCTCAATTAGCTGGGCAAACAAACCAGGCGTTTGGTCTCCTTAGGGAGTGGCGCAAAAATCATTCGCTAAATTTAGACATTTAGCCCAATGTGGGGCTAGATTTTTGGGATTCCTTTGTCATCCAACCAATGATGGATGCTGGAATTGGACCAGAAAAAATCGAAACACTAGACACTTGTACAAACTCAACTCTTTGTTTCAAAATTGATCTTACGAGTAAGCTCCATAAATAAGATCAACAAGTGGCAGATGAAACATTAGACGTCCCAACAATGGACGACGTGCCAAAACCTAAAATGATTTAGACGGAACATGAGTTAAATGAAGATCAATTCGGGTAATGCAGAAATTGAACGCTTTAAGACGCTGGATGTAATCACAGAATGCTATAGTGAGTGGAGCAATCCGCTATTCCCAGTCAAAAAGGCGAATGGAAAAATTCGCGTTCGTCTAGACTCTCGGAAAATCAATGCAATGACGGTGAAGAAAACCGAAATTACAAAGCATTTCGCACTTCGAAAGGACTATTCCGGTTTAAGGTCTGCCCATTTGGACTAACAAATGCACCCTTTACTACGTGTCGCTTGGGTATCCATTTTTCACCGATGCAAACCTTTGTTTATCTGGACGACATAGTAATAGCAACCGAATCATTTGAGTAGCACTTGAGGCTTCTACAAATCGTTGCACTTCGATTAAAGATGGCGAATCTAACGATATCGTTGGAAAAAAAAAAGTTTTTTGCAAGAAGCAGGTTATGTATCTAGGGTACCTGCTAACAGAGAGAGGAGTCTCAATAAATCAGTCAAAAGTACAGCCGATATTGGACTACGCACGACCAAAGTCTGCCAAGGATATACGCCGTCTGATGGGGCTGGCAGGATTCTACCAAAAATTCATTGCAGGTTATAGCTGTATAATAACTCCGATCACTGATCTATTGAAGAAGGGAAAGAAGAAGTTTGTGTGGTCAGAGGAAGCTGAAACGGCTTTCGGTGAGCTGAAAGTAGCATTGACATCTGCCCCTACTTTGGCGAATCCCGATTTCAACAAACCATTCGTCATCGAAACCGATGCCTCAGAAAACGCTTTGGGAGCTGCGTTAATTCAGGACCATGATGGAGAGTGACTGTTTTGAGTTTTCTGATTTCTTTTACTGGCTGTGACTTGGTTTGCACAGCGTCCGAAGAATTTTGCAATTTGATAGCAGTTTCGTTCGCTTCATCAGTAGTTATCGTTTGTGATTCTGTTCATCCAAAAGTAATGGATATAATTATTCTCTACTATCATGATATAAGTCGATATAATTTTAGAAACTGCAATGTTACTTGTTGAGTTGACGACTTTTTTTCTACAGCTTCATCTGCCTTTTGTTTTGAAACTTCTTCCTTGGTGAGATCATCTTCTCGATCAATGTCTATCATTTCCGCGTCGATATTTGTCTTCTGAATCGGTGACGTAATTGTATGACGTTGGTTTTACACTTCCTTTGGCTGTCGCAATTTTTACATAAAAAACTTTGAGCGTGTTGATCTTTTGGTCTTATTTTGACTTGATGAAACATCTTCTTGATGTCCCCACTGACCGCCACTGTTCCTTCTCGATATCTTATTAATACACCAACTAGTGAAGTAGTGGCGTCTAGCTCTGATAGCAACGCTAAGTTAAAAGAAACTCCTTGTGCACTAACCGCTGCGTCGTGGTATTGATTGATTAAGCTCTGACTATATTAATTATCGTATTGATCCATTCTCTTCATAATCGGTAAATGTGTTTTCGTTCAGTATTTCAACTCAGGATATCGTAATAAAGTTCTTTCTATTTGATTTGATTTGTTTGATTTTTTGCACAAAAAGCCAATTCTGTACCTGCCATCTTCGTACTTTATTCTGTATTCTATTATTGTACCTGCCTTTTCTTCCTTAAACAATTTAGGTAGTATTTTAGCTACTTTTATCATTTCCATTTTTCTACTTGCATTATCAAAAAATAATTACCTTCGACTATGTGTCTTATGTTTCCAAAAATGAACCACCCTAGCTTGATTTTTAATGCTGTTGGTTCATTTGCCTTTTCAATCCATTTTTCATACACAGCATTCTCGGGTTCAACCGGCCATCATGAATTCAATAGACTACCTTTTGGATTAAGTATTTCACCCAATAGTTTCCAACTTATGATGACAATCGCCTTAAGTAGATTACCACCAGCGTGTGCATTTTTATACATTGAGGTCATTATTGTGGTGGGCTGTTCAATCAACCAAAAATTTTGCGAAAATAGTACACCCTACTACTTAAACAAAATACAAAATTTGATTGGTCGCCCGAATGCGAAAAATCCTTCTAAACACTTAAAAATAAACTTTTAACACCGACAATTTTAAGATTTCCCGACTTTAACAAGCAATTTATAGTTATCACAGATCCCTCTAAAGTGGCCTGCGGTGCAGTTCTAGCCCAAAAGCACGACAACATTGGTTTGCTGATAGCGTACGCAAGTAGATCGTACAAAACAAAGTCTTGGCGTTACATTCCTTTTGTGGAACTTGGACTTTTCTGTTTCAACAGACTTCGCAGTCGATTCTTAGCGCACAAGAATCATTGCATGGCTAGTACTATGGATCCTATTTACACTAAGAAACCTTCCAGATCGGGGCTCGAGCATACGACAACTGGCTTGTAAGATCAGCGTCCTATGCATTGAACCGCAGGCGAATCAAATAAATCGACTATTGAACAGGAGCTGACGGTCATCCATAGGGGGCCATCACACACTTTAGACCCTATTTATATGAAAGAAAGTTTTTTTGTCAAAACAGATCACAGACCATTAGTTGATCCGTTTTCGATGAAAAATCCTTCTTCGAAATTAACAAGAATGCGTTTAGACCTCGAAGAATTCGATTTCGAAGTAGTATACGTTCAAGGTAAATTAAATGTAAAAGCGGACGCACTCTCTAGAATTTAAATTAACTCAGACGTTTTAGCGAATATATTAATGTTATTTTAAAGGTTCAAGTCAGAGCCGAAACAAATAAACAACTGCAAAACAAAATTAACGACTTTCAGAATAATAATACTCAATCAAACATCCTCAAATACTGAGGCTGATCAACTTTAAGTATTCGAATCAATTAACATAAACGAAGTGCATAACATGCCAAAATTTAGTATCGAGAAATCATCGACAAATAATATAAATGGCCTTAAAATTTCAATTAAAAATAAAAATTACAAAAAGGATTTCACTGAAGTGTCATTCATCCGTTGCAAAATAACAAATATAAATGAAATTATTTAAGAAAAAGCTAATAAATTTAATATTGCTAACATAGCTCTAGCGCTCTCGAATACAATTTTCAACCTTATTGGTATTCATAATTTTAAGTCAGCATTGAATAAATATCTGAAATTACTTCAAATCATACTCTATCAAACACAACGCGAGATAGAAGATAAAAGTTTAATTGAAAAAATTATTCAAGAAAACCATGATTCTGCAATTGGCGGACACATTGGTATTATCAGACTATATCGAAAATTAAAGTGTCATTATATATGGCCAAATATGAAAAAACAATAGCAAACTAGATACATAAATGCACTGGATGTAAAGAAAATTAGGTAATTGGTAAATTGAGGTAATTTTTGGAAAACCAGTATCACTATCGAACGAACTAAGAAACCCAGAATCAATGGAACCAGTCTAAAATATCGACGAATATTACTTGGAATTAAAACATAAACTAAAAATAGCTGCATGAAAAGCAAAATAACTTTTAGATCAAATCAACATCAAAAGAAATAAAAATCAAGAGAACACATCAAATTTTTATCACTAGAAATGAACGACAAAGTGATGTTAGAAAACCACAACAGATCAAAATTTGACAAAACTTTTGAAGGTCCTTATGTAGTAACCAACATAAACCACCCCAATGTAACAATAGACAATACAGAAACAAAGCAAGCCCATACAATTTACAAAAACCAAATTAGGAAATTTTAGCAAAATACAACTTTTCATTTCATCAGTTCGTGCTTGCATCTCATCCGACACAGTTGAAAATTGCTTACGGTAGAGACGATAGAAACAAAGACAATATAGTGCAGTGAACAATAGAGTGTACGAAATGGGCAAATACGATTTAACAAAGCCTGAAACTTGGCCTACAAGACCAAATTCAATTTGTGTTGATTTCAAGCGCTGCAAAGTTAGACCAGCAGCAACCGAAGTTGAAATATAGCTTAAGAAACGAATGCATCTAAACGTTAATGATGTAAATGAGATTCAATTCAACAAGGCGTCTAACTGTGTGTACATTATGTTCAAACGTGAAAGAGATGCAATTGTATTTGCTTCGGTTAATAACGGGGTGCACAGTGTTGATCATGATAATGTTAAATATAAAATCCCTGTGTACTTGGTGGACAATGCCATAGAAGTACGCGTGCATGACCTTCCCCCACAGACCAGCGATCAGTTTGTTCAGGAAAGTATGTCGCAGTACGATGAAGTTCTTTCCATCGAAGGGGAAGTATGGCGGAATTTTTTTCCGGGTATCCGGAATGGCGTGCGAGTGGTACGTATGCAACTACATAAAGCAATTCCATCTTAAATCATTTGTGATCAAGACGGGATACATCCGTGTAAAACGCTGAATTTATATGAAAATCAACTGGTTACATGTCAGTTTTGTGAACAGCCTGCCCACTACGGCAAACCTTGCACTAAAACTACGAAAAGGACATCTTCAAACAAAAACAAGGACAACCGCCAACAACGGAAACTAGTGAGCGCAGTACCCCTGTTGCACCATAAAATCAACCCGGAACTGTAATTAACAAGGTGCGTCTACAGCACAGCGTCCCAGGTTGTCGGTTCAATGCATAAGGCACTGGTCTAACGAACCAGTTGTCGTATGTTCGAGCCCCGTTGTTCGTAGTGTCAATAGAATCGTAGCACCCGTCATGCAATGATTCTGTACACTCTGAATCGTTTGCGAAGTCTGTTGAAACAGAAGGTCAAATTCCACTACAGGAATGTAATACCAAGGCTTTGCTTTTGTCTACAGCAACTAACAACGAACCCAAGACTGCGAATTACAAAGAAAACGAAGAAAAAACGGAAACCAACAACGATACCACCGATGCAGCAATGTAGGACGAAACGAGCCACGGACAAAGTGCCCCTCAATCGTCGCAAGATAAAAATGGAAGAAAAATGGTGACAACGAGATCACACAGACTATTACACTCGGTAGATTTACCAAACCGAAATTTTATTAAAAAAAACAGTCATATGTCATCACAAAGGCAAGACAGCTCAAATATAGTCCAGATTTGAAAGCCAGATTGTTTCTTTCTTCTGGTTTCAATTCTTTAAATTTGGTATATTCAAGTAGTTTACTACTTCCGCCACACCAATCGCAACCTGCTAGTTCTAGCATGAGACTTTAGCCATTTGTTTAAATCTGATAGATTTTTTGTAGGTGTTCCATCCTCAGTCCATTTTACTTGTTGGCCATGTGGTAACTTTCAGACCTTGTACTCCACAAGTCTGTGGTCTATTGAATATTCTTCTCTGTCTAAGAGAGATACATTGCTTACGAGATTATCCAATGAATCTGATATCTCTGGTATCAAATATATATGATCTTTTTTTATATTTAGTGAATCTTCCAATAATTGTTTATAGACTAGGTCGGGTCTTCCGAAATTGTCCACTTATGTCTGCACTATTGAATCCACATTGCTTGAATCCATCATTACACAATTAGTTTACTACGATTACTATGATAAAATTCATTAAATCAAGATACAGACACTTGAATACAAACTTTAGCTTGCTTCTTCTATACTCGAATGAACATACTAATAATCATTACTAGAGTTAGGTAGATAATAAATTTAAACGGCTAGATCCTAATGGGAAATAATTGTCAAGAGAAACGTATTCAAAATATATGTGTTTCCGATTTTGAAAACTTTAGTTCACTTCAGACCTATCTGAGGATTTCTAGAACTAAAACTCGTGTATTTCGATCCTGATCGTAGAAGAGGCAGCAGTCTGAAGTTTTAGTTTAGAAATTTAGAATATTTTTGAAAACGTGAAGTCTTTTTTTCACTTTTCTCAAGTTTTCACTTTTCTTTACGTTTCGTCTTAGACACGCCAGTGCAGAGCAGTTCAAATTAAACTGCTTAGTGCAAACTTAAAAAGTTTAACTTGAACCGCTAAGCAGACGTAAAGTTTATGCTATTTTCAAAACACTGTAGAATTGACATGATATGTTAAATGTAATGCTTTTGCGGTGTCGTTACTGAACTGAATATTGATTTCGCTCCTGCTTACAGAGTCTGGTTTTCTGCAACATATATTGGCAGCGCCGCACAGCACACCAACCAGATGACTTTTATCTTTTTGTCACTCGTGTGAATTGTGGAACTCCGAAAATTTATAAAGACTCACCAAAACCTACTTACTCGTTCAATACGCTTACTTAACAACTGTAATAGCCTTAAAACTATTCAAATCTATTCATGTTAACTATCTATCTATTGATTCATGTACACCGGCCTTACGTTCCTACACTTATTGATCACCGCTGGATGTAGCACATCAGTGTCGACCCCCTCCTGCTGATGACTCTGCCTTCCCGTTTGTCACTTCAGATGCATTTCAGTTGTCTCACGCCTCTGTTGCATGCGATCTTGGAGATCGTCCCGTTAATTCAGCTACGTCGTATTAGATCTTCGTGCCGTATGGTGTGTTCAACAATTTGTTTATTGAACAGAGCGATCACAGCTTTAGTATCTCGGTGCACGGTTCACCCGGGTAGGTGTGAATAACAAAAAAAGTCAATGTAATAACATCTTTTACCATCATATCTCGTTTTGATATTTTCAAGTTTCGCTTTAATTGCGTTATTGCATTGCTTCAAAGTTTAATTTGTTGTTAGAAGGAGCACTCAATCAATTTGAGTACGAATTTTACATTTCGATATAAAATGCAATGTTTTATCGTTTAATTCTATAGACATTTGTATGCACTGTTGAATAGAGTCGTTAATTTTCATCAAAAGTAACACAGGAAAAAAGTACATGTCAGAGACATAACTGGATATCGTGAATACGAATAAAACTGGCACTCTTTCTTTATACTTCCGAATATCAATTAGTTGATCGATTGTGTTAATTGTGCAAGTTTTGCCCTTTTACACTACTAGAATTTGAAACGATACACTTAAACTAAAGTACAGATTAGTTACATTAAACATTCTGACACACAAATGATTAGTACGAAATAACCAGGTTCGTAGACATTTAAAAGCAAACAATTCGAAATTTCAAATATTACAAAATAATAAGTATAGTCTTTATGATAAAATATTGGTGGTTTTGGAAAGAACTTTTTATGGAGGCGTGCGTGAAGGGCCAAATTGTATAATTTTCTAAGATATTAAACACTGATTGGATATAAACAATTTTGAACACTGTTGCGAATTTAGAACTGTGAAAATTGCAAAAAAAAAACTGATTATATTATCTTAGATTAGCACTGCACTCCTAATTTTAATTTTTGATTTTCAAAGAAGCAATCTTTATAGTTCTTTAGGTAACATTTAAAGCCATTAGAAAGGCTGATTTTGCATAATGTTCCACATTGTTGTCTATTTCCCGTTGTATGCAAACGACCACCAACAGGATGATGTAATCGACCTTCTTCGAAGGGAAACTGGCTCTGCGACCTGAGCGTTTGAGGTTTTGTACAACGCAAAAGATCTGCTTTCATTGACGACTGCTTTACCTGACGGTTGAAGTCCAAATGAGAGCACGACCTGAGCGTTTGAGGTTTGGTACCACGCAAAAGGTCTGCTTTCATTGACGACTGCTCCACCTGACGATTGAAGTCCAAATGAAAGCACGACCTAAGCGTTTGAGGTTTTATACCACGCAAAAGGTCTGCTTTCATTGACGACTGCTCCACCTGACGGCTGAAGTGCAAATGAGAGCACGACCTAAGCGTTTGAGGCTTTATACCACGCAAAAGGTCTGCTTTCATTGACGACTGCTCCACCAGACGATTGGAGTCCAAATGAAAGCACGACCTGAGCGTTTGAGGTTTGGTACCACGCAAAAGGTCTGCTTTCATTAACGACTGCTCCATCTGACGATTGAAGTTCAAATGAAAGCACGACCTAAGCGTTTGATGTCTTATACCACGCAAAAGGTCTGCTTTCATTGACGACTGCTCCACTTGACGACTGAAGTCCAAATGAGAGTTGCGACCTGAGCGTTTGAGGTTTTTAACCACGCAGAAAGTGCACTCTCCGAAGCTGCTAGTCCCACGACGTCTGCTTCCGTCCAATGCACAAGAAGAAATGATCGATTTTTATTTATTTATTAATTTTTTTGTTTCGTCAAGCAAATGTAGACTACATATAAATAGTTTACAATGTTCACGTACGTACTACGCATTATTTCTACGACAAAGCTGAGATTTGATTTGATTTTTTGACATAGTAAGGTCAAGATGTTCGCAGTATTGATTGTCATGGCGCATTATTCGATTGACTGGACTGTATTTTGCATACTTTGTTCTAGCTTGTTTTTCTAAAAATAATTTCCTGGAACGTAGTTGACGGCTAGGTATATAAAAAATTAATTGCGATAATAATGGAGCTGATTGAATGCGTTGAGAAATAATGTCGCTGATAAAATAAAGCATTGCAAAGTCGCGGCGTTCTTTAAGTGTTTGTATATTGATGAGCATGCAGCGTGCTTCATATGATGGTAGAGGAAATGCTGTCCAGTTTAATTTACGAAGTGCATATTAATAAAAATTGTTTTTGAATAAATTCGATGCGTTCTTCGTGAATAATATTGTATGGATTCCATACTAGGCTGCAATATTCCAAAATAGGTCTGATATTTGTAGTGTATAATAATTTAATTGTGTATGGGTCCTGAAAGTTATGACTGAAGCGTTTAATAAAGCCCAGCATGCTATTAGCTTTATTGATTATGGTATTGTAGTGTTCCACATAAGTGAGCTTGGAGTCTAAGATAACGCCTAAATCTCTTACAATTTTACATTTTTCTACAAGTTGATTTCCTAGATGTATGTTTGTAGATATAGTTTCATTTTTCCTACTGAAAGTTATTGAGTTACATTTTGTTACATTGAGTTGGAGTAGACTTTTCCAGCACCAAATGTGGAATAGATTGATTTCGTTCTGGAATATTACAGCGTCGTTGATATTTTTAATTTCCATGAAGAGTTTCATGTCGTCTGAATATATAAGCACTTTCAGATTTTTGAGTATGAAGGAAATGTCGTTTATATGTAAAATGAAAAGGAGAGGCCCTAAGTGAGAACCCTGAGGTACGCCAGAAGTTACATTAATTGGTTCAGACAGAATGTTTTGGAAGCGATTCGATACCTTACACGATTCGTTAAGTATGATTTGAGCCATTCAAGAAGAGTATGTTTTATGCCATATTTTTGTAGTTTGTGTAGAAGTAAAGGTATGTCAATACGGTCGAATGCTTTGCTAAAGTCAGTGTAAAGCGTTTCTACGTAGTTGCCGGCGTCCATTGCATTCAGTGTCCAGCCAGCGACTGGCACCATTAAGAAGGTTACAAGCGATTATAAATACACTCTCCTACTCAATGCTTGATCGGAGAAATAGGTATAAAGCAAGAGGACTAGTATTTGATGAACAGAGAAGATGTTTGGATGTAAGGTATCGGTCGGGTGACGGCCAGGATGTAGACCATGTTCGATGTACGTTGCTACTATGTCTGTTTCGAGTTTTAGAGTGGCTAAAACAAGATCAGAGTGGCGAAATGGTAGCGCGTATGCACGGAATGCATAAGAACGCAGGTTCGAGTCCTGTCTCTGAGCGTATCTTTTTCCAAAAAATTCATCTTTTCTGTTAGTTTTTCTTTCACTTGGCTTCTCCAATATATATTTCCGCTCAGTCATTGCAAAAACTGAACTTAGTCATGGCGGCTTTACGTCAAACTAAAAATTAATAAATCGTACATTTTTAAGTTGATGTAAAAGTTTTTCGTTTACAATTTTTTCAAATAATTTTGGAATGCATGAGATAATGGCTATTCCACGGTAGTTCCGAATGTTAGATTTTGCACCAGATTTAAATATTGGTACAAGAAAGGAAGATTTCCATGCTTTAGGAAAAGTAAATTTATTAAGTGATAAGTTAAAAAGTAGTTGTAGTGGTAGTGTAAGTTCTTCAGCAAGATTTTTTAAAAATATTGGTGGTATACTGTCAGGTCCAGGCCCTTTTGAGGCGTCTAAGTTTTTCAGTGCTGTCTAAATGTCATGTTCTGATAGATAGTTTACAGAGATGGAGTTGGAAAATGCAGGTATGAAAGAGAAGTATTCACGGTCACGGTCAGTTTCTGAATAAGATGTATATACTTCTTGGAAAAAAATTGCAAAGTGATTGCAGATTTCTGTACTATTTTTCCCTACATGTTCGTCGAGGTGCATTTGAGATGGAAAATTGTTGCTTTTTAGTTTAGTTTTTGTGTAGTTAAAAAAGTTCTTAGGGCAAGTCTTTATTTCGTTTTCAATTTTGCGGTTGTATTCTTCGTGTGCTGTGTTAATGACTATTTTGAGCTGATTGCATAGATTTAAGTAATTTTGAAGATGAGCGTCACTTTTTTCGCATTTTCGGGTGGGAAGTAGACAAAGCAGTAAATATGTTCTTCTCCCAATATTGAGACTTTGGCCCATACATGCTCAAATTCTTTATATTTAGGAGTAATAATTTCTTCAGAAGTAAAGCAAGAGTTAATGGCTATAAGGACTCCACCTCCAGATTTTTTCTGACAGAGAGATAAATTTCGGTCGTGCCGGAATACGTTAAAATTATTTCCAAAGACTTCTTCGCTTCTAACACTTTCATCCCAGCTGCTTTCAGTTCCAAGTATTACGTCGAAAGGGGAGGTTATTAAATTTTGATGAATTTCTTTCATTTTGGCTGGGCTTTTCATGCGGTTGAAATTTTGGCAATAGACCAAAATTTCAGTCACATTTTGTCTATGAAGCGAAGAAGTTTTTGAGAATTCTGGAATACTTACATTACTAATTCCTGTTTCTATTCCTTCGTCAAAGGGCGTCGTTATTTCCGAAAATTCGGCCTTGTAAAATTGTGTTCGGATTCCCGGACTAGTTGGAGTCGGCGGATACGTTCACTTGTCAAAAATTTCCCATAAGAGTCCAGGTCGGCCAGCGCTTCCTTATGTTTCATTCCATATTCCTGATGCACTTCGATGAAGATTCGTAGGAGGTGGTCAGGTGTTGTTGGAAGGCCTTCTGATGCTAATAGCATTTTTATACTAGTTGGTGTCATACCCTCGATGCATACTGTAGGTTGTTGATTTTTCATGTATGACAAATACAGACGGACGACGTGCATTATTTTCGGGTCACGAAGTCTTGCTTTCAAGAAGCAGTCAGCTTCAAGACACGAGAGAGCGCGGTCGCGTGTGTAGCAAGATGTGTGCTTGGCAGTGAACCAGTCTTTATTCTTTCGTTTGAGCACCAATCTTTTGGTTTTTAGTTGTGATTTAAAGTTGTGAATATCGTTAAGGTGATTATTGCGGAAGTGATTCAGCATATTAAGTAGCCCAGACGCTCAGGCAGAGCAGATCAGCTAAATTAAAATTGGTATCCTTCAATAGAATAAAAGGAGAGTAAAATATTACGTAGTATAATATAACAGAGAAGAGAAGGAAGAAAAGTGGAGTCTAAGGCGTGTGAGTGAAAAAGAGTAAGCAAGATAGCAAGCTTCAGATAGCCTGAAAAGTGTGCAAAAAGCTTGGTTCAGTTAAGTAGTGTGTGTAAGAGCGATCTTAAGAGCACTCAAATTGTATGACAACCGTTGCGCAAGTAGGTAGAAAAGGTAACCAATATTAAGGAAATCCCGGTAAGTGAACCGATATTACATAGCCAACCTTATTGAAACGTACTGTCTTGAATATATAAACAAAATGGCATGCGATCACGGATGGCGCCAGAGTAAAATAATTGAGCTGGGTAAAGGTCAACGAGTGGAGGTTTTATTCTTAAACTCCAAATCAGTTGTTAGCGCGTTAATAGATCAATTAGGAAGACAAGATGAGGCATTTCGAGTACATAACTTTTCAGAAAGGGAATTCAGGCATCTAATCGGCGATTCTATTGAAAATGGGAATGTTTTTTGCAAGTATTGGGGAGAGAGTTACTTGGAGAGAGCCGAGCGAAATGGAAATCCTGCAAGCAACTGTCGAGCTTTTTAGAGTGTCCATCGGCATTATTAATAACGGTTCGGAAGTGATGGTGGTGGAACCACTCACGAACGTCAGCTCAGCAAGTCTAGTAGGAACTCAATTGCGAATGTACTACGAGCAATATGATGGAGAAAATCAGTTTGGAAGTGTTACCAGATCATTGGCGAAAACGGAAATGAAAGCAAAAACAAGATTGAATGTAAATCTTAATGAGTACGTTAGGCAGAGTAAGGACGAGGAAGTAGTTTTTTCCTCAAATCAAAACGATTGCTCTCTATACGATTATCCAATCTTGGTCAGTGACAATTTAGGAGATATTGAATGAACAATCGTGCCGTTTAACGATAATGATAATAGATTTAAACCACCAACTGCGATAGAAGCAAGCAAGATAAATAAAGGTAGATATTATAGAGTACGTCAATTTAACTCGCACAATCTACTAAAGGCGAAGGAAATTGAGAAGGATGGAAACTGTTTGATTAGGGCATTACTAGATCAGCTTACTGGACCAAAGGAAAACGATCTGACTAGTGATGACGATATTATAACCTTTAGAATAATTATTTCGGACTACATGAAAGAAAACAGGGAGCGGTTCGAGCCATTTTTAAGTGAGAGCTTAGAGCAGCAAGGATTTGAACAGTTCTTAGAATATACTAAAACAATGGGATCCTGGTTAGGCCACGAGACTATCGTGGGTGCAGCTGAAATATTTGATAAATTTATTATCATATATCAAGATGATAACCCGTGCATAAGGATCGGAAGGGAAAGAACAGATGAGGTTGACATTTTAAGAATTTTATTCACAGGATATACTGTTAAAAACCACTATGATAGCGTGGTAGAAGTTTTAGAAGATAATACGGATAATGGAGGTGCAACTGACGTCATGAGGGGGGATAGACGATTAGATCATAGAAATTATATTGAACAAATCGAGCGTGACAGAGAAGCTTCGAGTATCCAGGAGAGCTTAGAAATTGAGGAAAATGAAAACGGCAATAGAGCACATGTACATCTCGAGCTTGGAACAACGATAACTAGAGAGGATTTATCACAAAAAGAAAATCAGGATAAAGTAATAACAACGATAAGATCGGAAATTCGAGGTGAAAACAAAGCAACGGATGAGAGAGAAGAAGGAGTAGGTAAGAAGAAAGCAAGTAGGAAAAAGGTCGAGCATGATAACGGAAATAACAGCAATAATTATGTCAAACGTGGTAAGGATTGGAACGGGACGACAGCAAGTGCAAATATAGAGCTAATAAGAATAGGATCATTGAACGTTAGAGGCTGTAGAGGACAAGATAAAATGGATAACATTGATGAGGTGTTCAAATTCTATGGAATAGATATTGGAGTACTTCAGAAAGTCAATACAGAGGGTGAAAGAATAGTAACCAGGAATTACAACTGGCATGTTACCAGAAAAGGTCAGAATAAATCAAGAGGATTTGCAATACTAATTAAGAAGGAAGCGAATGTTGAAGTAACTGGTACAAGATGTATAGGAAAAGGAGCAGTATCAACGAAAATAGCAATCGAAAATGGATATGAACTTATATTGGTGAACGTACATGGCCCAAATAAAAAAGCGTATAGTTTCCTGACAACCTTAGGTACAGTGCACAATCAAAAGCAGGTTAGAGAGAAAATAATAATAGTTGGTGATTGGAATGCACAAATCGGCACAGAAACCATAACAGAAGAAGATAGCAGCTGTGTAGGTGAACAGTTAGGATTCAAGCATAGCAACGATAATGGGGATGAATTCAAAATGTTCCTGCATGTCCATAAACTTATTAACATATCCTCCATGATAGGAAAAAATGTTAAATCAACATGGCGGGCCAAGGATAAAAAAAGTCAAATAGACCACATAGTCAAGCCATCAGACGGAAAAGTTGGATTTAGATATATCCGAGGATTATGGACAAGGATCGAAACAGACCACAAACTCATTCTGGCAGCAATAAGAGTACCGAAAACATCGAAAAGGCATACAAAAGAGAAAAAGGACAATAGAATGGAGGCCTCGGGTTTAAAAGAGGAATCAGTGAGAAAAAAATACCACGAAGCATTAGGTAGTGATGCATCAAAAGTTGATTTAGATAAAACGAACATAACGGAAGCTTACCGGGAAATCACTAACAAAATGAAACGAGCAGCAAACAAGGCGTTGAGTACCTGCAAGATACCTCTGACCCCGCGAAGAAGATCTGCCTTGAATAGGCTCAACAAGGCATTCAGACTGGCCAATAAATATCCTGATATGATTCCGTACAAATGGAAGCTGAAAGATAGAAAACAGGAATTCCGAGCAACGGTTAAGCAACACACTGAGGAGTCTATTCGAGACTTCTATAGAAAGTTAAATGATTTCGATGTTACAGTAAGAGTTCGAAAATCTCACAAGTTTTTAAGGGAGTTTGTCCGTAAAAAACGTACCTTGAATGCCTATATCCCAACCAAGTTATGGGGAGAAGTTTTAAAAGAGAGTGAGGGACCTTGTATGGAGCTCGTAAAACAGCATGACACATGTCCTCTGACTGAACCACCTACAAAGGAAGAGATATATTCAATTATTCGCAACTGTTGTAACGGGAAAAGTCCTGGAGCGGATGGAGTACGGATGGAGTACATCAAGTATGCTAATGAGGAGACAAAGGAACAGCTGCATGGTATATGGAGACGAATGTGGATGGAGAACGTAATGCCGAAGGATATGACAGAGTCAATCCAAATTCCAATTCCTAAAGTAAGCAATCCAAGGAAGGTTGATCAGTTCAGAAGAATCAGCCTTTGCAATGTAGGTTATAAACCTTATGCAAAATGGGTGAAGAATAGGTTGAAGGATTTCACTGGAGAGTTGGATCTATACCAGGCAGCATTCACAGAGGGGAGATCTACTGACGATCAAATATTCCTTGCCAAGTGTGTAATGGAGGAATACTGGAATGCAGGGAAG